>NC_090448.1:1064503186-1064803755 GCF_031143425.1 Pleurodeles waltl
AAATAGACTTCTGCCTATGTCTGTTTTAAAGTTCTTATGGCAAACAACAACTGATACCTCAGAAAAGTTTCATTATGTAGGAATGTTTATTGCCATGTGCGATCATCTATGAGCATTGATGGAGAGTCACTCAAATCACTCCTTATACTGCATGATATGGGACGGTATTTGTTCATATATTTTTTATAGTATGCACACCTTGATGATGCATTGGTCTATGGTAAAATAAAAACACAGGCCTAGTTAGTTGTTGACTCCTAAAACTGCATGGTACGTGATCATTCAGTATTTTGTCATTTTTTCAAATTGTTTGTATCCCTTTAAAATTATGTAAAATTCTTAAATTATTGACTTCCATTAGAAACATGTATGGCCCCTTGAAGTCTGTTTATGTAATATCCGCCATCTTGGATGATGTGCTCACTGTTATATTAGTATGCATGCATTCTCATTTCTTCGTCTGTCAAGAGTGGAGCTCTTGAGTGTGGCTGCCATCTTAGAAGACACTGTAGCATTTATTAGATTTGCATGTATCCCTTTGGCCTCAATATGTCTCTGTGGGTCGATGCATGTAACTTTGTGCTCCTGACATAGTAAGTTTCAATACTGGATGGTGTTTCAAAATGAAATGAAGTCTTTGAGGGGTTTCTTTCAGCGGTTCCCTGAGGTTGGAGTGCATTTTATGGATGCTGCTGCTGCGACCTGTGCAAAGTGGAGGTCTGAGTGCAGCCTGAGTGCAGCCTGAGCCAGAGAATGTTGAATTGGGGCCTGTGGGCTACTATCAGGTAGTCACCCTGAGACTGCTGCTTTAGGTGTGTGGGGCCCCAGTGAAGAACTGTGCGTGGCTGCTTTGTGGAGAGCAACAGCGATAGCTCCCATGCAGGAAGCTCTGGCAGGCCTCCCCCTGATTGTTTCCAGAGAAGGCCAAGGAAGCTGGCATGGCTGCATTGATTATGTTTGCTCGAGGTGTAGGCCATAGTCTGGGTCCTGGGCTACTGTATGAGTCCTGAAGAGAGCAGCTTGAGGACGGTGCACCTGGGGGGAAGCGTTCTGAATGATGATCTACTGCACTGCGGACACCTGACCTTAGTGCTGGTTTCAGAGACTGTTGCAAAAACAACAGATGATAGATGGAATGCAGAACAAATCAATCATTCATCCCCCTTATCACAGATCTGGGTTTAATCCATCAGGTTCTTTGTTTGCCATGCCATTCCAGTTTGGACCCAGCTATATACAAATCAGCCTGCGAGGACTTCTAGAGGCTAGTGTTCACTTTTGACCCTTGTGGTACTGTTGGGCAAAGACTGCTCACATAGGTCATCATCCCAGACATGCAGGCATGAGTTTAATAACTCCTATTGGGAGGACCCCCACCGCCAAGGAGCCTCCCTCTGTGCTGACTCACTCCCTGGGACTCTGGGATCATGCAGCGCAGGAACATTTTCTCAGTCTTTGGGGGCAGCCAGAGCCTCTGACCCTCCCCCCTTCTTCGACTGCCAGGTAAGTTTCTGTTGCCTTTGCTGCTATGAGGAAGGGTCTACTCTTTTACCAACCACAACCCACACTTGTGGCTTCTGCATGCAGTATGGGTCTTTGTGGGCACTATCCGTGGGTGCACTCAGCCATGCAACGCTGTTCAGGTATGACTTTCTGATTATCATGTCCAATGCCTTCTATGTATGTTCTAAACTTCCAATCCAGGGAACAGAAACTCATGTTATGCCCTCTGATTGAAAAGTGGTGAAATGAAATGTGAGGACCCATAGCTTGCAACTTTGGTTGTGCTGCACCCTATAGTGTAAGCAATGCTTTAGTACATCAGATGGTGGCGCTTGAAATTCCAACTTCAGAAAATAGCATTGAATAAAGTCATACCCTGCCTGGTCACAGAATTATGTGGAATTTCATGAAGTTTTTTTGGTAACTCCACAGAATTCCACAGTGTGAAATTCCACGAGCTCTGCCCAGGCCTACCTGATACCCGATTGGTTAACTTTCATAAGTCAATGTAATATACTCATCCTTCAGGAAATCTGGGCGACACTATCAATTAATGGTTTTGAGTGCTGTAGTATCCCAGCAACCTCTTCCCACTCTAGACGAGCAGCAGGTGGTCTGGCAATCTGGGTGAACCTCTCTGATGGGGTTGTGCAAAGACTACTGAGACGCAAAATGAAAATGTACAGGTCATAAGATGTAAGAGGGGCCCGATTTTGTATTTAATCAATTTTTATAATAATGATTTTATCAACACCAAAACACCAAATTTCCTCTTTTATTTGATTATATTACACTGTTACAAAGCAATGCTGGTGGCAAAGGGAAACTGACAGGCTTTTGTTAAGCAGGAGATTTCAATGCGAGGCCCATATTCCCAGGCCAATCTCTCTAGCACCTCACCTGTAGCTGCAACACAAAACCCAGTGTATTCTCCAAATACCACTGATTCTAGGGGCTCAGAGCTAATGGCTTATTTGATTTCCCAGGACCTAAATAATGTAATGGACATAGCTGGCCAAAACAATACACCGTTCCCCACTTACAGGGCTAGAAATTGTTCCTCTAGAATAGATTACTTCTTCACATCAGCTAACTTGGAGAAAATGCTGCTGGTTCGGAAAGTTGTCCCATCAATTTACGGGACCACAATCCCACTGAGGTAGCATTCATTTTGTCCCCCAAGCCTAAATGTAGAGCGTATTGTGCAGCAAGGAACCTCTAACCGTCCACTGATAGCTTCAGATTGATATGGAAATCAAAAGATCCTGCCCAATTGCTTCATAAAATGATTAAGGGAAACTTAGATCTTGTTACAGTATGTTTAGCTGAGGATGATACTGAGCATCAAGTGGTTGGTGTTTTTACTCAGCTTTGTTGAAACTTTAGGAAACAATTACAGAGACCTCAGTGCCCAATTGGTAAAAGACCTAGGTGGTTTAACCATGAGTGTTCTGTGGCCAACCGCAAGTTGCACAGGGCCCCTATGGCTAAACCTAGGGATCCCTTGGAGGTGAAATCTCTATGTAAGGTATACAAAGAGGTTACCACTAGGAGGGGGAGGGAAGTACTAGACCAACAATCAGAATCATTAGCTTTGGTGGCAATTAAAAAGAACAGCAATCTTTTTGGAGCAGCTGTATCAGACATGTGTCTCACAAATTAGATGCCACATCACTAGTGAGCTATGGGAGGCACACTTAACAAGTATTTATGCTGCCATACAAGCTGAAAGTGAACCCCCTTTTGGCCCTAATGGTGTGGGAGTGTTGGTGACCCAGAGTGAGATAGAAGACGCTATAGGCCAGAGTATCGAGGGCAAGGCCCTGGTCCAGATGGGGTACCAAATGACCTTATAAAGTGTAAACCTGAATACTGCGCATTGTTATTAGTGAATGTTTATAATAGCCTCGCCCATTCCCCATTACCGAGCTCATCGTCGACCTCTATTATAGTGACTATTTTTTAAAAAGGTGACCGCTCACAGCTGGGCTGTTACAGGTCCATTTCTTTAACCTATACTACAGTAAAGATTTTAGTAGAGTTTGTGCAATTGGATTTTGTAGGCGGAGGAGAAGTCTATCTTAAACCCCTGACAATACGGATTTTGGAATCAGGTTGAACAGTCGAACCGTGCTTGAATTTGAATTTGATTATCTTGAAATATACAGTAGCTAAACAGTCCCCCCTATACTTGGCTTTTATGGAAATAACCTCAGCATTTGATTGGGTTTATCGCTCAAAATTGTGGTCAAATCTTCTCTCTTGTGGGATGGACCAAGCACTAGTGCACTTTTTAGCTTATTTACCCAGGGACATGAAGGCTAAAGTCAGAATTAACATGTAAGGGGAGGTTTCAAAAGATACAGGAGTTTTTTGTGGAGTAACTACTATTAACTCTGATATCCTAAAAGTTAAAGACTTCTCTTTATCTTCCCTTTTGTACACTGATGATGCAGTGCTGATGGCACACACACCCAGAGCTCTGCGTCTCCTAGTACAAGGATTTGTGGACTTCATGGGGGTACAGGGTCTCCACACCAATTTCACAAAATCGTACATCATGGCCCATGGCCCTAAGAAGCACCACCTGTCCACTCTTACTGTCAGAAACAAGAGCTTGAAATGCACCAGCACTTTTTCATACCTAGGTCTAATTTATGCTGCTACCGGATTATGGACTGTGCACATCTCTCATTGCAGGACTAAGTTCACAAGGGCTAGTGATACATTATTCTGCCTACCTCAGCCCAGGGGTGGAGAAGTTCTTCTGCCCCTTCTACAAATCTATACAATGCAGTGTATCCCAACAGTAGCATATGGGTCAAAGGTATGGGGTACCTCTAAATGTAATATTATTCAGACCGAAGAAAGCAGGATCTGCTGAAAGCTTTTGACTGCTCCAATTTCATCTTCCCTTCAATCTGCCACAGAGAATTAAACTCCCTATATGAAGAAGACTATATTAGAGCTTAACCACCCTTACAATGTTTAGTAGTGTGGAAAAATAAGGAGGCAAGTCATTCCAGAGACATCATCATAGACTGTCTTAGTTGTGACAAGGATCTCAAGATTCCTTGGTTAGCCGAAGTGGAATCTTGCTTTCAAAAGATTCGTTTTCAGCCAAAATTAGTATTAGCAAAAAACAGTTACAACAAGTCCTACTCAAACTCGCTCACACTGAAAGATTGACCGTAGAGAGGGAGAAGACAAGCACAGCAGCTAATTTGAACATCACAATATACAGCCCAACCGCGGGGTACCTTACTAGATCAATGGGTCCTTGGGAGTGCAGTTTGCTGTTTTGTTATAGGGCTGGCACCATCAAATATCTGCTGTGTTTTCCATTGGAATTCCAAGAAAATCTTGACTCATTGCCTTGTCCGTATGGTGGGAGGTCAGGTCAATCTATGTTGCACTTTCCGTTCTTCTGTGGTTTTTATTCCATGTATAAGAAACACTTTTTTCTTCCTCTTCTAAAAAGGCACAATATTAAAGATTTTGTGGTACATTTAGTATTCTCCTTCATCTTGTGGATGAAGAGGTTATTGCCCACATAGGTGCTTTTCTGAAAAAAGCTGTGTGAGCTCTTAGCACTATGAATATTTTATAAGCTTGAGTAAACAGCTTTAGTTGCACTATATTGCTCATGCTGATTAGCTATTGGACTCTAACCGTTTGTTTTTATGAATTGTTTATTATGTATTTATTTGTATGTTTTTATTGTGCATGATTGTAATTTTAAGGAAACCTATCCAAATAAGGGCCCAAATTTAAGTAGGGCCTAGCGCAAGTATCGCCTCGTTAGCGTCATTTTTTTACACTAATGAGGCAATAGTGTGGCAATTATCACTACGTCATATTTACAAAGTGCTGCTCTGCTTGCATTGCCCCACTTTAGAAACCCTTGCTCCACATTATGCCTGAGCCAGGAATAATGACTGCAAAAGGGGTGTTTCCCCCGATAGGGGGCCTGCAAAAATGGTGCAGTGGAATTTGTAAGATTCCACTGCTCCATTTTTAGTGGCATATTTAATGCCTGCTCTAAGCAGGCGTTAAAAAGCGGCACATCATTATTTGTAATTGCCCTCTAAGTACTTTGTAGGATTAGCACCAAACTTTTTGGCGCTAATCCTGCAAAGTACAACAATAGCGTATAAAACGTATGACACTATTTTCCCTAACCTGCACCATGGTGCACCGTATATTAAAAATGGTGCACACATGGTGGCATTAGTGAGGTGCAACGGGCCGCAAGAAAAGCGGCACTTCGTGACATGAAGCAATGCTTTTCTTAAATTTAGGCCAAAGTTTGAAATGAATTAAATTGGATTTTTTATTTGACACCTGTTGTCTTTGGCATTTCAGAACAATGTCAAGCATTCATTAACTATTGTACTATTTCTTCAACAAGTGAGTACGTTTTATATTTGACGAAGTGGAGTTCGAGATATCCAATTGAACCACCATCAACACTTATAACCCATGTTTTTTCAGTGTGGCACCATGTTTTTTCAGTATGCATCTTATTGGAGCCTCTCGTTGCCGACCTGTCTTCGTAGCACGTACAAACAATGCTATTTTTTTTATAGAAAAAAGCAGGCGTTGGTGTCAAGGCATGCTGTACTTGGTAGATACAGACAAGGGGGACATACTATTTTTGCTCTCAGTGTGGCACATCGATTGAGCTGCTAAAGTCTATGCACACTCACTTCTCTGGTGTTTTTTATTGCTGGTTTAACATTGCACTATATATGTTCATCTACAATTGCAGATGCACATTTTTTTAGTATTTTCTCTTTGTTAGTTTGTCACGCAAATATTACACATTGTGCAGCCTTGCAAGTGGGCCATATTTTTTTCAACTACCCAAGTCATGTGTATTCTGATTGATTCAATTATTGAATATACCTAACGTGTGTTCATGTGGACCATTCTTTATTATCAGAGTGGTGGCAAATCTTTTTCCCACTGAAATACCTCCGGCGAAAGCACGAGGCTTGCCAGCCTTGCGTAAAACTCTCATGAACCACACTTAATGAGACTTCCATGGTAGTCTTACCACTGCCAAGGACTAAAACAGCAACTGAATCTGAATGTGGCAGCCATCTAGGAAAGGTAAAGTCCCCAGCGTACCCCATCACCATTAACGTAATCATTGTGAAAGTGTGTTGAAATATGCGTCCTTTCAGCAGAACTTTAAAGCATTGGCCTTACTTTACACGAGATGAAAAACTTGGGGGACCATTATTGTCGACAAAACGTTGGTATGGAAAATGAAGTATACATTACAGGTGAATCTACAATGACAGTGGTATGTGAATATTAGTTTTGTGAAGAACATGCATGTCTTTATTTTACAAATCAGTTTATAACTGTCAAATATTTACACCAAACGTATATTATGTTTTGGTAGATCTTGGTGGTCGACTTGCCGATGTGGATATTCTGTTGGCGCCATCCCTGGCGCCTCGTGATGAAGAACAGGCTGCTGGAGGGCCATCGTCAAACATAGGTAACTAGGCCAATGTCCGCATGCCTAGTGCAAGAGTTATCCCGGCACCATCGTACTACGAGGGAAAAGGAGAAAAGGACAGTGGTCTGCTATTAACCAATTAGAAGCCATGGCAACTTATACAGGACTTTGGTTTGTGTAGAGGGATCATGCTTGGTGCTAAATGGACAAGACGAACCATGAGAGGCAATCAAAATACTTTTTTGAGGGACAATAAATGGGATTTAAATTAATGCCAAGAATGTTCACATAATGAGTGTTCTAAAGTAATTACTTGTTTATTAAGTTGGAAATCTCTCATTGATTGTTACATGCAAACCATTGCGATTTTTTAATAAAACAGATGGTACTTCTGTATTTCGGTTACACATAATTTGCATAATTTTGCTGCTTGGTCAGTAGCACTTTTTCGGTGTATTTTACACTTGTACTAGACTGCTTCGAGCAGAAAATGTCTAACAAGAACTGTAAAAATGCTGTGTGCTGGGAAGAGAGAACTTTTCCATCCGAAGCAGTCTCCCAATAGAGTCTCGCATGACTTGCACTCAAGGTAAACTCTTGCATACAGTTTTCATGCAGACGACCGTCACAATGCATTTCGAGTCATAAGACTTTTTTTGTATATTTAGCGGCAAGATTTAGCACATCCCGGTAACAACCATGGAAGAAGCAATGATAAATCGTTGCGGCCTTATAATTCTGGTATGGTTTTTCCTTGAATATATAATATTTGAAATAAGATCAACAGCTGTGTTTATATCAGTGAAGTCATTGACCTACTTGATGCTGTGACCCAACCACAACATATTTTATTTAAAAATTGCTTAACATGTTTTCATTCCCAGGCCTCTATTGCAAATAAAGCAGGAAGGTGGTCACAATAAATCTTACAACAACAGCTGGTGCTGCATGTCTCATTCATACATGGAGTTGCCAACTCATTGAAAGGACGGGAGACTAATTCAATT
This sequence comes from Pleurodeles waltl, assembly GCF_031143425.1. Taxonomy (NCBI): domain Eukaryota; kingdom Metazoa; phylum Chordata; class Amphibia; order Caudata; family Salamandridae; genus Pleurodeles; species Pleurodeles waltl. The sequence continues at coordinate 1,064,511,170 of NC_090448.1, forward strand.
TAGATCAAGCCATGTGTGAAGACAACACAAATTGGTTATGTTCTGCCTGGAGATGAAATGCATTTATAATCAGTGGTGGATTTAATCAGATGTGCATCCATATGTTAAAATCTACTTCTGAATGTTTCAAGTACTATCTCATGTCGACCAGGGTTGTTTATGCAAATGACTCATGCAAAAGCGTTGTTTGTTAATAAATTTATGGCTAACAAAGAAACCAGAGCGTGAAATCATGTGACCATTGATAATCAAGAAAAGAAAATCGAGTTTATGGCTAAACTTCAGGGAATTACTGCGAGCATGGGGTAATAAGCATTTCTGGAAACAAAACACATACACCCACTCAATTTATATTATTAAGATAAAGGGATCTTTGAATTCCAGATATCGGAGATTGTTCAACCCTTGCAAATTTCTATCCAAGTTACAAAGCAAGGCATGTTATGACTTCAAGGCACATCCTAATCAATTATTAGACCGGGTTAATCTATTTTCATTACTCGTTGGTGTTCTTTCAGGGCAGATAACAGGCACAAGAAGCTGCTTCAGTTATTCTGAATTTGAGAGATTTCATTTGTTTTGTTAATTCTGGAACTCCCTGCGAAATGCAAATAGACTTCATTAAGAAAGTGAATCATTGTCAGCGTGGTGAAAATGTAATCACAAAAATGAACATATCCAAAACGTGGAAAAAGTGAAAAATGTGTGTACAACAACTGAGAAATGATTTTTTTTTTACAGAGTTCATGTCAAGTATTGTTGAAGACATAGCCTAAGCAGCAAAACACCACCCTGATTCCTGCCCCCAATGACATGAGAACCCTCCTTGACCAGGTCGGAACAGTAGCCCTGATCCTCCTTGACCTCTCAGCCGCTTTAGACACCATGTCCCACCACACTGTCATCAAAAGCCTCCATTGCATGGGGATACAGGAAGACCTCCTCAATTGGATTGAGTCCTTCCTCAAAAGACGCACCAAGAGAATCCACCTGCCACCCTTTACCAAAGAGCCCTAAAGCATTGCTGTGGCGTCCCTCAAGGCTCATCTATCAGCCCCACCTTATTAAACATCTACATGACACCTCTGGCTGATGGCATCAGAACACATGGACTCAAAATCATATCCTACGCTGACAACACCCATATCATCTTCTAGCTCATGAAAGACCCCTGCACCACTAAAACCAACTTCCACAGTGCCATTACTAGTGTAGCCAACTGGATGAAGACTAACTGCCTGAAACACAATACTGCCAAGATGGAAGTAGTGATCTTTGGGAACAACACTTCTTTGTGGAACGACACCTGGTGGCCTGCAGAACTCGGACGCACACCCACTCCAACTTCCCATGTCCACAACCTTGGCATCATCCTGGACAGCAAGCTCACCATTTTATCTCATTTATAAAGCACAATGGATACTCCAGAGTGCCCCCACGCTGAGATTTCACACTTCAAATGTAGCCTGAGCTGCACTGCTAAAAGAAAAAATGTTTTAAAATTGTCTAAATAACAGGTTTTTGGTTTTGTCCACAAAATTGTTTTGGTCGGTTCCTGCCTCAGATCCACAGGAAGAGAGTTCCACAGTTTTGCAGCAAGATAGTGAAAGGAACAACGTCCCATTCGTCCTCTAGTTGTCCTGGGAACTATAGCAAGAGCAGCACCAGAAATCCTCAGACAACAATTAGGATAGTAAGGTTTGATCAGAGAATGTAAGTAGCGAGGGCCCCTCAAGTTCAAAATTTGGTGGCAGAAACATAGGGGCATATTTATACTCCGTTTGCGCCGAATTTGCGTCGTTTTTTTCGACGCAAATTCGACGCAAAACTAACTCCATATTTATACTTTGGCGTTAGACGCGTCTAGCGCCAAACTTCATGGAGTTAGCGTCATTTTTTTGCGTGAACACCTTCCTTGCGTTAATGATATGCAAGGTAGGCGTTCCCGTCTTAAAAAATGACTGCGATGCATATGCGTCGTATTTATACTCCCGGGCAAAAATGACGCCCGGGAGTGGGCGGGACTAAAAAACCTGCATTAGCGCCGGATTTTAGCGCCTGGGTCAGGGCAGGCGTTAAGGGACCTGTGGGCTCAGAATGAGCCCAGAGGTGCCCTCCCAAGCCCCCAGGGACACCCCCTGCCACCCTTGCCCACCCCAGGAGGACACCCAAGGCTGGAGGGACCCATCCCAGGGAAGAAAAGGTAAGTTGTGGTAAGTATTTTTTTTAAAACAAAATTTGGCATAGGGGGGCCTGATTTGTGCCCCCCTACATGCCACTATGCCCAATGACCATGCCCAGGGGACAGAAGTCCCCTGGGCATGGCCATTGGGCAAGGGGGCATGACTCCTGTCTTTGCTAAGACAGGAGTCATGTTAATGGCGTCTGGGCGCACAAAAAATGGCGCAAATCGGGTTAAGACGATTTTTTTGCCTCAGCCTGACTTGCCCCATTTTTGGACGCCCAAATGCCATTTTTCCCTACGCCGGCGCTGCCTGGTGTACGTGGTTTTTTTTCACGCACACCAGGCAGTGCCGGTCGGCTAACGCCGGCTAACGCCATTCAATAAATACGGCGCCCGCATGGCGCTTCCGAATGGCGTTAGCCGGCGCTAATTTTTTTGGCGCAAAACTGCGTTAGCGCAGTTTTGCGTCAAAAAGTATAAATATGGGCCCTAGTGCTTTAAAAGAAATTCTTTCCCTCATCGGGAGTCAATGTAGTTGTCTAAGGGCAGTACGTGTAGAGGAAAATCTAGGGATGTTGGGCAGCGTTCTATCCACAGCATTCTGTACATGTTGAAGAGTTCTCATTCTACCATGGGTAACACCAGGTAGAGCACATTGCTGTAGTCCAGCCTTGACACCATTAGAGTTTGGACTACTGTCTGATCCGCCACACCAGGGAGTGACCCCAGGATCATACAGAGCATCTTTAGGATGCCAAAGCAGACCTATGCAAGGTTGACAATCTGATGATCAAAATCAAGAGCATTGCCAAACCATATTCTTACATTTTTGATCTTGGATCACGAACCACCAGATCAATGCAGTATCCTCAGCTTCCTGCATTCACACCCTCCACATGGTCCAAAAGATATTCAGATGGATCCCCTTTAACACAAAAAATACTATCACTCCCTTGTCACCAGCCGGCTGGACTGGACTTTGGAAACATAATGTACATTGGAATCACCACCCAACTCCTCAAGAGACTCCAGACCATACAGCACGCAGCAGTTAGACTCACCCTCAACTTTCCCAAATAGACCCAAATTACCCCCCATCCTAGGAACCCCCACTGGCTTCCCGACCAGAAGAGATCCAGTTCAAGTTGCTGACACACGCCTAAAGGCCCTCCACAGCAAGGGTCCAGCCTACATCACCCACGGACTGAATATCCACCAGCCTGCCTGTCACCTGCGCTCCACCACCCTCACACACACACACACCCTGCATTCGCCAAAGCTAAAGTGAAAGTTTTTCCTTCTTCTACCTCACTATCAAGTCCTGGAATTACTTACCTGTCCACAAACGAATGTCTCCCTCTCTCGTGGAATTCAGAAGTGGACTCAAGACATGGCTATTCAGCTCAGTCCCGGGAGGTCTCAGTGCCTGGATACACTCAGGGGTGAATAGCCATGTTCTAAAACTACCGCCTGATTTGATTTCGGCCAATGACATTCTAAAATCCCCACTGATGTAGTTAAAGCCCTGTTGACTGTGAGGCTGGGTCGTAATAAAATATTGATTATTGCTTCATGGGCTTTTTGTTTGTTTCCAGGTCTGCAGACAAAAGCTCATAAATATCACTGCCATCACAGAGCTGACAGATGATGATGATCTGCTATAGTCAAACTTCTCAGATGATCAGAAGGAGTAAGCGCTGTTGGAGATCTGGCTATATGTCCACCCAACTAATTTAGATGGTCTGACATATAGGCACTTTTCAATGCCCATCACTGCAAGATAAATTGTGGCAGTATGGGGCACTGAAAAGTGCTCAGTGCCCCCCCACTCCCTGTGGGAGAAAACTCCCATTGCAAAAGGGCATTTCTTTTGTTTTTGTTTTTTTAAAGGAAAATCAAGCTTTGGGATTTTCTTTTTTAAAACAAATACAATTGTGTTAGACCTGACAGCCTTAGGGTAGTCACCCCAAACTTTTTGCCTGCCTCCCTCCACTTTGTGGACACTGTTTTTGCTGGTTTTTAGACTCTGCGCACTTAACCACTGCTAACCAGTGCTAAAGTGCATATGCTCTCTCCCTTAAAACATGGTAACCTTGAATCATACCTGATTGGACTATTAATTTACTTATAGGTCCCTAGTAAGGTGCACTTTATGTGCATAGGGCTGGTAAATTAAATGCTACTAGTGGGCCAGCAGCACTGGTTGTGCCACCCACTTAAGTAGCCCCTTTTCATTGTCTCAGGCCTGCCATTGCAAGGCCTGTGTGTGCAGTTTCACTGCCACCTCGACTTGGCATTTAAAAGTACTTGCCAAGCCTAGAACTCCCCTTTTTCTATATATAAGTCACCCTTAATGTGTGCCCTAGGTAACCCCTAGAGCAGGGTGCTGTGTAGGTAAAAGGCAGGACATGTACCTGTGTAGGTATATGTCCTGGTAGTGTAAAACTCCTAAATTCGTTTTTACACTACTGTGAGGCCTGCTCCCTTCATAGGCTAACATTGGGGCTGCCCTCATACACTGTTGAAGTGGCAGCTGCTGATCTGAAAGGAGCAGGAAGGTCATATTTAGTATGGCCAGAATGGTAATACAAAATCCTGCTGACTGGTGAAGTCGGATTTAATATTACTATTCTAGAAATGCCACTTTTAGAAAGTGAGCATTTCTTTGCACTTAAATCCTTCTGTGCCTTACAATCCACGTCTGGCTGGGCTCGGTTGACAGCTCCTTGTGCATTCACTCAGACACACCCCAAACACAGGGTACTCAGCCTCACTTGCATACATCTGCATTTGAATGGGTCTTCCTGGGCTGGGAGGGTGGAGGGCCTGCTCTCACACAAAGGACTGCCACACCCCCTACTGGGACCCTGGCAGACAGGATTGAACTGAAAGGGGACCTGGTGCACTTCTTAGCCACTCTTTGAAGTCTCCCCCACTTCAAAGGCACATTTGGGTATAAAACAGGGCCTCTGCCCTACCTCATCAGACACTTGCTGGAGAAGAAACCTGAACCAGAAACTTCATTCTGCCAAGAAGAACTGCCTGGCTGCTCAAAGGACTCACCTGTCTGCTTTCTACAAAGGACTGCTGCCTTGCTGTTGGCCTGCTGCCTTGCTGAACTCTTGTCTGGCTGTGAAAGTGCTCTCCAAGGGCTTGGATAGAGCTTGCCTCCTGTTCCCTGAAGTCTCAGGACCAAAAAGACTTCTCTCTTTCACTTGGACGCTCCGTGCGGCAAAAATTTCGACGCACAGCTTGTTCCGCGGCGAGAAAAACGCCGCACACCGACGCTGATCGACGCAACGCTCTTGGGACGACCGAAAATCCGACGCACGGCTTCGCAAGGACAACGCCACCCGACCTCTAGAGGAGAAATCGACGTGACGCCTGCCGTGAGATCGTAATTTCGACGCGCAGCCCCGCAGAACGACGCGCAGCTGGAAAACAAGCAGGAAAATCCACGCACAGACTCGGGACATCTGGTAATCCCCGCAATCCACGAAAAGAGACTGTCCGCGCACCGGAAAACGACGCACGACTTCCCCGCGTGGAAAATAACGACGCAAGTCCGTGTGTGCTGGGGAGAAATCGACGTACACACCCTTTTTCCACGCACCTCTTCTTTTGTGGCCCTCTGAGGAGATTTTTTCACTCCAAACCAGGTACTTGTGCTTGAAAGAGACTTTGTTTATATTCTAAAGACTTAAGACACTGTATATCACTTTTCAGTGATATCCCTACAATTTCCCATTGCAAACTTTATTCTTTTTGACCTACAATTATCCAGATAAATATTATATATTTTTCTAAACACTGTGTGGTGTATTTTTGTGGTGCTATATGGTGGTATTGTATGATTTTTTGCACAAATACTTTACACATTGCCTTCTAAGTTAAGCCTGACTGCTCGTGCCAAGCTACCAGAGGGTGGGCACAGGATAATCTTGGATTGTGTGTGACTTACTGTTAGAAATGGGGTCTTTGGTTGACAGTCAGGTTACCCCCTGTTCAAGCAAGGACCCTCACTCTAGTTAGGATAAAAGAGAATCACCCTCAGCTAACCCCTGCTTACCCCCTTGGTAGCTTGGCAGAGCAGTAGGCTTAACCTCAGAGTGCTGGGCGTAAAGTATTTGTACCAACACACACAGTAACTTAATGAAAACACTACAAAATGACACAACACCAGTTTAGAAAAATAGGAAATATTTATCTAGACAAAACAAGACCAAAACGACAAAAATCCAACATACACAAGTCAAGTTATGATTTTTTTAAAGGTTTAAAATAAAAAGAGTCTTTAGGTAGTTGTAACAACACACTAGCGCTGCTAGCGTGAAAATGTACCTGGTTTGCGTCAAAAATAACCCCGCACGGGCGGTGTGCGTCGAAAATAACCCTGCACGGTTATATGCGTCGAAAACAACTCGGCACGGCGATGCGCGTCGAAAAAGCCAGCCACGCGACGGTCCGAAAGTCCCGCGGCGCAGGTTGCGATCTCTCAGCCTTCGTCAGCGATGCTGCGCGTCGTTTCTCCTGCTCCGGGCGTCGATTCTTCGGTCGCGTTTCCTGCGGCGTCGTTTCTCAGCTGCGGAGCCGGCGTCGCGTCGTTTTCTCAGCCGCGATCGGATTCGCGTCGATCTTTTCTCCGCACGGCGCTCGGTGCGTGTATTTTTGTCCTTAGGCTGCCAGCCTCTCCTTTCAGGGTCCCAGGAACTGGAAGGGCACCACAGAGCAGAGTAGGGGTGTTGGACTTTTGCTTTTGCAGGGTCATCCCCAGACTTTTTTGCCTCCTGCCTCCTATATTTTTCTGACATGTTGCTGTTGGCTTTTCAACTCTGAGCACTTTACCACTGCTAACCAGTGCTAAAGTGCATATGCTCTCCTGTTTAAATTGTATGTAAGTGGTTTATCCATGATTGGCATATTTGATTTACTAGTAAGTCCCTAGTAAGGTGCACTAGAGGTGCCAGGGCCTGTAAATCAAATGCTACTAGTGGGCCTGCAGCACTGGTTGTGCCACCCACATAAGTAGCTCTGTAATCATGTCTCAGACCTGCCACTGCAGTGTCTGTGTGTGTATTCTTACACTGTAAATTCGACTTGGCAAGTGTACCCACTTGCCCGGCCTAAACCTTCCCTTTCCTTACATGTAAGGCACCCCTAAGTTAGGCCCTAGGTAGCCCCAAGGGCAGGGTGCAGTGTATGGATAAGGTAGGACATATAGTAATGTGGTTTATATGTCCTGACAGTGAAATACTGCCAATTTCGTTTTCACTGTTGCAAGGTCTGTCTCTCTCTCATAGGATAATATGGGGGCTACCTTTAAATATGATTAAAGTGTAGATTCCCCTAGAGAGTAGATGGACATGTGGAGTTTGGGATCCCTGAACTCACAATTTAAAAATACATCTTTTAGTAAAGTTGATTTTAAGATTGTGCGTTTGGAAATGCCACTTTTAGAAAGTGAGCATTTTCTTGCTTAAACCATTCTGTGACTCTGCCTTGTTTGTGGATTCCCTGTCTGGGTCAGTTTGACAGTTGGGTTGTTTTTCACCTCACACCAGACAGTGACACAAAGGGAGCTGGGGTGTAATCTGCATTTCCTGATTAGCCATCTCTGCTAGGAGGGAGGGGTGGAGTGGTCACTCTCATCTGAAAGGACTGTGCCTGCCTCTGACAATGCTGTCTCCAACCCCCTGGTGTGTGTCTGATACCTTGCCTGGGCAAGGCAGGATTTCACAAGAAGGTGTGAGTCCCCTTTGAAGGAAGGTGACTTCAAAGACTAAAATGGGTATAAGAAGGGCACCCAAACTTACAAACTTTAGAAACACTTCTGGAATCAAGAGGAACCTCTGCCTGGAGAAGAGCTGATCACTGAGGAACAAGTGCTGCCCTGCCTGTGACTGTGCTTTGTGGAGCTTTCCTGCAGTGCTGCTTCTGCCTGAGTAAGAGGGCAAAGACTGGACTTTGTGTGCCTTCCATCTTGAAGAAGAAATCTCCAAGGGCTTGATGTAGAGCTTGCCTCCTGTTGTTGAAGTCTCAGGGATAGCAAAGACTTCTTCCTGCCAGCACCTGGAGTCTCTGGAGAGACCCCTACTCTGCTCTGTGGTGCCCTTCCAGTTCCTGGGACCCTGAAAGGAGAGGCTGGCAGCCTAAGGACAAAAATACACGCACCGAGCACCGTGCGGAGAAAAGATCGACGCGAATCCGATCGCGGCTGAGAAAACGACGCGACGCCGGTTCCGCAGCTGAGAAACGACGCCGCAGGAAACGCGACCGGAGAATCGACGCCCGGAGCAGGAGAAACGACGCGCAGCATCGCTGACGGAGGCTGAGAGATCGCACCCTGCGCCGCGGGACTTTCGGATCGTCGTGTGGCTGGCTTTTTCAACGCGCACCGCCGTGCCGAGTTGTTTTCGACGCACACAGCCGTGCAGGGTTACTTTCGACGCACACCGCCCGTGCGGGGTTATTTTTGACGCAAACCAGGTACATTTACACGCTAGCAGCGCTAGTGTGTTGTTACAACTACCTAAAGACTCTTTTTATTTTAAACCTTTAAAAAATCATAACTTGACTTGTGTATGTGGGATTTTTGTCGTTTTGGTCTTGTTTTGTCTAGATAAATATTTCCTATTTTTCTAAACTGGTGTTGTGTCATTTTGTAGTGTTTTCATTAAGTTACTGTGTGTGTTGGTACAAATACTTTACGCCCAGCACTCTGAGGTTAAGCCTACTGCTCTGCCAAGCTACCAAGGGGGTAAGCAGGGGTTAGCTGAGGGTGATTCTCTTTTATCCTAACTAGAGTGAGGGTCCTTGCTTGAACAGGGGGTAACCTGACTGTCAACCAAAGACCCCATTTCTAACAAGGGGTCTCTCCAGAGACTCCAGGTGCTGGCAGGAAGAAGTCTTTGCTATCCCTGAGACTTCAACAACAGGAGGCAAGCTCTACATCAAGCCCTTGGAGATTTCTTCTTCAAGATGGAAGGCACACAAAGTCCAGTCTTTGCCCTCTTACTCTGGCAGAAGCAGCACTGCAGGAAAGCTCCACAAAGCACAGTCACAGGCAGGGCAGCACTTGTTCCTCAGCGATCAGCTCTTCTCCAGGCAGAGGTTCCCCTTGATTCCAGAAGTGTTTCTAAAGTTTGTAAGTTTGGGTGCCCTTCTTATACCCATTTTAGTCTTTGAAGTCACCTTCCTTCAAAGGGGACTCACACCTTCTTGTGAAATCCTGCCTTGCCCAGGCAAGGCCTCAGACACACACCAGGGGGTTGGAGACAGCATTGTCAGAGGCAGGCACAGTCCTTTCAGATGAGAGTGACCACTCCACCCCTCCCTCCTAGCAGAGATGGCTAATCAGGAAATGCAGATCACACCCCAGCTCCCTTTGTGTCACTGTCTGGTGTGAGGTGAAAAACAACCCAACTGTCAAACTGACCCAGACAGGGAATCCACAAACAAGGCAGAGTCACAGAATGGTTTAAGCAAGAAAATGCTCACTTTCTAAAAGTGGCATTTCCAAACTCACAATCTCAAAATCAACTTTACTAAAAGATGTATTTTTAAATTGTGAGTTCAGGGATCCCAAACTCCACATGTCCATCTACTCTCTAGGGGAATCTACACTTTAATCATATTTAAAGGTAGCCCCCATATTATCCTATGAGAGAGAGACAGACCTTGCAACAGTGAAAACGAAATTGGCAGTATTTCACTGTCAGGACATATAAACCACATTACTATATGTCCTACCTTATCCATACACTGCACCCTGCCCTTGGGGCTACCTAGGGCCTACCTTAGGGGTGCCTTACATGTAAGGAAAGGGAAGGTTTAGGCCTGGCAAGTGGGTACACTTGCCAAGTCGAATTTACAGTGTAAAAATACACATACAGACACTGCAGGGGGAGGTCTGAGACATGATTACAGAGCTACTCATGTGGGTGGCACAACCAGTGCTGCAGGCCCACTAGTAGCATTTGATTTACAGGCCCTGGCACCTCTAGTGCACCTTACTAGGGACTTACTAGTAAATCAAACATGCCAATCATGGATAAACCACTTACATACAATTTAAACAGGAGAGCATATGCACTTTAGCACTGGTTAGCAGTGGTAAAGTGCTCAGAGTTGAAAAGCCAACAGCCACATGTCAGAAAAAAATAGGAGGCAGGAGGCAAAAAGTCTGGGGATGACCCTGCATAAGCAAAAGTCCAACACGACCCCCTACCAGCATAAAGCCAGGGGAGAACAATCAATACCTTGATGTACTTCCCTGATTGGGGCGATAGAACAGGGACCCAGGCCCACAACAGCAGGGGCATGTTCCAGTTCTACGCCTTCCTGACTCCAGTTGGATCCCTCTGTCCATACTCTCAGGGCCCACTAAGCTAACCCATGGGGAACCCTTCTCCACATCTACAGACACCATCTGTGCAACACCTAACTTTACTTTGCTCACAGATGTATTGCAATGGGCAGATAGTACCACCAGGGCCAACACAGTGGTGTTGCCCACTCCACCCCCGGGGTGTGACTCTCGTCCTCCCCCCCCCAGGGGCAACTCTGTCCACCAGGACAGCAAGCCACAGTGGCCCCAGACAACTGTCAGGGATGAGAGCCCGAGCTCAGGCCTCTCTAACCACTGTGACTGTGGAGAGTGGGGGGTGGTAGCCCCAGGTGCCTGGCACCCTTTGACCACTCTCTCTTCCACCAGGTCAGGGATGACAACCTGACCCTGGTCCTCCCCTCTGGGGCTCTGTACCCTCCCCGCAGAAGCGGCACCCCCAGAGTCAAAAACTGTCAGGGTGCTTGTAGAAGCAGTCCTGCACAATTCTTCCATCAGTGCAGGGATGTTAACCTGCAACTGATCCTCCAACCTGGGGTCTGTACCTTCAGGTTGGACCAGGGCCAGGGGTGAGGCTTCCCTCCCCCTGCCCTCTCTTCTGGGGTCCTGAACCACCCAACTAGGAGCGGCCCCCCCAGAAGACAACATGGTAGGGGCACTGTTAGCAGTAGCCCCTTCCTCCAGGTCAGGGGGGACACCCTTAACCTGGTCTCCCAATCCAGGGCCTGTACCCACAGACTGGATCACTGCCTGGCAAACCAGGACTTCTTGGGGGGCATACCTACCCCCTACCAGGTCAGAGTTTACCCTCTGAACCTGGTCATCCAACCCAGGGTCACCACCCTGCGGTTGAACCACTGCCTGGCACACCAGGACTTCCTTGGGAGCACACTTACCCCCCATCAGGTCAGAGTTTACCCCCTGAACCTGATCATTCAACCCAGAGTCACCACCCTGCGGTTGAACCATTGCCTGGCACACCAGGACTTCTAGGGGGGCACACTTACCCCCCTCAAGGGACACACTGTCCCGAAGGGCCACACAAGAGTCTGGCTGGCGCAGGTCTCCTGACCTCTGCCCATCTGACAGAGTCTGGATTCCCCCCAACCCAGAAATGGTCTCACCAAGGTCATTCATGGGGGGCTCTGCTCTCAGAGCTGACCCCTGACCCTCCATGTTCTCCACTGGGGTCCGCAACCCCTCTCAACCCTCTGTCTGGACTTCTGCACCCCCTCACTAGGAGTGGTACTGCCAGACACCAGAACTGGTGGAACGCTGGCTACAGCGGCCCCCCCAAGTTCTCCTGACACTGTGGGGTCTCCCTCAACAGATGGCCCTATGGTACAGGCTAGGCTCCCCTCCTGGTGTTCCCGCAGGGAACCCTCCAGGACCTGGGACTGGATCTCGGGCACCTTGGGCCTCAACCCATCCCCATTCCCTCTCCTCTGAGACTGGACATGGGGTCCCTCACCCATCCCACTATACTGGGACCTACCTGGGACACTACAATCCTTCCCTACCTCACCTGGTTGGGAACTACCTAGACCACTCCTCTCAGGAGCACCCCCAAATGCCTCTTCAGACTCTCTGGTACTCACCCAGAAGTCTGCCTCCATTGTAAGCTCCCTGGGGTCAGAGAACTCACACTCCACCTGGTGTTGGCATAGCTCTGGAAAATAAGGACTAGACATATGCTCTCCAGCAATTACATCACTCAGCCCCTCACATGAATTAACCAAAGTACCCTTCACCCAACCATCCAGTGACTCTGCCTTGAAAAAGCACCCCACATCACCCTCCTGAGACTGGTGAGACAGTACCTGACTGTCCCTGACACTCAACCCACACTCTTCTGGGATGTTTTCACACTCCATAACCAGGACTTCTACCTGGGGGGAACCCCTCTCCCTGTCACTCTCACCTAGAGTCAGTAGAGTGTCCCTCCCACCAGTAGGAATATGACTCCCCATGCCAGTTCCCCAATCCACCTCAGGGACCCTGTGCATCACTGGAGCTACCTCATACCCCTGAACCTCCTGGCGTGTGTTAACTCCCTCCTTCAAGTAGGGCACCACCTCTCTGGGCATGTGCACTTCTGCAGCATCACTGGATATACAATTGTTGCTGCCACCATTCCAGCTGGACTCAGCCCTCATGACTTGCAGCTCTTTCAATTTAAGCTCGTAAGCATAAATCATTTTTTTAATCTCTAAGTTCCTCCTCCTTTCTTCCAACTTTTCCCACCTGTCATACTCCCTTTGCATCCTCAACTTTTCTGCCTCCAACCGGCGAACCCTTTCTGCCTGTCTGTCCTGTAACTCTTTAGGAGTCAGACCCTTGGATGACACCCTGCTACCCCTCCTGGGGACCCTCCCCCCAGGCGTAACAGGTACCTCCACTACACCACTGTGTATCCTCTGCACTTCCCCACCCACATTCTCCTCCTCTGTGTGCCCTCCAGCCTTCTTGATTGTCACCCCGGCCCTCTGTGCCTGTTGCAGCTCCCCCTCCCTGGTGGAGCTCTCAGTGGGACAGTCAAGATCTTTAAGGAACTGTTTCAATTGAGCAACTGAGTACTCCTTCAGTTTCTCCATTTCAAACACAGCTCCAGCTGTTGCATCTCCAGATTGAGACATGATGGTCACAATGGCAAAGTTCCAAAGGCAGAAAATAAGTTCCCAATGAAATAAAAAGAATCAGTCAAGGGATCAGCAAAATCATGGAAGTAGAACAAAAAGGAGTCCTTAAGAGAAAAATCAAAAGATCACCAAACAAGTAGTATGTGGTCACGTAGTGGTCTGAGATCAAAACAGTAGTGTACACTCAATCACTGTATGTCAAGTACAAATACAAGTCCAATCCCGACCGCTGGTCACCAATGTTAGAAATGGGGTCTTTGGTTGACAGTCAGGTTACCCCCTGTTCAAGCAAGGACCCTCACTCTAGTTAGGATAAAAGAGAATCACCCTCAGCTAACCCCTGCTTACCCCCTTGGTAGCTTGGCAGAGCAGTAGGCTTAACCTCAGAGTGCTGGGCGTAAAGTATTTGTACCAACACACACAGTAACTTAATGAAAACACTACAAAATGACACAACACCAGTTTAGAAAAATAGGAAATATTTATCTAGACAAAACAAGACCAAAACGACAAAAATCCAACATACACAAGTCAAGTTATGATTTTTTTAAAGGTTTAAAATAAAAAGAGTCTTTAGGTAGTTGTAACAACACACTAGCGCTGCTAGCGTGAAAATGTACCTGGTTTGCGTCAAAAATAACCCCGCACGGGCGGTGTGCGTCGAAAATAACCCTGCACGGTTATATGCGTCGAAAACAACTCGGCACGGCGATGCGCGTCGAAAAAGCCAGCCACGCGACGGTCCGAAAGTCCCGCGGCGCAGGTTGCGATCTCTCAGCCTTCGTCAGCGATGCTGCGCGTCGTTTCTCCTGCTCCGGGCGTCGATTCTTCGGTCGCGTTTCCTGCGGCGTCGTTTCTCAGCTGCGGAGCCGGCGTCGCGTCGTTTTCTCAGCCGCGATCGGATTCGCGTCGATCTTTTCTCCGCACGGCGCTCGGTGCGTGTATTTTTGTCCTTAGGCTGCCAGCCTCTCCTTTCAGGGTCCCAGGAACTGGAAGGGCACCACAGAGCAGAGTAGGGGTCTCTCCAGAGACTCCAGGTGCTGGCAGGAAGAAGTCTTTGCTATCCCTGAGACTTCAACAACAGGAGGCAAGCTCTACATCAAGCCCTTGGAGATTTCTTCTTCAAGATGGAAGGCACACAAAGTCCAGTCTTTGCCCTCTTACTCTGGCAGAAGCAGCACTGCAGGAAAGCTCCACAAAGCACAGTCACAGGCAGGGCAGCACTTGTTCCTCAGCGATCAGCTCTTCTCCAGGCAGAGGTTCCCCTTGATTCCAGAAGTGTTTCTAAAGTTTGTAAGTTTGGGTGCCCTTCTTATACCCATTTTAGTCTTTGAAGTCACCTTCCTTCAAAGGGGACTCACACCTTCTTGTGAAATCCTGCCTTGCCCAGGCAAGGCCTCAGACACACACCAGGGGGTTGGAGACAGCATTGTCAGAGGCAGGCACAGTCCTTTCAGATGAGAGTGACCACTCCACCCCTCCCTCCTAGCAGAGATGGCTAATCAGGAAATGCAGATTACATCCCAGCTCCCTTTGTGTCACTGTCTGGTGTGAGGTGAAAAACAACCCAACTGTCAAACTGACCCAGACAGGGAATCCACAAACAAGGCAGAGTCACAGAATGGTTTAAGCAAGAAAATGCTCACTTTCTAAAAGTGGCATTTCCAAACTCACAATCTCAAAATCAACTTTACTAAAAGATGTATTTTTAAATTGTGAGTTCAGGGATCCCAAACTCCACATGTCCATCTACTCTCTAGGGGAATCTACACTTTAATCATATTTAAAGGTAGCCCCCATATTATCCTATAAGAGAGAGACAGACCTTGCAACAGTGAAAACGAAATTGGCAGTATTTCACTGTCAGGACATATAAACCACATTACTATATGTCCTACCTTATCCATACACTGCACCCTGCCCTTGGGGCTACCTAGGGCCTACCTTAGGGGTGCCTTACATGTAAGGAAAGGGAAGGTTTAGGCCTGGCAAGTGGGTACACTTGCCAAGTCGAATTTACAGTGTAAAAATACACATACAGACACTGCAGGGGCAGGTCTGAGACATGATTACAGAGCTACTCATGTGGGTGGCACAACCAGTGCTGCAGGCCCACTAGTAGCATTTGATTTACAGGCCCTGGCACCTCTAGTGCACCTTACTAGGGACTTACTAGTAAATCAAACATGCCAATCATGGATAAACCACTTACATACAATTTAAACAGGAGAGCATATGCACTTTAGCACTGGTTAGCAGTGGTAAAGTGCTCAGAGTTGAAAAGCCAACAGCCACATGTCAGAAATAAATAGGAGGCAGGAGGCAAAAAAGTCTGGGGATGACCCTGCATAAGCAAAAGTCCAACACTTACCCTGACTAGAGTGAGGGCTTTTGCTTGGAAAGGGGGTAACCTGACTGCCAACCAAGAACCCCATTTCTAACAAATTGGTACTGTCAGGTTGACAGAGCCACATGGCAACATTACAATCTATTAACAGGAACCTGTGTGATGACAGTTGCTGCCAATGCTAGATGTGCCCCCTGGGCCAGTGAGCATTCTTAAATTTGTCTGTCAGCATCTCTGAGTAACTTACTCCATTACCTCATCAGAGGATGGGCCTACCTCCAAAATAATAACTCTGGCTCAAAGTCAGAAAACTGTTATGTATGGGCAAAAGTTTCAGTGATTTTAACCTGTGGTCAACTGTTGGTAGGTATGGCACAGAGCAAGTTCGCAAAAATGTGTAAAGCATTTGAAAGTAACAAAAGTGTTCAAAGTCAAAAACACAATCCAATCACAACTTAGAAAAATATAGTGAAATGTGATGAACTAAATGACATGAAAATGACAAATATCCAGTAAAGGGAACCAGAGCTATCAATTTTTAAAGATTCAGAAGAAAAAGCACCAAGAAAAAGGAAAGCGCTGATCAAAAATCACTGTTCACAGATGACTGCGACATAAGGGCAATTTTAGGCCAACTGCTAGGAAGCGCGGTTTGGACACAATAAGCAGGTTTGTCCCTGTCAAAGATTTTACCTTTGGACTTATTCTCTGAAATGGAAATGGAAATCCATTAGTGGGCAGGGCTGCAGGCTGTATCGGGCGATGAGTTTAACAAGGCTGGATACCCAGGGATGACTGAAATGAACCTGCTGCTTCAAAGAAATTCCAAGCGGGAGTGTTGGAGCATAGTTTTATAATCAAAATTAACATGAAATGTTTGCGAATTAATGCATAATGATGCCGCATAGAAAATGTATTACTGTGCTTTTACTAAACGTGTGTTTAAAATGTGCCCACGGGGAGTGGCCACCATTGTATTCGATGATCAATGAAATTGACTAATAATGAAGTATTAATGTACTATTGTATGATTTTGTGTTAGTATTAAGAGTTATATGTTAAGGTTTTGCTAATTAATCACTAGTCCTTAGTTAGCATGAGTCGGGGCCTAGCTGTCTGGTTTCATATTAAATGTGTTTTTCTAACGTGCAATGTGCTGACTTGCTGAAGGACATGTGGCTGTACTTTTCCAGGAGTTAGAGATGTGTGTGTAACAGTAGTAAATCTTCTCATGAGAACCCAACTTGCTCAAGGAGACATTCTTGTGGAGCGCAACAGTGTAATTTGTAACAGGTACAAAGTCATTTAGACTAGGGAGGACAATGGGACTACTGACTTGAGTAACAAATGTCACTTATTCCTAACCTGACATTCTACCCGTTGGAGGCGTCAAACCAACGAACCAATGAGCTACATGAGAACTGTTATGGGGTGACAATCTTAATGAGGAGACAAGTAAACTATTGGATGGAGATAGTGATGCACCATATATTGACCAGTTGGAAATTAGAGACTTGTTCGACAATTTTAATATAACCGCATGACCCGAGGAGAAATCAGCCACTTTCTGCCAATAAGCCATTCTTCACCATTCCTTGCCATTCCACCGAGCCATTATTAGCCATTATTAGCCATTATTCTTCGAGACTTTGCCATTTATTCTTCTGATACTTTAACCATCCTCAGCTCATTCCTTACCTGATACTTACTTTTCCTCCTTATGAGAGAAGGGACCTTTTATTGCCCGTCTTACTGAACTTTGCTGTGTTTCCTGGCTGATGGCGAATCAACTGTTGTCCTGAGGACGAAGACTGACTCTGTATGCTGACCCATTATGGAGGGTAACTATATGATGATGAAATTGTAATCGTCTGTTTGCCTTTTCTTTCTAGGTACCAACTGCTTCTTTTGATAGAGACCATAGATAGATGTTTTCTAAATTTATGTTGCTAAATTGTTTTGCATGAAGCCCAACATGCTAATGCTAATTCGAGGTTAGTTAAGGAGTTTACTAAATGGACGCAAATAGACAAATGACTGAATCTATGCTTTGTTGAATAATGCGCAAATGATACTATGCCAAGATTAACTTGTGTTAAAGTTGTGCTATGTTCTAATGTTCATGATCTTTGCTTTGCTGAAATCTTATTCGAGTTGCCATATTATGACAGTGTTGATGTGTTTTCTGGTTTTGAGACTAATAAACTTGCTAGTAGAATTGTAATCAATAGGGAATAAATATCATAAATCTTACAAAATTCTGTGTGGTTATTCATGACTGAAAGGTCATGGTGTGTTTCAATTTAATTGATGTTATTGAATAATTTGATTGATTCGCTATTGTGAATATTAATGAGGTTATTGATCTATTGATTGACATGCAGATTAGATATCTCGTCTTAAGGTGTCTTCAATCAGGGTCAAAAGATTCATCGGCCTAAAACGAGTCCCAGAGTGAATAAATTATCTAGATTGGGACGCGTTATCAGGAGAAACATTTTTCTTCAGCCCATCAAAGTGTCACCTTGGCTGAATTAACTCTGCTGGTTTCCTAGGTCCTCAGGCAGAGGGTAGTTGGACTTTTTCCAAGTCCTACAGCTTCTGACAGGTTGTAGAAGAAGTTGAGTTAGACCCAGCCTAGGGTCCCAAGCCCTCAAGGACAGCACTTAGATTTCAGGACACACTCCAAAGAGGCCATCGGCAGGGCAAAGTCCAGGTCCAGTTTCAGCTGGCCAAGTGGGCTCTTCAGGACAAAAGCCTCCTGCAGCTGGTTGTGCCCCTGTAGCCACACAGCCAACTCATGCTTGTAGTCCATTTCTTTGTCCTGGGAACAAGTAGGCAATTCCTCCAAGGAAGGTGTCTTGGTGTGACACCTTTATGGTAGGCAATAGCTTACAGGTTGGGGTGACTCCTGGGTCCTTTGTAACCAACGGTTTAAAGGTTCCAAGGAGCAACTCTGTTCACTTTTATAGCAGTTTGTGTACACCGTACTGTAAACAATCACATGGTGCACCTTATGCCTTAAATCCAAGAAGCGGAAACTCCTTCTTCCTTGTACTGAGCATGTGCCCCAGAGATGCACCCAAGAAAATGATACCCCCTACCTTTCATGGTCAATCAAAACTGGTTCTGCGAGAAGCGCCCACTTCACTTACTGTGTTCGTAGCCAGGCTGACTGTGGGAACAAAGAGTTGCCTTTGTGAAAGAGCAGGCCCCATACAAGTTCATAAACATCCTGAGTCTACACTAACTGGTCTTCCTGCAAGGGGAAGAAAATAATCTCTTCGCACACAGACCTTTATCTCTGCTTTGGGAGTAGATTTCACAACTCATTTAGGTTAGGCACCTGCTGAGCAGTTGCTGGGGAGCTAATGCAAACTCGCCTTCAGGAGCTTCTGGTAGGGAAAAGGAGGATGAAAGGATCTTTTCTAGGATGGGTCAAGTCTTTCTTGCTTCTCTGCCATTAGAGGTATTGTTCAAATTGTTCTGTGGAGGCAATTTTATTTCTACTACCCCTACTTGCACCTATTGGAATTCTTCAAGCCAGACATGCCCTTTCATTCAAACACATTGTGCCAACATGTATCTTCTGTGCCAAGCAAAGATATGGCCTATAATGGACAAATTGTGTTTTCAGTGAGGTGTGTTCGGGTGGAATCAGCTGTTCAGAACTCAAAGTAAATGTGGATAGATACCATGAAGGAGGGTTCTTCGCACTGCTCAGCAGTTGCAAGAGTATAATCTATAGTGTCCTTACTTGTAAAAAAAAAAATGCTTTGTTTAGTGAATATAGGTGTGTCAGAAGCCCCAGGTACAACAGATGATTAGGGTCCTACAGTGGCATATTTAATGATTCTGTCTTGTGTAAGCCCCTCATATGTCTAACCCAAAATTCATTGAACCACTACTATTTACGGAGGCAGTCAGGGGTAAAAAGAAGCACATCCATGCTGCACCTATGGTTAGACTGGATTTATAATGTTCTGATTAAACAGATCTATATACTGTTTGAAGGACAGCACCTCTGAAACAGATGCAGATGTTACATAGCCATCTTCATATCAAGACTGGATACCACTGATAGAAGACTGATGTCTGAGGAAAAGCAACTAGACTTCACATATCACATGCAAAATTGATTATAAGAAATGTGAATTCTACACAAAAAGGCCATCAAAATTAAAGGTAGAAACTGCCATGAAATATCTGGTTTTATGGCATTCCACATGGCACTGAAGAGGATGATATGATTACCTTATTTTTTTTGTTTATTAGTGATCTGACACAACAAACCCTTGAGCCAGCCCTAGAGTTTCAGAGGGCTCGCTATGTACAGTCACACAACACTAATAAAATCACAATGCAGCAAGACAAGTAATTTTGTGTTTCTTTCATCAACAACAGGCCTGGCAGGTGATCTCATCTGCTGGATGGATGAATGAACTGAGTGTAAAGCATTCACATATCACAAAACAGTAATTAAATAAAACACAGGAAACAGTTTAAAAATCCAAAACCAATTTATGACAATAGATTATAAAAATGTTATCTTTAAAATGACACAAAAACAAATAAAATCGGATACGGGGAACCGGAGATAGGAATTTTTAAAGAATTATTATTTTCTAGCGCCTAGAAACAAAAAGCGCCAATCGGGTCATCTGGTCGCACCTCGACCGGGGCAAAGTCAAAGTTTAAGGCTGACCGTGATGGAGCCCTGCTCGGCTACAGCCCGCGGGAGGCCTCTGCCAAAAGTTTACCTTCGCACTTATTCGTTTTTCTGAAGATCTTCTTCAGCGGGACCAACCTGCCAGTCCAATCCGACCTCCTGGAACTCCTCTCCGGATACGCGTCGAGGGAGCCCTCGGTGGAGATTTTTACCTTCGGACTTAGTCGTTTTTTCGAGGTGAAAATCCTTCGACCGTGGCAAATCTGGATCTTGATCCGACATCCTTGGAGCCCTCCTCGGATATGCTGGCTGGGAGGTCCCGGTCAACTTTCTAGGAGGCAACATTCCTCAAAACCCCATCATGGCTGAAAGTGATTTTTGGAGGTTACATCTGGCTGAGCCCACCCACTGGTGTGGCTAAAAATCTTAAACACACCCCTCTCCTGCCCTCTCCTAATATAATCAAGGGGGCACCTAGTTGTCTGGGCCTGCAGGATGTGGGTTGTTGCTGGGTTGCTCCAAATGTCCTTCTCTGCCTTTGAAGACCAGTTTGGCAGCCCTCCCCCTTCCTGCCTCACCATCTGTTGAGGGGAGATCCGCTCCCACAGGCACATCTCTTTGTGTGAAGCCAGGCCACTTCACACCTCATCAAGGCAGCCTGGCCACGCTGCAGAGGCTGGCCAATCAGAGCACAGCAGCAAAAACAATGCAGGGCTGAAGTTGGCAACTTTTCAGGTAAAATTTAAACTCTTTACCTGAACAAGTTATATTAAATTCAACAACTGGAAGTTGTGGAATTTATTATGACAATTCATTTGACACCAAACCCTTTGTATCTGTCACTTAAGGGGACTTTTAAAATTAAAATAAAGTCCCCCCATTCTAGCCTATGAAGGCCATTCACTACAATGAGGGAAAAACGAATGTGCCTGTTTTTACCTCACCAGGGCTTATAAAACTATTTTTATAAGGTCCCTGCTTATAGTTACATGGCACCCAGCCATAGGGGCACATAGGGCACACCTTAGGGGTGGTGTATATGTAACAATAAGGTAGTTTAAGTCTTTGGAACTACTTTTAATTCCAAAGTCGAATTTTCATATAACTTTAATTTAAAAACAGCCAGCAAGGTAGGTCTGCCTTTAAAATGACACTGGGCACCTCAGCAGTGCACCTATGGGTGCACTACCTATGCTGTGGTCCCTAAACCTACATGCCCTACCATATACTAGGGACTTATATGTAGGTTGACTTAGCCAATTATAATTAGCCTATTTTGCATACTGATTTTACACAGAGCACAGGCCCTGGGACTGGTTAGCAGTACCCAGGGCACCATCAGAGTCAGGAAAGCACCAGCCAAAAGTGGAAAATGGGGGCAAAAAGTTAGGGGGCCTCTGCAATCAGCCCTGTTTTCTCACAGGATATTTCTCACAGGAAACTGTATTGCAATGGATGAAGGTACTAGAGACAAG
Source organism: Pleurodeles waltl (assembly GCF_031143425.1). Classification (NCBI taxonomy): domain Eukaryota; kingdom Metazoa; phylum Chordata; class Amphibia; order Caudata; family Salamandridae; genus Pleurodeles; species Pleurodeles waltl. The sequence continues at coordinate 1,064,532,829 of NC_090448.1, forward strand.
GTGACAGATGAATAAATTAGACATTAGATTTGTCCTGCTAAAAGTCACCACCATCCTGCTCAATATTCATGGGAAACATAGGGAATCTCAGGAACCTGTAGAACTGGAAAGTACCTAGAACATCTTGATTTCTCTGCAATGCCAGTGCGCAACCCAGCACTAGCAATGAGGCTCCACTCTTGACTTCAATGTCCCTACCCTCTTTCAATAAATGCAAAAATGTCACTAACAGGAACACCTTGAGATTGCTACAGACGATAGGCAGATAAGGACTGGCATAAAAACGGGACGCCTGACAGAAGCAAAAACAATTCTAGGTTGCTGCTTAAAGTTTATCTGTAAACTGATGCAGTAAAAAAATGGCTAAGGGTGATCCCAGCAGGAATAGATAATGACAAAACTCTGCATTACCCATACTTCCCTTATGATTGCAGAGACCTCTAGTGGTAGGGCAGTGACCTCATGAGATGACAAAGGACCAGGACTGGATCCTTTGGCACTAGCTGGAACTGGATGATAACCCACTGGATGCACCACCTTCGTACCCTTGGCTTTCTAGAAGGCTGCAATTTTTCTTTAAAGATGATGGCAGCTCACCAGGCAATGGAGCATGACTAGCTGCCCCGTTTGCTTAAAGTTTAAAGATTAGAGTTTAGAATTGGAAGAGTCTTTCTCCCTATATCTTCCAGCATTTCCAGTTTTCTCTTTTCCACTTCCTTTCTCCTCACTCCATGCAATCTCTACTTTTCTTCTTCAACTGACTGTCCTCTCCATTTCCCTCATGGGTTCTCTTTGGTGAACTGTCTTCTTCCTATTCTCAATACTTGCTTCCCCTATTCATGCTCTCTTTGAATCTTTGTACTATTAGGTAGTCAGAGTGTATCATGCTGTGGGTTTCATACTATTTCACTTGTGTCCTACCCAGTGCAAGGCATAAAACCACTATAGGTCACTGGGATCCGTTTTTGCCCCCATCCCACTACCATTATAACAATATGGGTTAGATTAAAGGGTGGAAGGTGAGGCTTGCTCTGCATTACCTCCCTTGCCTATACATTTGCAATATCTATCCGGACCACAATATGGGCCACATTAAGAAATCTCTTTTTGTGTCACTGAATGTGAATGGTCTCCCTTATTACATGAAAGGACAAACCACACTACTGGAAACACAGTTGTCTTCAAGAGAATAAAATAAACGTAGAGGGGACTGGCTGAGCCAAGTTGTCCATGTGTGTCATATCTATAACCCCTCTGCCTGTGATACTAAACTGACAGCCTATAAAAAAGGGTGGGGGTTGGTAATCTCGGTCAGGAAAACGCTGCCTTAAAGATACTGAAGATATGTTCAGAACCTGAGGAACATTGTGTGTTCTCTGAAGTACAGAATCAAGGAAAATATGGACTGTAGGTTTGATGTATGTCCCAAATGGCTCCAAATTGGTCTTATGTGAAAACGTTCTAGACTGCTAATGGAATTTGGCACAACTAAACTGGTTCAAATATAGATAGCTGGAAAGGAAAAGAAGTTTACAATTTCTAGCATCTAACTTTCTGTCTGACAATAAATGAACAGTTCAATATGATATTGTGGGCAGCAGAAAGGCATCTTTTAGATTTAGAGGGGTCAAGATGCATGATGCTGCCATGAAACATAAGAAAACATTGGCCTCAGAACATCTCTAGAACTTATGGTCAGGGACCTCACTGACAAATATAATAAAAATGCATTATCACAATTGCTGTGAGAGTTATAGAATGTCTAATTTGAACTTAATGCCTACTTCACCTTGCAAGTGAAATGCACACAATTCAGGATGACGTGGAGACACTACCCGCAAGGTGAGAATGTGGGTACATTTTGTAGGGGACAAATGGAAGCAGCAGCACACACAGGTATAATACATAACAGCCAATGTGAGCTGCAATACGTCCATTGTAATTACTTGCTGCATTTGCATTTGCAAGACCCTCTATGACTTGGACCAGGCATCAACTGAGGAATTAAAAGAAAACCTTGTTATCTCTGTCACACTACCTACTCTATCAGCAATTCTTCAAGATGAATAGTAAGTGAAATCACTGAGGACAAACTAGAGCAATCCATTGAAGATATGACGTTTGGGAAAGTACTGGGAAAGATGACTTCCCTACAAAATTTCAAAACATCATCAAATCCAATATGTCATAGCTGTTTTGTAAAATCTTTAAAAAATGTGGAATATTTGGGCTCTATACACCCTGAGATTAATAGAGCAGTCATCTCCCTAATTGAAATCAGGAAAAGACCCACTGCACTGCTCCAGGTACCAACTCATCTTTCTTATCAATTCAGACATGAAACTGTGTGCCAACATACTGACCTATAAACTGAAGAGAGTGATAGAGTTTCCCTTAAACTCACCCATTTTGGGGTTAGTCCCATCTCTTTCCTCCTGAGACAAAATGAAAACACTACTTCATATTCGTTGCAAGTCCACAATAATTCTGCTGATAAAGTGGCAATTTTGCGTGATGCCAAAAAGACATTTAACTGTGTAGAGTGGATGTACATTATTAGTACACTGCATACAGCTGGCCAGAGTGTTAAATTCATCAACAACGTTAATTGACTGTACTCTTACCTGCTAAGCTGTAGAGAAACATGACTAGACCATTCTTTATCCAAAAGGGTACCAGTCATGGGTACCTACTCTCCCTGTTACTGTTTCTATTACCCCTAGAACCATTGGCAGTTGGAATATGATGGAATGAAGAAATTGAAAGCCCTATTGGGTTCACAGATGTTTCTCCTGTATCCATATGATATACTCCTTATACTCTCCCATCCTGACTCTTGCACATTAGAATTGAAGGAACTGATTACAAAGTTGCCCTCTTTCTCATGAATTAGAATCAAAAAGCCTAAATGTGAGGTGCTGCCAATGATGTGCAACATGAAAAATTACTTAGGGACTGATTTAGATCTTGGGGAATACTCCATCACAAATGTGAAGAATATCCTGTCCACCCTTGTACGATGTTCATAGGATATAATGGGATTGTGATAAGACGGACAGGATATCCGTTATGTATGTAATGGAGTATTCCTCTCTGCATGATCTTATAAGAGCCTTAAACACTTCTATTCAAATGGGTCCTGAAGACTTTGAAATATGGTGAATCCATTTTCTAGCATCTAACTTTCTATCTGACAATGAATGAACAATTCAATACGATATTGTGGACAGCAGGAGGGCAAGACAATCTCCACCAATTAATGAGGAAAATGGCAGGATGACTTTCTCTGATGGTCTTCCCTCAGACGCTCTGTGTGAGGGTACAACTATATATATATATATATATATATATATATATATATATATATCATGTTACAACTGAAATTGCCTACACATGTTCTATCAAACATTTGCATGGAAGCCTGTGAAACTTAGTCTGAAGATCTCAAAGTTTTATGAAAAAGCATCTTTCAGTGGTGTACAGCTACTTCATTTGAACTACGATTATGTGGTTAGCCAACTGACTTGCCACACATGACTGTCCTTAACCAATGAAGTGTCAAGTACCTGGGCACTAACCTTTGTATGATCTTGTGGAGGAACAGTTAATTCACAAAGGCTAGATCCCAACTCTGCCCTGTGACTACCTGGCCCAACAACAACAGCAACTTGGGAACCAATCAGTCCAATGAGGGAAAGGGGAATGGGATTAGTTGAACTGAATTACATCTTGGTCTTTGGTTTTCTTGGGTGTCTGGTCTGGCTTGGCATCACTGGTGTTGTGGGTATGTGACCTCCTAAATTAGGCTAACGTGACACGTAATAGAGCAGTGACATATACTACCCTCAGAGGTCGACTCAAATCTGTTGACTCTGACAGGAGTAGTAATATCATCAAATCCAATAATAAAAGCCTATAGCCATAAACAACAATGAAATGCAATAAGGAGTCATTAAGTTATACTCACAATGACCTAGGTGGCCATGAATCACCACACCAATTTAGTAAAGTTTGAAATGTTTTTGCCCTCATATTAACAATGCTAAAGTCATTTAAATAATATGCAAACCAGGTGGTAGCAAAATAGAAACAACACAGGCTGTCCAAAACATTCAAAGAATCCTAATCTAATAAGTGCAATCACCATTGAACACTCCAAAAGAAGCATACAGAATAACAACAGAATTATTTGAGAAATAGCAACAGATTTCATTAGTTGTGCATTTGAAATAGTCACAATCAAGTAATAAACATTCAATTCAATTATTGGGTCGGACATCCTTACTACCAAATTCTAATCCTGGCTTTGTCACATGCAAAAATCTAAAGTAAGACAAAAATTAATTTGGAAAACATCTAACTATGGTGCTAATAAAAATAAGCAGTTGGATTTCTAAGGAAGAAACCTGCAAAAGGAAAACAAAGCAAATGTACATTGGTTGTACCTCTCTTAAATGAGACAGCAGTTAGCAGAGTCTTTGTCAGTAGAGCACAGGAACAGCAAGAATTTAGCGATCAGCATTAGGAACATGAAAGAGCAACAGTTCAGTAAAGTTGGTCCTAAAGTGTCTGAACTGTTACAATCGTAAACATAACAGCACTTCTTCACATCAACTACTGAAAACTTCTCACCAACACTGAACTACATCATCTAGAACTTTCTTAAATAAAGTCCCAAAAATCAATAGCTTGACTCCTACTGTATCTTGTGTTCACTCTTCTTCAGGCTAGGCCATTGTTGACACTCTTCTCCAGTCGGCGGTTTCCACAGAATATTAACATTGTAGAAAACCGCACGGAACTTGACATTTAAGCTAATATTACTTCCTACCAGAAACTAAAGCTCACTGTTAAACTTTCAATTATTATCACAAAGAAGTACAGAATGAACAGAGTGAAACAGGACAGTAAATTTCCACTGTGAGCTTTCAATGGAATAGCTAATAAACAATGCTTGCAAAAGGGTTTCAATGAAGTCAGCATAACATCTTGAACTCTGTATTTGTGGAAAAATACTAAAGCTTAGCCCTTTTACTAATGCTAATACATGAAGGATAAAACAATTCCATCTTTAGTACATTATTTAACTAATAATAATTTCAGATCATTAGTTTTATTCATCAATATTACTTATCTTTTGTCAATAGAAATGGTTATGATTTATCAAAATGCGTTTTCACAGTTACTTGTTATTTCACATAAAACTCAAAGTGGTGAACACCATGTCAACTGCATTTCAAGCATGCACGTTTTTTCTCTAACACGTTTCTCTAATTAAGCTCTTTAAGTATAAGAGAGTGTAGCTTATATAATCTATATTAACATGAAATGATTATGAACTAATGTGTAATAATGCCGCATAGAAAATGTATCAATGTATTGTGCTAAAATGTGCGTTTGAAATGTGCCCACAGTGAGTGGCCGCCAACATATACTGGGACTAATGAAACTGACTAATAATTATGAAATCTTTATTAAAATTGTGATTGTGCATTAATATTGAAAATCTATATGCTAAGGTTTTGCTAATGAATCATTAGGCTTTAGTTAGCATGAGTTGAGGCCTAGCTGCCTGACTCTCATATTAAATGTGTTTTTCTAACGTGCAGTGTGCTGACTTGCTGAAGGACATGAACTCTTGTTTTTCTCCAAACTAGAAGTTGAATGTAACTGTAGTAGATCCGTTCTCATTAAATTCGACTTGCTTGCAGAAACATTTTAGCTGAATGCAACACTGTAGACCAGTAGCAGGTACAAAGTCGCCTGAACCGGTACAGACAATGGAGCCACTGACCGAAGATGTGCAAAAGACCACAAGACTCTGAAATATTACTGGACATTCCAACCGCTAAAGACGTCAATCATAAGGACCGATAAAATACGTGAGAACTGTTATGGGGTGACACATTCAATGAGCTAATGTAAAGACAATTGGTTAAAGATAGTGGGGAGCAACCCCTTTTCCAACCAAATTTTAGGGGAATGTACAACGAAAAGGGGATTAAAAACCCTTGACACCAGGAAGTAAATTAGAACTAGAGAGACTAGAGAACAGGAGGGATAGGAGAGAGTTAGGGGAAATGCTGATGCGATTTGCTATGACCCAGACACTTTTTCACTCTGCATAGAGACTTTGCTGTTTGGTTCTTAAAACCATTCTTGCCTTATAAATTGCCCGTTTACACTTTACCTCTTTATGAGGGAAGTGCCCCTTTTACCAGATTGCTGAATTCTTGGCTGATGGCGAATCAACTGATGTCCTGAGTGCTGACCCAAATACGGAGGGTAACTATATGACAATGAAATTGTAATTGTCTGTTTGCTTTTCCTTTCTAAGTACCAACTGCTTCTTTTGACAGAGACCATAGTTAGATGTTTCTAAATTGGTGTTACTAAATTGTTTTTGCATGAAGCCCAACATGCCAATGCTAATTCTAGGTTAGCTGAGAGGGGATCACAAAACTGACGCAAATAGACAAATGACCAAATCTATGCTTTTTGAATAACTTTATGATGATATTCTGGTAAAATAACCTATGCTGACGACGTGTTATATGCTAATGTTTGTGATTCTTGCTTTGATGAAATCTTATCAGAGTTGCCATATTGTGACTATGCTAATGTGTTTCTTGGTTTTGAGACTAATAAACTTGCTAGTAGAATTGTAATTAATAGGGAATAAACTTCACAAAATCATATTAAACTGGTGTGGTTATTCATCACCGAAAGGTCATGGTGGTCTTTCGAGTTTATTAAATGACTTTGAATAATTTGAATTGTCGAATTACTGTGAACTTTGATGACATTATTGACATATTGATTCACATGTTGATTAGCTATCTCGTCCTAAGGTGTCTTCAATCAGGGTCAAAAGATTCATTGGCCTAAAACGAGTCCCAAAGTGAGTAAATTGGTCATAAAGGGACGCATTAGCAAGTACACGTTAATTATAAGACTTGTCTACTCATATTTGTATTGATAATATTTGCTCTCTATCAGTGTCACTCAGCCTAGGTGAGCGATCAGTTCAGACTACTGAATAAGGAAAATGCAATGGATTATTAGAGCATATGCTAAGGCCTCAAGTCCAGTTCATCCCTTTGTTAGTTTGAAAACAAGGCTTAGCACCCCAATCCCTCTTTCACACCAAATCTCCATGAGAGTTATAATCGCTAGATTGGGGAACCTGGGAACAGTTACCTTTGAACCACCTTTATTCTTGCCACTCTCAGAGTCCCTGTACAAATGCCTGGATGTCTTACTGGAAATACTGAGGAAGGTTCTGAGAGAGCGTAGCTTATAAAATCTATATTAACGTGAAATGTTTATGAACTAAAGTGTAATAATGATGCATAGAAAGTGTATTAACCTGTTTCGCTTAAACGTGCGCTTGAAATGTGCCCACGGGGAGTGGCCGCCAATGTATACAGGAACTAATGAAAAAGACTAATGCCTATGAATATTTGTATTAGAGAATGGTTTTGTACTAATTATTAATGATTATGTTATTAAAGTGATGCTAAATAAATCTTGTAGGCCTTAAGTTAGCATGAGCCGAAGCTTAGCTGGCTGGCTCTCATATTAAGGGGCATATTTATACTCCGTTTGCGCCGAATTAGCGTCGTTTTTTTCGACGCAAATTCAACGCAAAACTAACGCCATATTTATACTTTGGCGCTAGACGCGTCTAGCGCCAAAGTATGAGTAAAGAGCGTCATTTTTTAGCGTGAACGCCTTCCTTGCGTTAATGAGATGCAAGGTAGGCGTTCCCGTCCAAAAAAATGACTGCGACGCAAATGCGTCGTATTTATACTCCCGGGCAAAAATCACGCCCGGGAGTTGGCGGGGCAGAAAACCCCGCATTTGCGCCACTTTTTAACGCCTGGGTCAGGGCAGGCGTTAAGGGACCTGTGGGCTCAAAATGAGCCCACAGCTGCCCTCCCATGCCCCCAGGGACCCCCCCTGCCACCCTTGCCCACCCCAGGAGGACACCCAAGGATGGAGGGACCCACCCCAGGGACATTCAGGTAAGTTCAGGTAAGTATAAATATATTTTTTTTAAATATTTTTTTGTGGCATAGGGGGGCCTGATTTGTGCCCCCCTACATGCCTCAATGCCCAATGACCATGCCCAGGGGACATAAGTCCCCTGGGCATGGCCATTGGGCAAGGGGGCATGACTCCTGTCTTTACTAAGACAGGAGTCATGTAAATGGCGTCTGGGCGTCGTTAAAAATGGCGCAAATCGGGTGGAGGCGATTTTTTGCGTCAACCTGACTTGCACCATTTTTAAGACGCCCTAGCGCCATTTTTCCCTACGCCGGCGCTGCCTGGTGTACGTGGTTTTTTTCCACACACACCAGGCAGCGCCGGTCTGCTTGCGCCGGCTAACGCCATTCAATAAATACGGCGCCCGCATGGCGCTTCAGAATGGCGTTAAACGGCGCAAAATCTTTTGACGCTAAACTGCGTTAGCGCAGTTTAGCGTCAAAAAATATAAATACGGGCCTAAATGTATTTTTTAACTCACGTCCAGTGTGCTGACTCGCAAAAGGACATGACCTCTTGTTTTCTTCAAACTAGAAGCTGAATGTAACCATAGTGAATCCGTTCTCATGAAATTCATATTGCTTGTAGAAATGTTTAGCCAAAATGCAACAGTGTAGATTAATATAATGTACAAGGTCATTTAAACCGGTGAAGACAATGGAGCTACTGACCAAAAGATTTGCAAAGAATTACAGAAGGATGAAATCATACCGGACGTGCTACCTCTGAAGACGTCAATCATATGGACCAATAAACTGTCTGTGAACTGTTGTGGGGTGACAAATTTGATGACCTAATTCAAAGTTAATTGGGTAGAGATAGTGGGGTACAACCCCTTAGCCAATTAGATTTTAGGGGAATGTACAATGAAAAAGAGATAAAAACCCATGACACGGGGAGCCTGAGAGAGGTGTTAGGGAATGCTATTGATTTTATCCAGAAACTCTGTCCCTCTGTTTGGTGACTTATATGGTTTAATGAACCATCCTTTCTTAGATTGCCCAATTGACACTTTGCCTCCTCATGAGGGAAGTGGCCCCATTTTCCCCGTGAGCTGAGTTTTGACTGATGGCGAATCAACTGATGTCCTGAAGACGAAGACTGAACCTGAGTGCCGACCCAAACCTTGGAGGGTAACTATGATAATGAAATTGTGATTTGTCTGTTTGCTTTTCCTTTCTAGGTACCAACTGCTTACTTTTGACAGAGACCATAGCTAGATGTTTTCCAAAACTGATGCTCTAAATTGTTTTGCATGAAGCCCAACATGCCAATGCTAATCAGTGGTTAGGACAGGTGTTCAGTAGACTGACGCAAATAGACAAACGACTGAATCTATGCTTTGTTGAACCGACGCGTTAATGACACTCTGCTAAAAGTTGACCTATGTTCACGTCGTGTTATGTTTTGATGTTTGTGATTCTTGCCTTAATGAAATCTTATCAGAGTTGCCATATTGTGACTATGCTATTTTGTTTCTTGGTTTTGAGATTAACACATTTGCTCTTAGAATTGTAATTAATAGGGAATAAAACTCATAAAATTCTACTAAACTGGTGTGGTTATTTATGACTGCCAGGTCATGGTAGTGTCTTGAATTGATTGATGTCTTTGACTAAAGTGAAATGTATTGTTGTAATAAATATTGATGACAGTATTGATGTATTGATTGATATAATGATTAGCTATCTCGTCCTAAGGTGTCTCTCATCTGGGTCAAAAGATTCATTGGCCTAAAACGAGTCCTGATGTGTAATAAATTATCATAAAGGGACGCTTTAGCAGTTCTTTACTCAGTAATTGACAACATTTCTTTGGAACTCAACCTCAAACAAGTTCTTCTACAGACAGTCTCTCTGGAACTAAGGCTTTAATACTGCAGCATTCCAAGTTTGTGAACACTGATAGAAGTGGTTCTATCCCACCAAACATTCCCATAGCATTGTTGCTTCACAGTGAATTGGTATATCAGAACAAATCCAATGTCTTTCTTTCCTTGTGCCATTAGGATTTTTGCAGATTCAAAAATTCAAGAGCTATAGTGAGTGCTGACTCAAGGAAAACAAGAGATCACAGCTGAGAGAACTCTACCAAGGACGGAATGTATGGACTTCCCTTGTGCTGCATGGTTGTGCATTAACTTTGGTGCTGTGGAATAGTTGTCTGGTGTTTTCTCCTTTATATCTTTTTCAGGTCAACAGGACCCCACACAGTGGCGGAGGACTCACTTGAAGCAGGTGTTGCGGTAAACTGGAACCTGCCCACTGCAGAGGAACTCGAGCTCTCATATCTAGCTAAGTTTCTAAAATAATAGGCATCATGCTAGCAGCAGGCTTAGTTTTTATATTCAGCTGCATCCAAACTGATAGTACAACGTCTAGCAATAGCGCATTCTGCAGCACACATAAAAAAAGGAGAATAGCTCAAGGGATTGTTTTTGTGCAGGAAGGTGTCCATTCTAACTTACAATGCAGGCGCCCTCACATTGTGGTGCAAGAGTGCTTGCATTGGCGATAGGCAGCATATTGTGTGCCAGCGCTGGGGAAAGGCAGGAAAATGCAGTATAATACTATATACAGCGCATTCCTGCCCTTTCTCTGTCACGCAGTGCACCAAGGTGAGTTGCCGTGCTGCATGACTTTTTGATAAATGTGTCCCTTAATCTATAGTTCTACACTCTTCTCCCACACTAGTGACCCCTTCACAGCTAACAGCTAGCACTACATTTGAATGCAATATAACTAAACAGCCAGTTATGCAGAATATGTGACATTCACAGTTTAATAATAGGATGGAAGCACTACTCTATATCTTGGTTAACTCTACATGTTTAACTGTGTGGGACCCACACAAGCACAAGTATCTTGTTTTTATATTTATTTATACGTGTGATGTATTTAGTTCAGAATCAAATTCTTGCTCTTGTTTGTGTTTTTGTACATTGCAACCTGTTACTTTTATTAAATAAATAATTGTTTCTCAAAAATTAACTTGGTTTTATATTCTGTCAGCACACGGCATTCTGATAGAACTGAAATAACGGCGCAAAACTGCACACCCGTACAATATGTACCTACAATTTGCTCGCTAAGCTGCACATTTGATAATGTTTGTACAGTGTCATTCTTTCTTTGTATTTTATTTAAAATTGTGCAATACCATATGACTGCTTCTCAAAGGCGCATCCCAGAAGCTGCCTTTACTGATCAGCTCCTTTAGAACAAAAGATGGGTACAGTGTTTTACATCTAGATTGGCTAATATCATTCCCATTCCGTTTCAAAAGCTGTTTCTATGTTCTAAAGAATAAACGTGCGGAAAAGAACGCATTGAAAGTAGAACAGTTTAAATTTAACTGCATACTAATGCACTAGCAAGCCATCTTCGCTTTCATTGGAATTACTATTATGACTGTAAATAAAGATTTCTGTTGTACGAAAAACTGCACATTAAAGCTTTTGCAACGCAGTTACTCCCTCGCTCGTGTTATTTCCTCCTTCTCTATTGAGCGGTGAATGGTAAAGTATTAATGGTGGTGTCCTGAGGTGCACTTTTCAGCATTCGATGTAGGACATTTACCTTGTCCTCCTCGTGGTGGCATGAACAGAAAATAATTCACCCTGTAAAATGTAGGCCCATATTTATACTTTTTTAGCACCGCATTGTGTGATTTTTTGATGCAAAAGCAGCAAGTTTGCACCGATTTTGCATAAAAAAACGACACAAATGTGGTGCTAAAAAAGTATAAATCAGGCTCTTAGTGTGGGGGATCTCTAATATGCCCCCAAAAGGTAGCTTACCTTCCTGAGATGCATACCAAGGTTTTTGGCTGAGAAGTGGTGTCTGAAGATTGTGACCAACCCTACATCAGTGAAGCTACGGGGATTGTGTCAGTCGCTCCAGGTACTGTGGAGCACCGGCATGATTAGGGCTAGTTGCTGTTAAGGCAGCATGCAGGCTAGACCTCATGATAATAAAACAAGGAGACAGAATATGCAGGTCTCAGGCATAGGTGGCCTCCATGACTCCGCCTGCCCAGCCGGGTATTTTAATAACGCCATTCCTGGTGACATTGGGACTACACCAAATACACCTGCTCTGCAAGTATCAGTACATGAAAACCCCTTCAGATGTGTCCCCTCTGGGTCTACCCCAAAATGTATCAGTTGCAGCTCTGGTATGACACTACATTCCTCCACTATTTTAAGACAAATGAACTACAAACATTACATTTAACAGCCAGCATGATTCCAGACTGCTGTCCTGGCATAATAAACTCAACAGTCTACAAGGCAATAGTTCAGGACATACAAAGGTAATGAAAACTTAGAGTTACCTTCCTTGCCAGTCCAGGATATCACACCACATGGTCCCGCAGGGGTGAAGATGGCACAGGGTTGCCACACAATTCATAATCGGAGCTAGTGTTTCGAATCACTGGCATGTCAGGGCGCCTGGTCAGGCTTCATTGTCGGTGGCATGAGCATTTGAGGCATATTGCTTGGTGAGAACCTTCTGGTTATCAATGGTCCTTGGAATCTACTCTGAGTGGTGAAGGATGGAGTCTTGTACTACTTGCCCCATGAATATGTGCCTGGGAGCCCAACCCATGGTGGAGTGTGGCATTTGGTGATATTCCAGTGGGAAGGAGTAGATGGCCCACTCGTAAGGTTGCTTGATGGCGTACACAATCCTAATGACTTTGTTTAAAGTCCTCATGAAGCGTTCCACTTCCCCGTTGGCTTGTGGCCAACAAAGGATAATGCTTTGTGAGTGTTGTCCTTGAAAGGGAGGGCCATTGTCAGTGCTCAGCTTCTTGAGCAGGCCATGTGTGGCTATTGTCTTTTCCAGCTTGGGCAACATGTCACGTGCTCCTTGAGAGGTGATGATTTCTACTTCAGGGTATTTGGGGTAGTCTACAATAATCACCATGGCATACTTACCATCTGGGAAACTCATGAAGTCTAGACTGGTGCAAACTCATGGCTGTTGAGGCCCTCTCTCTCTTTACATGAGGGCTAGAGGGGTTGGCCCTCCGGAAGCTTGACATCACTGGCAGGACCCCACCAAGGTCTCTACTTGCTCGTCCATGAGAAGGAAACATACTTTTGTCCTGAATCGAGGTAGTGATACTGACTGTCTGAGGTGAAGAGGCAAGGTGTTTCAGCTCTTTGCAGTGAGGTAGGTGAAGGATTTTCCTCCAGCCGAGTTCTTCTGTATGAGGGATTCTGTGGCAAGTGCCTGTAGAGCGGAGCAGAGAGGTCTGGCAGGGGAGTAAAAGGAGATATGGAGGTTGAGGTAGGTGGGTCCTAGGTCATGGAGAGCCTTGTGTGTGTGGACAAGCAGTTTGAAGTTTTTGCTCTTTTCGACAGGGAGCCAGTGGAGGTCTCTTAGATGTTTGGTGATGTGTTCATGCAGGGAACGTCCAGGATGAGTCTGGCAGAGGTGTTTTGTTCATCGACCAATTCCTGCTGTGCATGGTATAGGCTGTTATGTGCTGGGCACAGTTGTTTTTGGACTGATGCCACCATCCCCTCCAGACAGCTTCCAGTGCTTTCTGAACACATTCATCCTGTGCAGTGGCTTGACATATGTCATCCACAGGGATGGGAAGAGGGCGGGAGCAATCAGCAATGTACCTCACGTATTCTTCAGTCTCCTTTACTTCGTCTTTTTCTTCGGGGTTGCTGCATAGGGATGTCTCAACAAATAATCCGTGGGATTTGTCATTCCAGGGCGGTGTTCTACCTGGCAATTATAGTCTTGTAGTTGGAACATCCACCTTTTAATTCTGGAGGATGGCTTAGAAGCCATCCCTCTGAAGAGCTGAATGAGAGGTTTGTGATCTGTGGTCACCATGAACGGCTGTCCGTTTATAAATAATTGGAAATGATGGCAGACTCAATGTATGGCTATTGCCTCCTTCTCGATACGCAGGTACTGTTGTTCAGTCTTTGTGAGGGATCACCTTGCACATACCACTGGGGTCCATTCTTGACCACTGGATCATTGCATAAGTACTGCTCCTAAGACTTTTGGACCACCATCCACAACTATGGAAGTTTCGTTCAGAGGGTCAAAGTCCATCAGGGTTGTGTGCGCTGATAGGGCAACTTTGGTGGCTTGAAAGGTACGTTCCTGTGCCACGCCTCAGTGCCTGAGTGCCTCCAGATTTTATGAGGTCACGGAGGGGTTGAGTCAAAGTTGTCAGGTCTTTGATGAATCTGTCACACTATTTCACCATGCCCAAAAATCTACGGACCTCAGACACGCTGGAAGGTGGGGAAGCCTCTTTGATATCTTACAGCTTTTTGGGATCAGGTGCTACATCATTCGCTGAAAACATGTAGCCAAAAAAGTGCAGTTGTCATTTGAGAAACTCACATTCGCTTTTGCGGAGGGTGAGTCTGGAGTCTCATATCCACTGGAGAACTTTCCACAACCTAGTGTTATGTTCTTGTACTGACTAGTTGTATACCACAATGTAATCTCTGACACTGACTACTCCCTGTAGGCCTTACAGGAATTCCTGGATGGTGTTTTGGAACACCCTGGCGGTTTTCAAAATGCCGAAATTCAGTCTTCAGCAGCACTTCAGGCCAACATGATTGGAGAACGTTGTTATATACCTGGAATCTTCAGCTAGTCTGAGCTGGTGGTAGCCAAATCTGAGATCTACCTTAGAAAACCAGATAGCTCCACTCAGTTTTACGAACAGGTCATTGATCATGGGAGTCAGATGGCGTTCCCTTTTCATCATCACATTGGGGAGCTGCATATTGACACATTCGTACCTCGCCAGATTGCTTTGGCTTCTGGGTCACTACAATGGGGAATAGCCAGGGGTGGGCCCCAACACCTTTGATTATTTCTGCTGCTTCCAAATTCTCCAATTCTTTTTCTATCTGAGGCCTCAGATGGGAAGTGATTTGTTGATGTCTCAGGGCTACCAGCTGTACTGTTTGGTCAATATGCAGCTTCATCTCCTTCCCCTGAAGCTTTATCTCCTTCTCTTTTAGGCAACCTATCCCCTCAAACACTTTTGGCAACTCTGCCAGGATAGGAGACATACCTTCCTGGTGAACTCCAAATGGGAAAGTATCTATCCTTAGTGCTTCAGCAGTGCAACATCCAAGTAGCATGCCATGACCCTCTTCCGTGACAAGGGCCAAGGCGTCTATGGAATGAGATACATGGATGATAGGTGTTTAATTTTCTTTTGCATAAGCAGAGGCTCGTCTTGTCAGCATGCAAATACTCTGATCGCTGCTTTCTGGAGGGGTGGAGCAGGCTGTTTTGTTTGGTATGTTTCTGCTGATGCTAGATTGATGGGCACCCCTGTGTCCACAGTGGCTAGTATTGGGTCCACTTCTACATTAAGTTGACACTGGGGTAGGTGGTGCAGTGACTGCAATGTGGTACCAATTGTGAAGAAGGAGTGAACTGTATGCTCTGCAGCCTCGTCATCGGCCATGTTGCTGTTGGTGCCTGTATTTTGGGTATGGTATTGACCGAGGTGTGGGGTGCTTGTCCTTAGCTTGAGCAACAAACATTTGCAAAGTGGTTGTATCTCCCGCATCCTGCACATTTGTTGCCTTTTAAAGGCAGACCTCTGGAGGGTGAGCAGGTCCAACACAATACCCATATGGCCACATTATTGCTGTGGTTTTCTTGGGCGTAGTGGGACTCTGCTGTGGAGCTACAGCACTAACAGGTTCCGACTTTACTATCCATTGCAGAGCAGCTTCCATGTGGGACACACGCACTAGATAGTTCCTTAGTTTTACCTATGGTTAGAATCTCTGCTAGTGATTTGCCTGATTTCTGTAGGATGTGCTCATGAAGCTTTACTGATGTATAGCCATGGTTTATTTTGACTTGTATTTCTTCCCTTACTCGAACAAACTCCTTTTGTCGGGTGTAAAAAGCATTGATCGACTCCTTTGTGTGTTGCCTGGCCTGGCAGAAGACAAATCTTTCATAGTCCTGATTGGCCACTGGTTCAAAGTATGCATTAAAGGCTGCTATGATTGTTGCATGCATTTTTTGGGACAGCTTCTGTGATGGCTTTTGAGATTCTGTGTATGGTCTTGCCTTCTAGATGAAGAATCATGGCCCTTTTTCATTCATCCGGAACTTCATTGACCTTAAAATACACCCTCTTTGCTCAGTCTCTCCACCGGTGCATGTGCACAAAGGGGGTTCCTTCTGCTATGAAGGATTCAAGGGGAGGAATGTTTGCCATAACAGTCATTAAGCTTCAGACTGTTGACCTTTTGAAACCAGGCAGGGAAACACTTTGGACTTCTGTGAGTAATATTGTGCCTGGCAGGCTGGAATTAATATCTTCCTAGGGGTCAAATGGTCAGCCCATAAGGTTATACAGCTGGGTCATGTGGGGTACGTTGGTGCAGGCATAGCACTTTTTTTGATGCACAGCTTCTCTTTACTCTCCATCCCAAAAAGTACAGCCTGCTAGGCAGAGTCACTGTGACCCACAGTGTGAAGCTTGAGATGGGACTTCGTCAGCACCGTGCTCCTTCCTAGCAAAGAGGGACCTTCACAACTGGACCTGAGATGGGGCACCTCACATCAGCTGCAGGCCAAGCTGCCTCCATGTGTCCCGTCTGCATGCAGCAGCATGCCATCGCTGTCAGTCTAGTGTAGGGGCTCATCAAGGCCCAACAAGGAAGATGCACCGTCATCTGTCATCATCGAAAACCCATGCAGCATAAGAACTGTACACTCCAGGAGGGAGTACTTGGCCGCCCCATGTGGGCTTATGTGTGTGAGGGCACACTGGGGTACTTAGAGTGACACCCTCATCAAGAATATTGTGTCAGTCAGTCTGGGTACTGCGGCACACAGGCACGATTGTGGCTAGTTGCTGTCAAGGCAGCCCCTAGGCAAGACCGTGAGGCAATAAAAGAAAGAGACAGATTGTGTGGGACTCTGCCTTGGGCATAGGTGGCCTCACTGGCTCCGCCTGCCCAGCCCGGTATTTATTAATGCCATCCCATGTGACATTGGGACTACACCATACGCACCTGTGCTGTGGATAACAATACATAAACACCCTTTCAGATGCGTCTCCCCTGGGCCCATCCGATGTACCAGTTGTGTAACTGGTACAACACTACAGAGGGCTCTACATCTGGAGAAGTGAAAAGGTCACCAAATTCTCATCAATATTATGATTTCAACAGTAGATAGCTCGCAGATGTTCCTGTCTGTCTGTTTTTCACCTTAGATTCAAGACTTTTGTGCCCCTTTTAAGTTTTTGCAACAACATGAAAAAATCACACAAACAAGTGGTGTTAATCGTAATCTGCAAATAATTGGTGTTGGAGTGTGTCTTTTAAAATTAATATCAACATGAAAAAGCTTGCAATATATTGGGTGATGAAGCTGCATAAAAAATGTGTTAACGTAGAAAATAATGCACACGTTTGAAATGTGCCCACGGAGAGTGGCTACCAATGTAAACGAAAACTAATGAAAGTTATTAATGATGAATTAATCATGGACTAATGTTTTGAATTTGTATTAGCATATCATAATTAGAGTCATGTATTAGGGGTTTGTTTATTAATCATTATACCTTAGTTTAGCGAGGGTCTGGGCCTAGCTGCCTGGTCTAATATTAAACTGTATTTTTCTAACGTGCAATGTGCTGTTTTCCTGAAGGACACAACGCTGTACTTTTCCAGAAGCTAGATGTGTGTGTAGCCGTAGTAAATTCTTTCTCATGAGACCTGACTTGCTCAAGGAGACATTCTTGCTGAATGCAACAGTGTAATTTGTAACAGGTGCAAGGCTGCCTGGAGTAGGAGAAAACAATAGAGCTACTGACTGGAGTGTAAAGTGTACATGGGCCAATCAACGACAAGAGAACTGTGTTTTGTGGAAAACTCTAGTGAAGTGCGTGGAGAATTATTGGACAGAGATAACGATGCACCAATTATTGTCCAATGAGGAATTAAGAGCAGATTAGGCAATTTTGATTTAATCGCACAACCTGAGGAGAAACCATCCATTCCATTCTTCGCCATTCCTCGCCATTCTACTGAGCCATTTAGGCCATTCTTTTGTGACTTTGCCATTTATTCGTTCTGATACCTTAAACCATCCTCAATCGATTCCTTACCTGATACTTACTTCTCCTCCATATGAGGGAGGATCCTATCCCTTAGCTATCCTATGATGAGACTTTGCCCCGTCCTATCTTTGCTGATGATGATAACGACTGGTGTCCTGAGGATGAAGACTGACGCTGTTTGCTAATCCGTGGGATTGGTAACTATCTGATGCAAAATTGTAATTGTCTGTTTGCCTTTCCTTTCTAGGTACCAACTGCTCTTTTGATAGAGGCCATAGTTAGATGTTTTCCAAATTCGTGTTTGCTAAGTTGTTTTGCATGAAGCCCAACATGCTAATGCTAATCAGAGGTTAGTTAAGGTGTTCACAAATATCCTACACAAATAGACAAATGACTGAGTTCTTGCTTTGTTGAATCATGTACTACTGAGACTTTGCTAAGTTGCTTCTTATTAACAACGTGTTAAATACTGAATGAATATTTTCTATGCATTGATTAATTGTGTTCTCATTGCAAATCTGAAAGAGTTACTAATGAGGTGAATTGCTAATGAGATTAACAGGAATGACTTTAGATTGTAATCAATAGGGAAATAAATAGCCTAACATTCAACTAAATTGGTGTGGTTATTCATGACTAAAAGGTCATGATGTGTTCATCTTATTGATTGTAATTGAATGATATTGATTAGCTTAATGACTAGTTAATGTGATTATTGATTGAGTTATTGATCTATTGATTTGTAATGCCAAAGAGACGCCTCGTACTGGGAAGTCCCCGAACGTGGTCCAAAGGTTCATCAACCTAGGCGTGTCTTCTTGTAAATTTACTTATCAAGGCTCTGACACGCTATCAATTGCACATCTATTTTCAGCCACAGCTAGCACTGGGACGTTTGCAAAAAACATTGGCGATCACAATGAAATATTGCCCGTCTGACAGGGAAAACTGCTTAGGCGTAGAAACAGGACAACTCTGTTTACAACAACTAAGCAAAAATCAGGAACTATGCAAGCGTATGTTGTGATTGTAAAAAAAAAATTCTCTTCTGCCCCAGCTACCTCACTCCCCTTCCTCCTCACCTGTCACTCTACTTCACCCCAGATAACATTTCTCAAGCCATAGCCTTCCTCCTTCTTGCTGCAACATAGAGTGAGGAAGGCAAGTGATGATGGCCCTAAATGACACTTCAAATGATCATTCAGGGCATCATTTACCAAAATGGACGGGTATGAGATGGAACATCAATAATCCCTTTCAGTGACTAATGACATGATCTTCATAGACTCTCCGCAGTCTCTTATTTACTGCCAAGTGGTTAGAAGAAAAAAACTAGAGTAAACACAGCTCTTAAAGTCCCATTTGCATTCTTTATCTGCCATTGCCTCATCCCCCCCTGAGAAGAAGAGTAGCAGGAGAGGTCCCGGGTATACAAAATGGCAAACCATGGGTAACAGCTGCTTCCTTTTGCTACCCCGTATGACATCCATGCCTTGTCACTGGGGGCTTATATACAAGCCCCTTGCGCCGCCGGTGTGCCACTTTTTCCCATACAAATAGTGACTCACAGTCAATCTACTATGTACTTTGCATTCCTGTTCATTGCCTTCTCTGTACCTCTTCTGCAATCTCCTCTCTATCACTTCTCATCCTCACTCTTAAAATGAAAAATAGAAAAAAATAAAATGAGGACTAATACTGGTGTCGTAAGCTATACAACTTCAGCATCATTTTTTGGACACCATTTTCGGTCCTCCTCTCTCATCACACAAGAAGCCTGTAAGAAAAATGAGGAGTAGCATGCAGTACTTGAGATGACAGAGTGATAACAATAATCATTATAATTTTAACTACTGCCATGTTCCAAGCAAAGTTGCTATATTTTTATAAATCATCACATGATCTGTGTTTTGCACTGCAATTCTTAAATGAAGTATAATCTTAAACTTAATTGCAATTTATACCTGAGAGATCAGTAAAGCTTGTTAATTAATTTGATTTACATATCGGCTAATGATTTGCTCTCCCTAGAAACAAAGAGAGAAACTTAGGCCCGCATTTATACTCCGTTTGCGCCGAATTAGCGTCGTTTTTTTCGACGCAAATTCGGCGCAAAACTAACGCCATATTTATACTTTGGCGTTAGACGCGTCTAGCGCCAAAGTATGGGCAAATAGCGTCATTTTTTTGCGTGAACGCCTTCCTTGCGTTAATGAGATGCAAGGAAGGCGTTCCCGTCTAAAAAAATGACGGCGACGCAAATGCGTCGTATTTATACTCCCGGGCAAAAATCACGCCCGGGAGGTGGCGGGTCAAAAAACCCCGCATTTGCGCCACTATTTAACGCCTGGGTCAGGGTAGGCGTTAAGGGGCCTGTGGGCTCAAAATGAGCCCACAGGTGCCCTCCCCTGCCCCCAGGGACCCCCCCTGCCACCCCTGCCTACCCCAGGAGGACACCCAAGGATGGAGGGACCCACCCCAGGGACATTCAGGTAAGTTCAGGTAAGTATTATTTTTTATATTTTTTTATTTTTTTGGGGTGGCATAGGGGGGCCTTATTTGTGCCCCCCTACATGCCACTATGCCCAATGACCATGCCCAGGGGACACAAGTCCCCTGGGCATGGCCATTGGGCAAGGGGGCATGACTCCTGTCTTTACTAAGACAGGAGTCATGAAATGGCGTCTGGGCGTCGTAAAAAAATGGCGCAAATCGGGTTGAGGCGATTTTTTTGCCTCAACCTGACTTGCCCCATTTTAAGACGCCCTAACGTCATTTTTTCCCAACGCCGGCGCTGCCTGGTCTACGTGGTTTTTTTCCACGCACGCCAGGCAGCGCCGGTCTGCTTGCGCCGGGTAACGCCATTCCATAAATACGGCGCCCGCATGGCGCTTCAGAATGGCGTTAGACGGTGCTAAATTTTTTGACGCTAAACTGCGTTAGCGCAGTTTAGCGTCAAAAAGTATAAATATGGGCCTTAGGCCCATGTTTATACTTTTTAGCGCCGCATTTGCATCATTTTTTTACGCAAAAGCGGGGCAAGTTTGCAAAATACAATTGTGTTTTGTAAGTTAAGGCCGTTTTTGCATCAAAAAGCAGCGCAAATGCGGTGGTTAAAATTTATAAATATGGGCCTTAGTGCCTAGTTTACCAGAATCTGACACATTATCTCTGATATGTCAGATTTCTTGAAATGCCGTACAACCCCCAATACAGAGCTCCGTTGCGTCAGAAATTCGGACTCATCTGTGGTGCTAAACTGGCGCATTGCTGGAATAGCATCAAAAAAATTATGCTACTCTAGCAATGCGAGAAAAGCTCCCATAAAGAAAAGCCCTGTGTCAGTTTAATGTCTGCTCTGAGCAGGCTTTAAAATTCTGGCTCTGTGAAGTCGCAGAATGACGCAGCAAAATGTTGTAAATTTCACTGCGTCAGTTCTGCGTGGCTTTTCCCATAGGGATACCTAGGTTGCATAGATTACACCTGGCACCGGTATAATGCCAGGCAATGCTTAACAAACTGACTGTTGGACCCAATGTATCAGTTTGTAAATGTGGAGCAGTGTAAAGCACTGCTTGCACCACTGTTGCACCAAAAAATAATGACTCAACAGTGGCACCAAGACCTTGTAAATGAGGCCTTTATTGCCTAAGCGTTATTGTAAAGAGGGTCAATCGAATCTAGGGATCACCGTAATTTCAAGTTCAATGTAAACATGTCTACTGTTTTCTCTGTTCCTCAATATAGCGAGTATTTATTCTATACACGTATTTTTAATACAGCACATTTTTCTTTACTTCAAAATGATAAGAGCAATCCTTTGCAGTGTTTATAATTTTTTTTAATTTTTTTTTTTTCATTTTCATATAGTGCCTATCATGAAAGCAAGATCATAGAGCACTTTAAATAAAAATGATACAACATTGCGTGCAATCTATGGAATACACACAGTCAAGATTTAGAGGACAGATCATAATGTAGAAAATAAAATCTTAAGGCATGATAAAGAAAAGGCAATTTTCCACTGGTAAAAACATATATTTCCCGATTTAGAAAAGCTTTCCACTTGTGCTCGTGGGACATAAAGCAGCACAAAACACGGCAAAACATCACAAAGCAGAGCAAAAAGAAGCAACAGATACATTCTGATGCATAACACCAATTTTGTGTTTACAGTTGATCTTTGCACCCAAACCCGGTGGTGCCATTCCCCTGGTAATATATCCATGCGATATGGTTGACGGGGTCTAATTTCGGAGCAAACTCTTTATTGTTTTGCCTCAAATCCACAAACCTAGTAAAAGCAGGCACAAGCAAGGGTCAAGGAGTTTATTACCTGATTTACCTCCATGTAACATATGTGCTTTACCCTAAAGCACACATCTTAGATTCACACCTTAGAACTTGTAATAGAGGGTAACTCCACTGTAAAATTCTTGCTTATCTACAGCTGGTTTGCCTTTTTGCAACAGTGAAAGCAGGGTCAGATTGGAATTACAATTAGGCGTGGACAAATCTCCAAAAATTGACCCACATTCCTGGATCGTGGGCTTTCGTGAAACGCCATTTGGTTAGTCTCATTGAACTCATTTTCAGAGAATTTTTGGTAAATTAAACATTATAAAATACGCAGAGCCAGTAACATTGGTGAACTGGTGAAAACTAGAAGCACTGCATTTTGGCCAGCGGGCGATGTGAAATAAAGTAGCCTAAGGGCCACAACGTGTGATCTGGCAAAGGTCACCATGTACCTGTTGTTCACCAGTATGACCAGTGTTTTTATGTCCTGGCCAGTGGGAAAACGAAGAAAATCACCCAAAGCTAATATATTTTACTCTGATCAGTACATACTTTAAACAGTAAATGTAAGGCGAAGGCACTTTAAAATGTGTTCTTAAGATGTCTTTGTGTTCTCTAACTGATAGGTAAACTCACACAAGGGGTTGCACACTCCACTGTAGAGTCTCTGTAGCCAGGGAAGGAAGGGAAGGGACATTGTGATCTACAAAGGCCTCTTTTGAAGTCCCCCCACTTCAAAGCACATTTTGGTATAAGTACTGGACCCCAAGCCCCACCAAATCAGTTCGCTTTTGGGTCCTGAGGAGACTGCCAAGAAAAGGAGCTGTGCTGCCAGGAGGGACTGTCACTTAGTTACTTGCTCTGATGTATTGGAATACTGCCTGCTGATTGCTGTGCTACTCAGAGGGACTCCCACTTTGCAACTTGCTCTGCTGTGTTGGCCTGCTCCTAGCTGTCTTTTTCAGTGAGAAAGACTACTGCTGCTCTACAAACTCAAAGGACATCTCAAGAACCTCCAAGGGCTTGAGGCATGCCCCTGTTAGAAAAATTGGGGCCACCAAAGATTTTAACTGTGCACCACTACCGTGGGACTCTGTCACCTATGAGTCCAGTAGCAGTGTGCCTCAACGAGGAACCATGGGGGTCATTACAACCCTGGCGGTCAAAGACCGCCAGGGTTGTTTTGGCAGATTTCACCACCAGCAGGCTGGCAGTGAAATCCCTGGTATTACAACCATGGCGGAAGCGCCGCGGTAGCACCGCCGGGACCGGCGGTTTCCCGCCACTTTAGTCCTGGCGGTTTCCCGCCACTTTAGTCCCGGCGGTTTCCCGCCACTTTAGTCCCGGCGGTTTCCCGCCACTTTAGTCCCGGCGGTTTCCCGCCACTTTAGTCCCGGCGGGAGTAATCCTCCAGGGCAGCGCTGCTTGCAGCGCTGCCTAGAGGATTACGAGTCCCCCTCCCGACAGCCTTTTCATGGCAGTTTGCACCACCATGAAAAGGCTGGCGGAAAGGGGAGTCGTGGGGCATGGCATGGGCAGTGCAGGGGCCCCCTGCCACAGGCCCGTGCAGCTTTTCACAGTCTTCTGTGCAGAGAGTGAAAAGCGCAACAGGTGCAACTGCACCCATCGCACGGCCGCAACACCGCCGGCTCCATTTGGAGCCGGCTCCTGTGTTGCAGCCGAGGCTGAGATCCCCGCTGGGCCGGCGGGCAGGGATCTCCTGATGGCCACGGCTGGAGTGCGGCTGCATTGGCGGCCGCCCGGCGGTCAGACCTTGGCGGCCGGCTGAAGGTCGTAATGACCCCCCATGTGTCTGACTGTTCCGAGTGTGTGACACACTCCCTCTGAACATCACGTCAAGCGGCTCTTCATTCACCAAGTCAGCACATGTCCTGCACTTCTTCATTTACTAGTCATCTTGTGTTGATCACTTTTGTCTTTCACCAAAGTCACTGTATGTTGGGTGTTTTCTCATTCATCAAAGTCAGACTGTGTCAAGCCTTTCTTCTTTCACCAAAGTCTGCATGTGCTGAACGCTTCTTCGTTTGTCAAGCCAGTGCGGGTAGCACTTCTTCATTTGCCAAGCCAGCATGTGTAGTTCTTGTTCATTTACCAAGCTGTGTGTGTGTCACGCATGGCTCAACATTGTGCAACACCGTTCTGTGTCCGGCCCATCGGCTGCAACTGAGGACCTCTTCATCATGCAGACACTGACAAGGTACTGTGAGTAAGCGGAGCGGCCCGACTGCTCCACCTTCATGCATGCATACCCAGCAAGACCACACACTGCAGCTCTGCGATACCTGTGTTGTGTGGTTCTGTTCTACCTTGACTTCCAATCTAGGAGGGCTGGGAAACCGAGATCCCCCGCAAACCATCCTAGTCAGGAGACCACATCAGCACTTTCATCGCAAGTGCTTTCCTAGTACTCCTCTGAAGAGAACTTAATGTAAATCCCTGAAAGGGAGCACCCACATTTTATCAAGCACCATCAGTTCAATACTGCACTTGAACCTGAATAACTTGTGCAAGTGTAATTGGATTTTTGTGGTTTTCACTTAACTTTAATCAGATCAATTTTCCATAACTTTCTAAACTGCTGTGGAGGCTTTTTGTGGTGCCTTCACTGTGTTAATGTATTTTAAGTGTTGCACAAATACTTTACACATTTCCTTGTAGGTTAAGCCTGACTGCTCTGTGCCAAGCTACCAGAGGGTGAGCACAGGTTAATTTAGAAAGTTTAACTGACTTACCTTGACAAGGATTCTGGTCCATACTTGGAAAGGGTGCATACTGATGCCAACTACAGACCCAATTTCTAACAGTAAGCTTGGCCCAAGAGCAATGGAGCAATAATGAGCACCAGTTACATCACAAAAGATCAAATTACATTTTATGTTAGGTTTTGGGAGATTAAGTGATATGCTCAGTTTCAAGACTCAACCCTTGTTCCCCATTTCTGAAGTTGTCAGTTCCGTCCATAATGCCACAACCTCTCTATTTTTTTATGGATAAGTTAACTTAACAGCTATGCCTTTGTAATTACAAAGACCCCTCCACCAAGGTCTGAAGGACACTCGGGCCAAGGTGACAACACATGGCCCCCAGCAAGGCCACTTCACTTATTCACCTCTCCCCAGCCAACCATAGTCTCAGGGCAATGGCAGGGGTAGGGTCAAGGAAAACACACAGCTCCTGCTGCTTGAACAATGGGGGCAGGGGGTGAAGTGATCCCAACAGCCACTAAATTGCCTGCCCCCGTGACGCTTCTGCATTTGCCCACCCTCCCCTGCCCATCTTGGCCTGAATGTGATGGCCCACCAGCAAAGGGGTCCCAAAATACACTGCATCTATGATGGGCTTGCCCACAGGGGACTGAGGTGAGTATGGCCCAGTGGCCTGAGCAACATCTGTCCCACAGTGAGGCTGCTGCACTCTCCTTATCCTCTGCCTTAATTTAGCAGTGCTACAGGAGGGGTCACTGATCGGCAGTGAGCCGGCCCCACAAGAATCAAAGCATCATCCTTCCCCAACCATAACAATCCTGGCCAAATGGTGCTGCATGAAGCTCTTGCTCCCTGAGGGCCTGCCCACCCGCCCATGATATTTGTGCCACTTTACAGTGGCCTGACACAGGAATGGGAAGGCAGTAAGACTCTATGGGCTGGGTAACAAAGAACCTAAAGAAATGGCCCACAGATGACCCTTAGGCACCAACCTATCGCCCAATGTCTGAGACCCCACCTTTCCAATATGACTCTGATCCCAAGACTTAGCACCTTGCAGGGCAGCCAGTTTTCAAGAGAGTGCAACTGATAATATCATCAGCAGGTAAGTCTTACTAAATCTGGTGTTGGCTTATTTTCTATCATTTGTGCAGTTCAATGCTCTATTGGTGACAGGCTATGAGGCCTACATTTACTGTTCTTCCCAAAATTAAGCAGCGCAAGTGAGTGGTCATGGCGTGCATCTGAGAGTGATTACTGCCTAGATCGTCAGCTCCACACTCCATCCATTCACTTTGCACTCTCAGAACGTCCATCCAGACAAATAAAGTGACCTCATCATCAGCCAGACAGCACAGCATCTCAGCAGTCTAACCGGAGAATGATTTCAGTAGTCTGTTTGACTAGGTGCTCTCCTTTATCCCCCTGCGGCCACCAACAACATTGCTGCCTAAGATGGCGTCCACCACCTCTGCAAGCCTCCCACGCTCAATACCTGCCCAATGACCTGCGAGTGATAACAACAACCGGTCCACACTTGCAGTAGTCACACTACATCTCAACTGCAGTGGTCAGTGCTACATTTGCCGCACCACTACATCTTCTATGCACCCCACTGCTGTACCTCACCAGCTGAACAACACTATCGGCATCAAATAAGTAGTGGCCTGTTCTTCCTCTACAAGTGGCTTACCTGCACTGATCCAACACTCTGCTTTCCCTGCGCACCCGACCATTTGCCTCCTCATCGTAAGCCTGGAGGTCGCCTTCTGAGACCCAGCAGAGCTCCCATTACCGTTTCAGCAGCATGCCTGCGACCGGCATGTGGAGACCATTAGCGACTTAAGCAACCTACCAACGCTTCTCTGCCTTGTTCTTCATATCTCTGGCACGGTCCCTGAGGCCTCCCTGATCTAAACAAGCACTCTCTCTAACTCATCCATGGTCCACCCTGGACCTTTGGCAATGGGCACTCATCGAATCTCCTTGCAGCTCACTTGAAGTGCACCACGAGGTGCCTGATGTTAAAATGGCAGCCATACCATAACCAGAGATGCTTGGTTTGTGCTGATTTTGTCCTAACTTTGAGTTCTGCTGTGTGCTGTTAACAGATCCTCAGGTCATGAGTAAACAAACTATCAGACTATCAGGCAAACAAATAAACAGGCAATAGGCAGAGATCAGCAGCCAACTCTACTAGCTGGCAAATTGGCAACAGCCAGATACCAGAAGAGGCAACTGACAGAGACCAGATGGAAACCAGAAGAGTAAGGCAACTCTATATTTATGAGGTCATTCAAAGCCACGCAAAGTGGCTTTGCATGGCCTCATAAATATGATTTAGTGGTTTGCGCCACCCTTGCTTTACAAAAAGTGAATAGCAGCGCAAGGTCCTCATAAATATGGGCCTATGTCCAAAGTTGAAAATCTTGACCCGGCGAAGGTGCCAAAAGTATCTGGCTGACAAAAAGACCTCCCTGCATGTGAAATTGACTTTTCCTCATCAGAGCTTTTCCCCCCCAACCAATGGCTTCAGTAAAACTTTACTCAATACCTATCTGACTTCGAAGGGCCTTGCCCCACTAGAGGATTTTGACTTCCATTCCACAAACTAAGTCAGAAGGTATAACCTTTGAGCGAGACAAACTTACTTAGTGTTAGAAATGGGGTCTTTGGTTGACAGTCAGGTTACCCCCGGTTCAAGCAACGACCCTCACTCTAGTCAGGGTAAAAGAGAATCACCCTCAGCTAACCCCTGCTTACCCCCTTGGTAGCTTGGCAGAGCAGTAGGCTTAACTTCAGAGTGCTAGGTGTAAAGTATTTGTACCAACACACACAGTAACTTAATGAAAACACCACAAAATGACACAACACCAGTTTAGAAAAATAGCAAATATTTATCTAAACAAAACAAGACCAAAACAACAAATATCCAACATACACAAGTCAAGTTATGAATTTTTAAAGATTAAACTCAAAAATAGCGCTTAGAAACAAAAATGCTTCGATGAGGTGTTAACACGGCGTCATGATGGAGTCGTTCCCAACAAGCTGACACCAGCTGCGGCGGACACGGAGTCGCGTAGACCCCCAAGTACAGTACCTTTGGTGAAGAGTGAAAACGAGACAAAACGTTGAATCCGCGCACTTTGAGCGGCGTCGGTCACGACGTGGTGCGGTGACTTCCACGGAGTCGCAGACTTCAGCGGGGCTGCAGCGGCGTCGGGCCTGCGAAGATCGTCGCGTTCCAGCGAAGGTCACAGCATCGGGTGCAGGTGGCGTCACTGGATTCAGCAGTGGCGTCGTTCCGAAGTCGTCCGAAGTCGATTTCCTTGGATTTGCACCAGCTTTCCTTTCAAGGGCCTAGGGACTCAATAGGGCACCACTTGTCAGAGCAGGAGTCTCTCCAGAGACTCCAGGTGCTGGCAGAGAGAAGTCTTTGCTGTCCCTGAGACTTCAAACAACAGGAGGCAAGCTCTAAATCAAGCCCTTGGAGATTTCTTCACAAGATGGAAGGCAAACAAAGTCCAGTCTTTGCCCTCTTACTCTGGCAGAAGCAGCAACCGCAGGATAGCTCCACAAAGCACAGGCAGGGCAGCACTTCTCCTCAGCTCTTCAGCTCTTCCCCAGGCAGGTAGTTAAGTTAGATAGTTACTTTAGGCAGTTAGCTAGTTAACTTTTGTATTGGAGTAGGCACATTCAGTTTCCAGGACTGTATGATGGAATTCTTAAGGTTCTGAGGGCCACCTCTTTCATTCTTTTAGAGCAATCTGAGCAGAAAAGGGAGAGCTATCAAATTACAAAGGTGAACCGGGGTCATTCAATTATATAGTAATAAACTAGTTCATCTATAATTCAGTTCATCAGGATGGCATAATGTAGACTCAACACACTTTTATTGTTCAATAAAACAAATCCCGCACAGCCAATGAGTTTTGTCTCTTCAAAAAGACTTCATCAAAGTTATGAAACACACATATACAAAGCCAACTTTGAAAACACATAAAACACACATAAAAACAAAGTACAATTTTCATGGGTTCTCTGCTCACCTTAAACTTCCTTTTAGGACAAAGATTTAGAAACCATCTTGACTTCAAAACCCCAGCATATACAATATTTACGGACTTAGGCCCTCATCATGACACTGGCGGTAAATCCCACTTACCACCCTGATGACGGCTGCCAACATACCGCTGTGGTGGCGAAAATCCGTGCTCCATATTATGAGACTGTTAGAAATGGGGTTTTTGGTTGGCAGATAGGTTGCCCTCTGTCCAAGCAAGAACCCTCACTCTAGTCAGGGTAAGTCACACACAATCCAAAATCAGCCTGTGCTCACCCTCCGGTAGCTTGGCACGAGCAGTCAGGCTTAACTTAGAAGGCAATGTGTAAAGCATTTG
Organism: Pleurodeles waltl; assembly: GCF_031143425.1. Taxonomy (NCBI): domain Eukaryota; kingdom Metazoa; phylum Chordata; class Amphibia; order Caudata; family Salamandridae; genus Pleurodeles; species Pleurodeles waltl. The sequence goes on from NC_090448.1 coordinate 1,064,562,404, forward strand.
TGCAATAAATCATACAACACCATAGTATAACACCACAAAAATACACCACACAGTGTTTAGAAAAATATAGAATATTTATCTGGATAATTGTAGGTCAAAACGATCAAAGTTGCAATACGAATTTGTAAAGATATCACTGAAAAGTGATATTAAGAGTCTTTAAGTCTTTAAATAGCAATAAAGTGTCTTTCAAGCACAGAGTACCTGGTTTCTGGTGGGAAATCTCCTCAGAGGGCCACAGGAGAAGAGATGCGTGGAAAAAGGGGTGTGTGCGTCGTTTTCCGCTCAGCACACACAGACTTGCGTCGTTCTTTTCCACGCGGGGAAGTCGGGCGTCGTTTTCCGGCGCGCAGACAGTCTCTTTTTGTGGATCGCGAGGATTACCAGATGTCCCGGGTCTGTGCGTGGATTCTCCTGCTTATTTTCCGGCTGCGCGTCGTTCTGCGGGGCTGCGCGTCGAAGTTTCGATCTCACGGTAGGCGTCGCGTCGATTTCTCCTTGGAAGTCGGGCGGCGTTGACCTTGCGAGGCCGTGCGTCGAAATTTTGGTCTCACGGCAGGCGTCGCGTCGATTTCTCCTTGGAAGTCGGGCGGCGTTGTCCTTGCGAGGCCGTGCGTCAAAGTTTCGCACTCACGGTAGGCGTCGCGTCGATTTCTCCTTGGAAGTCGGGCGGCTTTGTCCTTGCGAGGTTGTGCGTCGAAGTCTCGATCGTCCCGAGGGCGTCGCGTTGATCAGCGTCGGTGTGCGGCGTTTTTCTCGCCGCGAAACAAGCTGTGCGTCGAAATTTTCGGCGCACGGAGCGTCCACGTGAAAGGAAGAAGTCTTTTTGGTCCTGAGACTTCAAGGAACAGGAGGCAAGCTCTATCCAAGCCCTTGGAAAGCACTTTCACAGCCAGACAAGAGTTCAGCAAGGCAGCAGGGCAACAGCAAGACAGCAGTCCTTTGGAGAAAGCAGACAGGTGAGTCCTTTGAGCAGCCAGGCAGTTCTTCTTGGCAGGATGTAGTTTCTGGTTCAGGTTTCTTCTCCAGCAAGTGTCTGATGAGGTAGGGCAGAGGCCCTGTTTTATACTAAGTTGTGCCTTTGAAGTGGGGGTGACTTCAAAGAGTCTCTAAGAAATGCACCAAGTTCCCTTTCAGTTCAATCCTGTCTGCCAGAGTCCCAGTAGGGGGTGTGGCAGTCCTTTGTGTGAGGGCAGGCCCTCCACCCTCCCAGCCCAGGAAGACCCATTCAAAATGCAGATGTATGCAAGTGAGGCTGAGTACCCTGTGTTTGGGGTGTGTCTGAGTGAATGCACAAGGAGCTGTCAACTAAACCTAGCCAGACGTGGATTGAAGGGCACAACAAGTTTTTAGTGCAAAGAAATGCTCACTTTCTAAAAGTGGCATTTCTAGAATAGTAATATTAAATCCGACTTCACCAGTCAGCAGGATTTTATATTACCATTCTGGCCATACCAAATATGACCTTCCTGCTCCTTTCAGATCAGCAGCTGCCACTTCAACAGTGTATGAGGGCAGCCCCAATGTTAGCCTATGAAGGGAGCAGGCCTCACAGTAGTGTAAAAACGAATTTAGGAGTTTTACACTACCAGGACATATAACTACACAGGTACATGTCCTGCCTTTTACCTACACAGCACCCTGCTCTAGGGGTTACCTAGGGCACACATTAGGGATGACTTATATGTAGAAAAAGGGGATTTCTAGGCTTGGCAAGTACTTTTAAATGCCAAGTCGAAGTGGCAGTGAAACTGCACACACAGGCCTTGCAATGGCAGGCCTGAGACAAGGTTAAGGGGCTACTGAGGTGGGTGGCACAACCAGTGCTGCAGGCCCACTAGTAGCATTTAATCTACAGGCCCTAGGCACATGTAGTGCACTCTAATAGGGACTTACAGGTAGATTAAATAGTCAATCATGGATAAACCAATCAATAGTACAATTTACACAGAGAGCATATGCACTTTAGCACTGGTTAGCAGTGGTAAAGTGCTCAGAGGTCAAAAGCCAACAACAGCAGGTCAGAAAAAATAGGAGGAAGGAGGCAAAAAGTTTGGGGATGTCCCTGTCAAAAAGCCAGGTCCAACATGACCCCCCACCAGCCTAAAGCCAGGGGAGAACAATCACTATCCTGATGTACTTCCCTGTTTGAGGCGACAGAACAAGGACCCAGGCCCACAACAGCAGGGCATGCTCCAGTTCTTCGCCTTCTTGACTCCCATTGGGTCCCTCTGTCCATACTCTCAGGGCCCATTAAGCCCATCCATGGGGAACCTTTCTCCTTTCCTGCGGATCCCATCTGTGCAGCACCTAACCTTACTTTGCTCACAGATGTATCCCAGGAGCAGGATAGTACCCAAATGACCAACATAGTGGTGTTGCCCACTCTACCCCTGGGGTGTGACACTTGTCCCCTCCCCAGGGATAACTCTGTCCACCCGGACAGCAAGCCACAGTGATTACTGACAGCTGCCAGGGATGAGAGCCGGGCCCCAGGCCTCTCAAAGCTCTCCAACCACTGTGGCTGTGGAGAGTGGGGGGCGGTAGCCCCAGGTGCTGGGCACCCTTTAACCACTCTCCCTTCCACCAGGTCAGGGATGACAGCCTGAACCTGGTCCTCCCCTCTGGGGCTTTGTACCCTCCCTCCCGGAGCGGTACCCCCAGAGTCCAACATGGCCAGGGGGCTTACAGAAGTCGCCCTGTACCATTCCTCCACCAGTGCAGGGCTGTTAACCTGCCACTGGCCCTCCAACCTGGGGTCTGTACCTTCAGGTTGGACTAGGGCCCGGGGTGAGGCTTCCCTCCCCCTGCCCTCCCTTCTGGGGTCCAGCACCCTCCAACTAGGAGTGGCCTCCTCAGAAGACAACATGGTAGGGGCACTGTTATCAGTAGCCCCTCCCTCCAGGTCCGGGGGGACACCCTGAACCTGGTCTTCCAGCCCAGGGTCTGTACCCTCAGACTGGATCACCGCCTGGCAAACCAGGACTTCCTGGGAGGCACACCTACCCCCCACCAGGTCAGAGTTTAACCTCTGCACCTGCCCATTCAACTCAGAGTTACCACCCTGAAGTTGAACAATTGCCTGGCACGCCAGGACTTCCTGGAGGGCACACTGACCCTCCACCAGGTCAGAGTTTAACCTCTGCACCTGACCATTCAACTCAGAGTCACCACCCTGAAGTTGAACAATTGCCTGGCACACCAGGACTTCCTGGAGGGCACACTGACCCTCCACCAGGTCAGAGTTTAACCTCTGCACCTGACCATTCAACTCAGAGTCACCACCCTGAAGTTGAACAGTTGCCTGGCGCACCAGGACTTTCTGGGAGGCACACCTACCTCCCACCAGGTCAGAGTTTAACCTCTGAGCCTGGTTCCCCAACCCAGGGTCACCACCCTGAGGTTGGGCAATTGCCTGGCACGCCAGGACTTTCTGGGGGGCACACCTACCCCCCACCAGGTCAGAGTTTAACCTCTGAACCTGGTCATCCAACCCAGAGTCAACACCCTGAGGTTGGACAATTGCCTGGCACAGCAGGGCTTCTTGGAAGGCACACCTACCTCCCACCAGGTCAGAGTTTAACCTCTGAACCTGGGTATCCAACCAAGAGTCAGCACTCTGAGGTTGAACAATTGCCTGGCACGCCAGGACTTCCTGGAGGGCACACTGACCCTCCACCAGGTCAGAGTTTAACCTCTGAACTGGGCCATTCAACTCAGAGTTACCACCCTGAAGTAGAACAATCGCCTGGCACGCCAGGACTTCCTGGAGGGCACACTGACCCTCCACCAGGTCAGAGTTTAACCTCTGAACCTGGTTCTCCAACCTAGGGTCACCATCCTGAGGTTGGACAACTGCCTGGTACACCAGGGCTTTCTGGGGGGCACACCTACCCCCCACCAGGTCAGAGGTTAACCTCTGAACCTGGATATCCAACCCAGAGTCACCACCCTGAGGTTGAACCATTGCCTGGCAGGCCAGGACTTTCAGGGAGGCACACCTACCTCCCACCAGGTCAGAGTTTAACCTCTGAGCCTGGTTCTCCAACCCAGGGTCACCACCCTGAGGTTGAACCATTGCCTGGTATACCAGGACTTTCTGGGGGGCACACCTACCCCCCACCAGGTCAGAGTTTGACCTCTGAACCGGGTTAGCCAACCCAGAGTCACCACCCTGAGGTTGGGCAATTGCCTGGCACCCCAGGACTTTCTGGGAGGCACACCTACCTCCCACCAGGTCAGAGTTTAACCTCTGAACCTGGCCATCCAACCCAGAGTCGACACCCTGAGGTTGGACAACTGCCTGGCACGCCAGGACTTTCTGGGGGGCACACCTACCCCCCACCAGGTCAGAGTTTGACCTCTTCACCTGGTAAGCCAACCCAGAGTCACCACCCTGAGGTTGAGCCATTGCCTGGCATTCCAGGACTTTCTGGGGGGCACATCTACCCCCCACCAGGTCAAAGTTTAACCTCTGAACCCGGTTATCCAACCCAGAGTCACCACCCTGAGGTTGAATCTTTGCCTGGCATGCCAGGACTTCCTGGGGGGCACTCTCACCCCCCACAAGGGACACGCCGTCCCCAAGGGCCACACAAGAGTCTGGTTGGCGCAGGTCTCCCGACCTCTGCCCATCCGGCAGAGTCTGGGTTTCCCCCAAACCAGAAACGGTCTCACCTGGGTCATTCCTGGGGGGCTCTGCTCTCAGAGGTGACCCCTGACTTTCAAGATCCTCCACTGGGGTCTGCCACCCCCTCTCAACCCTATGTCTGGACTTCTGCACCCCCTCACTAGGAGTGGTACTGCCAGACACCAGAACTGTTGGGATGCTGTCTACAGTCATCCCCCCAAGTTCTTCTGACACTGCGGGGCTTCCCTCAAAAGGTGGCCCTACGGTACAGGTTAGGCTCTGAGACCTACCTGGGACACTACAATCCTCTCCCACCTCACTTGGTCGGGAACCACCTAGACCACTCCCTTCAGGAGCACCCCCAAATGCCTCTTCAGACTCTCTGGTACTCACCCAAAAGTCTGCCTCCACTGTAAGTTCCCTGGGGTCAGAGAACTCACACTCCACCTGGTGTTGGCGTAGCTCTGGAAAATAAGGACCAGACATATGCTCTCCAGCAATTACATCACTCTGCCCTTCACATGTATTAACCACAGTACCCTTCACCCAACCACCTAGTAACTCAGCCTTGGAAAAGCACTCTACATCACCCTCTTGAGACTGGTGAGACAGTTTCTGTCTGTCCCTGACACTCAACCCAAACTCTTCTGGGATGTCTCTACACTCTATATCCAGGACGTCCACCAGGGGGGAACCCTTTTCTCTGTCACTCTCTGCTAGAGTCAGTAAAGTGTCCCTCCCCCCAGTAGGAATATGACTCCCTGTGCCAGTTCCCCAATCCTTCTCAGGGACCCTGTGCATAACGGGAACTACCTCATACCCTTGAACCGCCTGGGGTGTGTCAACTCTCTTCTTCAAGTTGGGTACCACATCTCTGGGCTTGTGCCCTTCTTCAGCAGTACTAGATGCAAGATTTTTGCTGCCACCATCTGAACTGGACTCAGCCCTTCCGGCCTCCAGTTTCAGCTCTTTACAGCTCAGCTCTTGAGCTGCAATCTTTTCTTCTTCCAGGGCTAAGAGACTTGCTGCCTCAGCCCTTTCAATAAACTCATCTAGCTCTTCCATCCACCGTGCTTGAGCCATGAGCCATTCTTTTTTCACTGGGTCTCTTTCCTCATCTGAGTCGTCCTCCTCCTCCTCTGAGGGGTACTTAGTCATTTGGTTTCTTGCTGCCTCTCTCTCTGCCCATCTGTCTTCCTCCCAGACTATGTAGGCATGTAGCATCTCTGCTTTAGTAGATCTCTTTGCTACAGGAAGGCCACATTCTCTGCAAAGCTTCCTTAGGTCAGCCTTAGTGAGGTGGTCAGTAGGCAAAAAGAATAAGTAGGTAAGCGATCCCATTCTGATAGGATCTTACCAGCAAAAACCAAAATCCAAAGTCCAAAATATCAATAGTATATCCAGGAGGACATCAGAGACCAAAAGTCAAAAAATAGATAAAAAATCAAGTTGACCTTCAACTGTGGGTAGGTAGTGAAATACTTAGCTACTGTATGTCACTGCACAAACACAAGTCCTATCCTCACCGCTGATCACCAATGTTAGAAATGGGGTTTTTGGTTGGCAGATAGGTTGCCCTCTGTCCAAGCAAGAACCCTCACTCTAGTCAGGGTAAGTCACACACAATCCAAAATCAGCCTGTGCTCACCCTCCGGTAGCTTGGCACGAGCAGTCAGGCTTAACTTAGAAGGCAATGTGTAAAGCATTTGTGCAATAAATCATACAACACCATAGTATAACACCACAAAAATACACCACACAGTGTTTAGAAAAATATAGAATATTTATCTGGATAATTGTAGGTCAAAACGATCAAAGTTGCAATACGAATTTGTAAAGATATCACTGAAAAGTGATATTAAGAGTCTTTAAGTCTTTAAATAGCAAAAAAGTGTCTTTCAAGCACAGAGTCCCTGGTTTCTGGTGGGAAATCTCCTCAGAGGGCCACAGGAGAAGAGATGCGTGGAAAAAGGGGTGTGTGCGTCGTTTTCCGCTCAGCACACACAGACTTGCGTCGTTCTTTTCCACGCGGGGAAGTCGGGCGTCGTTTTCCGGCGCGCAGACAGTCTCTTTTTGTGGATCGCGAGGATTACCAGATGTCCCGGGTCTGTGCGTGGATTCTCCTGCTTATTTTCCGGCTGCGCGTCGTTCTGCGGGGCTGCGCGTCGAAGTTTCGATCTCACGGTAGGCGTCGCGTCGATTTCTCCTTGGAAGTCGGGCGGCGTTGACCTTGCGAGGCCGTGCGTCGAAATTTTGGTCTCACGGCAGGCGTCGCGTCGATTTCTCCTTGGAAGTCGGGCGGCGTTGTCCTTGCGAGGCCGTGCGTCAAAGTTTCGCACTCACGGTAGGCGTCGCGTCGATTTCTCCTTGGAAGTCGGGCGGCTTTGTCCTTGCGAGGTTGTGCGTCGAAGTCTCGATCGTCCCGAGGGCGTCGCGTTGATCAGCGTCGGTGTGCGGCGTTTTTCTCGCCGCGAAACAAGCTGTGCGTCAAAATTTTCGGCGCACGGAGCGTCCACGTGAAAGGAAGAAGTCTTTTTGGTCCTGAGACTTCAAGGAACAGGAGGCAAGCTCTATCCAAGCCCTTGGAGAGCACTTTCACAGCCAGACAAGAGTTCAGCAAGGCAGCAGGGCAACAGCAAGACAGCAGTCCTTTGGAGAAAGCAGACAGGTGAGTCCTTTGAGCAGCCAGGCAGTTCTTCTTGGCAGGATGTAGTTTCTGGTTCAGGTTTCTTCTCCAGCAAGTGTCTGATGAGGTAGGGCAGAGGCCCTGTTTTATACTAAGTTGTGCCTTTGAAGTGGGGGTGACTTCAAAGAGTCTCTAAGAAATGCACCAAGTTCCCTTTCAGTTCAATCCTGTCTGCCAGAGTCCCAGTAGGGGGTGTGGCAGTCCTTTGTGTGAGGGCAGGCCCTCCACCCTCCCAGCCCAGGAAGACCCATTCAAAATGCAGATGTATGCAAGTGAGGCTGAGTACCCTGTGTTTGGGGTGTGTCTGAGTGAATGCACAAGGAGCTGTCAACTAAACCTAGCCAGACGTGGATTGAAGGGCACAACAAGTTTTTAGTGCAAAGAAATGCTCACTTTCTAAAAGTGGCATTTCTAGAATAGTAATATTAAATCCGACTTCACCAGTCAGCAGGATTTTATATTACCATTCTGGCCATACCAAATATGACCTTCCTGCTCCTTTCAGATCAGCAGCTGCCACTTCAACAGAGTATGAGGGCAGCCCCAATGTTAGCCTATGAAGGGAGCAGGCCTCACAGTAGTGTAAAAACGAATTTAGGAGTTTTACACTACCAGGACATATAACTACACAGGTACATGTCCTGCCTTTTACCTACACAGCACCCTGCTCTAGGGGTTACCTAGGGCACACATTAGGGATGACTTATATGTAGAAAAAGGGGATTTCTAGGCTTGGCAAGTACTTTTAAATGCCAAGTCGAAGTGGCAGTGAAACTGCACACACAGGCCTTGCAATGGCAGGCCTGAGACAAGGTTAAGGGGCTACTGAGGTGGGTGGCACAACCAGTGCTGCAGGCCCACTAGTAGCATTTAATCTACAGGCCCTAGGCACATGTAGTGCACTCTAATAGGGACTTACAGGTAGATTAAATAGTCAATCATGGATAAACCAATCAATAGTACAATTTACACAGAGAGCATATGCACTTTAGCACTGGTTAGCAGTGGTAAAGTGCTCAGAGGTCAAAAGCCAACAACAGCAGGTCAGAAAAAATAGGAGGAAGGAGGCAAAAAGTTTGGGGATGTCCCTGTCAAAAAGCCAGGTCCAACAGAGACACACACACCAATATGACAGAATACTGCCACATACACAAATCGGCCAGCCCAAAGGTCAGTGCTAAAGTGTCGGTGCCAACATCCCTATCTTTACGCCAACAGAACAACGCCCACCACATCATGACCCACAAATCACCACGGCGGACATTCAATGGCGGTAAACCTTTGGTGGTACACACTGGTGCGCTCGGAATGGCCACCCAAATCCTAAACTACACAACATTGGCCAACACCAAATAAACACACCTGACACTCATACACACACCACACACCTCCACCCACAGCACTATAAAACACACAACCACATTACCCACAACCATTTACGAATACAAGTTATTGCCACCAGACTGACACCAAGACCACTGCACCAACTAGACACATACACCCATACATCCCTCATGCACCCCACTTCACACACCCAACCAAAGTACCCAACACCCACACACTTACACACACCACACAACACCCATGTCCCCACAAAGGCATCCCTGTTTCACAGATGAGGAGCTGCAGGTCATGGTGGAGGAAATAGTCAGGGTAGAGCCACCGCTGTTTGGAGTACAGGTACAGCAAATATCCATTGCCAGGAAGATGGAGCTATGGCGGAGAAACGTGGACAGGGTGAACGCCGTGGGACAGCATTCAAGAACAAGGGACAACATCAGGAAGCGGTGCAACGACCTACAGAGGAATGTACGTTCCGTGGCAGCAAGGCACTAGCTCGCCATACAGAGGACTGGCGGTGGACCCCCACCTCCTCCCCCACAGTTCACAGCATTGGAGGAGCAAGTCTTGGCTTTACTGCATCCTGAGGGACTGGCTGGGGTTGCCGGAGAACACTGGTGAGTCAACATTTACTACTTATCACCCCCCATACCTGTATGCCATTTCACACCCTCACCCTCACTTTCATCACTCCAATCCATCCCACACACTGCCCCTACACATTTGACTAACTCCGATGTCAAGCCCTGCATGCCCTACCAAAGCATGGACAGCCCTCCAAGCCCTGCATGGGCACCCATCACAAAAGCATGCACAGCATGGAGAACTAACAACCCCACAATACATCAGCATGCACAAACAAAGGTGGCAGGACAACAGTAACAATAGAGGGGAAGCTAAGGATGTACAATGTGTCACAGACATGAAGCGTAATACATCACTTACATCCCCACAGATGCCCCATCCAATCTCAGAGGAGAGCAGGTACCACGACTAACCAGTCCCCCAACAGAAGATGCCCCCATTGATGACAGTAAATCTGGACTTCAGGATCTGGATGGACTACCTGGCGCATCAGGGACCACTGGTCAGTCAGTCACCCCAGCATACTCTCAGTCAACCAGAGCCTCCCCCATCAGTATCCAACACCACAGCACCCACCCAGCGTCCCCACACCTCAGTCCACAGGACACGTCAAACAGCAGCGTGCCCACCTGTACAGGGACCCCAGTCCACACCTCACACCCAAGACAATCAGGGACCTGGGGTCAGTGGCATTGGACACACTGTTCAGGGGACACAGACACAGGGCAACTGGGACACAGGGAGGACCACTGTGCTCCAGGGGGAGGACAGGCCCAGGGAACTGACTCTCCAGGAGACACTCACCAATGTCCTGAGGGCCTACCAACAATCCCAGGACACGATGGGCCAGATCCTTACCGACAAGCAGGAGGAACACCATCAGGAGATCAGGGAGGACTTGCAGGCTCTCAACACCACCATGATCTCCATAGCAGGGGTGCTGGCAGACATGGCCAACATCATGAAGGAATGGACAACACACCAGTGGGCCCCTACCACTGGCCAGTCTATTGACCAGCCCTCCATTTCTGCTGCAGCTAGTGGGCAGGAGGCCCTGCCACAGGACCCACAGGCCACGAGCACCCCTCCCCCTGCAGAAGGTGAACCACCCCACAAACATTGCCTGCGACCCAGACAGAAGCCAGAGACACCTGCCAAGACCAAGACCACTGCCAGCAAATGAGACAAGCCTGATTGTCCCCCATGTGTCCCACCCTGTCACCTTGTCCACTTTGAACTGCCATTGCTCCCTTTCCTATGGCCCCTTGGACACTGGACCTGTGCTACAAACAAACTGGAACAATACCCTGGACGTTCCTCTACCATCACCCCATTTCATTGCACTTTAAAGTCAATTATTTGCACTACAGTAAACGCCCTTGAACACAATTTGAGTGACACCATTGCATGTGTTGAAAATGTGCATTTATGGGGACAGACACATTGAGTGCAAATGCTCTGAACACTGTGATAGCACACAAATAATGACCTGTAGCTGTCCGCAGTAAACACATCAGGATACTGTTGTTATATCTCCAACATCTGTAGAAGGACAAGCCATAGGTGACAGTAAGTTGAGATGCAAAGGACGTGAATGCCTTCATGCTATAGCCACACAGAAAACATCAATAGTCAGAGTAATGGTCAGTTCCACTGTCTCACCTGTGTGTCATTGGAAGTTTTGACATATAACTGATGTTCCATTGTCCTCATCCTCATTCTCTGCCTCCTCATCCTCACTGTCATCAGGGTCCACTGCTGCCACTGGGGCATCTCCAGTCGCCTCCTCCTGCAGAAAAGACACATGTCATCTGAGGGAAAGGTTTTGCAACATGCAACATGTGACTAATATCTGTCAGACCTTCTTGGGTAAGTAGTACAGGGATCCACTTGTCAGATTCAGGCAACTGAGCCTGGCCTTTAGGAGGGTGAAGGTGCTCTCGATTTTTCTCCTGGTTCACCCATGTGCATTATTATAACGGTTCTCAGCCCCTGTCCAGGCATTCCTCACAGGGGTCAGGAGCGACAATAGGTGTGGGCAGCCGGAGTCACCTGCAAATATTGAGGGGCAAAATTTAGCCTTACACAATCCTATGGGGATAACACTTGAAGGCATACACTGATATACAGTTGTGTTAGCCACACACCATGTCTCTGTAGTTGGGCCATCAGATTTGGGATGCTGCTATTCCTCTACCGACCCAGGATACTTGACAACGACATGGGAGATGTGCTAGTCCGCCAGGCACACCATTTTCACATTCAGTGAGTGGAAACTCTTCCGATTCCTGAACACCTGTTCATTCTGGCAGGAGGGGACAAACGCAATACGTGTACCATCAATGGCCCCAATAATATTGGGTATATGTCCCAATGCATAGAACCCAGCCTTCACAGTGGAAAAATCTTCCACCTGGGGGAAAGAAATGTAGCTGCACATGTGTTTCACCAAGGCAGACAATACCCTTGCCAGCACGATTGAGAACATTGGCTGTGACATTCCTGCTGCCAAGCCCACTGCCACCTGGAATGAATCAGTTGCCAGGAAATGGAGCACTGATAGAACCTACACAAGAGGGGGGATCCCAGTGGGATGATGGATAGCTGATATCAGGTCAGGCTCCAATTGTGCACACAGCTCTGTGATTGTGGCCCTGTCCAGTCTGTAGGATGAGTATAATGTGCCTGTCCTCCAGTGTAGCCAAGTCCACAAGAGGTCCGTCCATGGGGGTTTGTCTTCTCCTCCTCCTATTCATCTGCAGTGGTAGGTATCTAAGGGACACAAAAGTTAGAAGGCCATCGAAAATTGAACAATGGAACCACCACCTCAGTGTGCATAAAGCATTAAGATGATGGGACAGTAGGAACGGCAAGGTATGTGCAATTTTCAGCAATGACGCAGTTATGGAAGATCTGTATGTAGCCCACCACCATGAAATGGTGACCGCCTGTCCTGTATCTAGGGACAGGTGGAAGTGAGGTAACTCCACCGATGTTGGGCGTCGTGGTGGAAGGCGGTCTTGCACCGCCGTGCAATTCCTCATTGGCTAATATCAGGCTCTACGGAGTACAGTGGCCAATGGGGATCAGCGGCGGCGGTGATGGTGTACATTGCAGCGGATGTGACCGCCATTTTCTGTCTATAACCTCACTTGATTCCTGACTTTCCACAGGAGAACACCTACACTACATGTGCTGCTGGGACCTGTTTCTGGAACCCACCATGCCCCGTCTGACTGGGGAATGGGCCTCTGCCTTCACTTTGGAGGAGTTGGAGCGCTTTGCAGATGTGGTCCTACCCCAGTATGGACAGCTGTATGGGCCTCCAGACCAACATGTGAGTATACCTTGTGCACAATGCATGTGGGAAGGTTCCATCAAGATGTGTGTGCAGGCATTGTGTCATTTGGGGGGAGGTCTGTAGGTACTGTGCAAGGTGGGCGCCAGGCAATGTGTGTGCCAATGGAGTTGGTAAAGGGATTTGTTGTCCATATGTGTGACAGGCTAGTCTGTATGTGTAATGGTGTCCTCCTGTCTGTATTCCCTCTGCAGGTCAGAACCCAACAAAAGAACGGATTGTGGCGTGCCATTGCCAAGGACATGCAGACCCTTGGGTCTACAGCAGGTGCAGCACCCACTACAGGAAACAGTGGGAGGACTGGGACGCTGGCCACAGAAGACCGTGGAAGCCCAGCTGGCTTCCCAATGAGAAAGGGGTGACCGTCAGTACCTGAACCCACTGATGGCCCGCATGCTGGCGGTGGCCTACCCAGAGCTGGATGGGCGCTTGAGGGCCTCACAGCAGCCACAAGGGGGCGAGTACAGTGGGTGTTACTACAACAATTGGTAGGTGGCATGGGATCCGGTTGGTGGGTGTGAGTTAGTGGGTGCCCCTTAATGCCCTGACAGAGTTTGCAGTGTGATCCAGCTCAAGTGTAATGGGTGTATAGAAAATGCAGGTAGCATAACTTGGTTGCATTCCATGTCAGTCAGAGCTTTGTGGGTCCCAAGAGGGGTGCAGTTAGCAGTGGTTGGCCCTCATCTTGCTGTGCCATGTAGCCAATTGAATGCCAGCGCAATGCATAGTGCTCATTCCTGATCCCTGTGTGTGACGGTACTGTGTATGCCAACGGTGGTGTTGGTGCTGTAATTGAACCCTTCTCCTTCTGTCATCCTGTTCATGTGTGCATTAGCATCATCTGGTGGAAAAGCAGGGGCACCGGCTACAGAGGGCACTGCATCCCACAGGACCCAGGAGGCAGAGTCTACAGATGCTGAGAGAACCAGTGGGACGGAGGGCGAGGGGAGCACCACAGCAGAGACAGGAGGCGACATAACTGACTCAGATACCTCCTCCGATGGAAGCTCCCTGGTGATGGCGGACACCTCTGTGACCACCCCAGCTGCAGGTACAGCCGCCCATACCAGCACCACCCTCCTAGTAGCCCCTCATGGATTTGCCCGTGCCCGCACACCTAGGAGGGTGGGCATCTGATTCGCCCCAGGCATCTCAGGCCCTGCCCCAGTCAGCCCTGCTGCCCTGAGTGAGGAGGCTATTGACCTCCTGAGATCCATCTCTGTAGGGCAGTGTACCATTGTAATGCCATCCAGGGGATTGCATCCCAGATGCAGCAATGCAAGGCATTCCTGGGTGGCATCCACTGTGGATTGGCGGCCCAACAGAGATCGTTTTAGGCTCTGGCCTCCTCTCTGATGGCAGCCATTGTCCCTGTTTATACTGTCCCCCCTCCAACTACCAGTTCCCAGTCCCAGCCTCTTCAACCCCAACCCATTCAATGCACACATACAGACGAGCATGCACACAACACAACACACAAAAGTGGCACAGTCAAACATAGGCACCAAACTTCAGTCCACAAGCACTCACACAAACACCAGAAAGTTGCACACACATCCATTGCCTCCACGGTACACCCTCCTCCTCCACCTCCATCACAGTCACGTCCACACTCACACCTGCATGTACTGCTTCAACAACCACCACCAGCATCACCACACCAAGCAGCACACACACCTCACTAGCAGACACCTCCACAACATCCATCCACACGTCCCCTTTGTCCTCTCCCACCCTGTCTGTCCCCCCTCCTAAAGGACACTAACGCAGGCACTCAGACACCCAACAGGCATCCACCTCACATCAGCACACTGCCCATGCACCTGCACCCAGGTCCAGCAGATGTACTCCTCCAACAACCACTTCCTCAACCTCCACTCTCATCCCTCCTCCCACATCCCACCCCCAAGCCCCTAAGAAGCTTTTCCTTGCACGTCTTGCCCTCTTCCCTCCCCCTGCCCCCTGTCCTGACCGTAAGAGCAGGGTCCCAATGACCGAGCCCAGCTCCTCAGTCAAACAGTCCATGGTGACAGTGGAGGTACCTCCTAGTCGTGGAGGCGAAACAGTGAAGGATCCCACTCCACCATCGAGGAAAGGGAAGAATCCCACTTTACCATCCAGGAAAGGGAAGAATCCCACTCCACTGTTGAGGAAAGGGAAGAATCCCACTACACCATCCAGGAAAGGGAAGGATCCCACTCCATCATCCAGGAAAGGGAAGGATCCCACTCTACCATCCAGGAAAGGGAAGGATCCCACTCCATCATCCAGGAAAGGGAAGGATCCCACTCTACCATCCAGGAAAGGGGAGAATCCCACTCCACCATCCAGGAAAGGGAAGGATCCCACTTCACCATCCAGGAAAGGGAAGGATCCCACTCTACCATCCAGGAAAGGGAAGAATCCCACTCCCCCATCCAGGAAAGGGAAGGATCCCACTTCACCATCCAGGAAAGGGAAGGATCCCACTTCACCATCCAGGAAAGGGAAGGATCCCACTCCACCAGCCAGGAGGGGTAAGGTTCCCAGTCAACCACCAATGCAAGAGAAGGTTCCCACTCAAACATCAATGCAAGCAAAGGTTCCCACTCAACCACCAATGGAAGAAGAAGTTCCCACTGAACCACCAATGCAACAAAAGGTTCCTACGCAACCACCAATGCAAGAAAAGGTTCCCACTCAACCATCAATGACAGGCAAGAAGCCCTCACCACCAGCTGGGACACAGTAGCCTTCACCTCCAGCAGAGGATGCCCAGGAGACACCTACCCTAGCAGAGACAGTGCAGCCCTCACCTCCAGCAGAGGCTGCCCAGGAGACACCTTCTTCAGCAGAGACAATGCAGCCCTCACCGCCAGCTGAGACACAGCAGCCCTCACCTCCAGCAGAGGGCATGTAGGCCTCCCTCCAGGGACTGCTGTACCAGGAGCCCCCTCCAGGATCAGTGGGCAAGTTCACCACCTCAGAGTCTGTGACCTTGCACTCTCCAGCTTTGGGGAATGGGCATTGAGCCCCCTCCAGGATCAGTGGGCATGTTCCCCACCTGAGAGACTGTGACATTGCACTCCCCAGCATTGAGAAATGGGCATGGAGCCCCCTCCAGGATCAGTGGGCAAGTTCCCCACCTCAGTAACTGTGACCTTGCAATCCCCAGCATTGGGAAATTGGCATGGAGCCCCACCCAGGATCAATGGGCAAGTTCCCCACCTCAGTGACTGTGACCTTCCACTTCCCAGCATTAGGAAATGGGGATAGAGCTCCCTCCAGGAACAATGGGCAAGTTCCCCACCTCAGAGACTGTGACCTTGCACTCCCCAGCATTGGGAAATGGGCCTGGAGTCCCCTCCAGAACCAATGGGCAAGTTCCAGACTTCAGCGGAGATGCCCCCCACCCCCTTCCCCCCGCGGTGCCTGTTCACTTCCGTGATGTTGCCCCTGCACAGTTTTGTGCGTAGTGTCAGAATCAAGTTGGGGCTTGTACTGTGCCCTGTGGCCATGTGGGCCTTATGGACTTTGGACTGGGCATTGGTCCTTCTGGACAATTGTTTATGTCCTTCTGTTCTAAAAGTGGTTCATATGGTGGCTTTTGCCTTGCCGTGTGTCCTGTGCCATTGGTTTACGTCTGCAGCTGGTTGTGTGTATGGTGCGCCTGTGTGAATGCTGTGTGTTGTGCGTGTGTGTGTCACTCTCCTTTTCCTCCCTCCCTTATGTGCTAGGCAGCTGTACTCCCCATCGTCATCTTTGTCGGCGTTGGTGTTCCAGGTGGAGCATGGCATAGAAGAGCATCGGGAAGATGTGAAGTTTCGGTTCCATTGCGGCGTTAAGCTTCTCTGTGTTTCTGTTGGTGAGTCTTTGGTCTTCTGTGATGTGTTTCCGTCAGGCTTTTGATGGTGTTGGTACCACCCCAGAAATCATGGCGGTGTGCTATGTCATAATGTGGTGGGCGGTACCTTGGCTTCCGTCTGGCTGTTGATGGCTACCGCCGTGGTGTGTGGTGTTAACGCCCTAGCGGATGGTGTGGTACATTGGTTGTCTATGGGAGTTATCACTGCCATGGTCTTAATTTGGCAGTAATTACCACCAGCCTGTTGGCGGTATTATCGCCACTTTAACAGTCACTGCCAATGTCATAATGACCACCATTATTCTATTTGTATCACATTGTCAAAATATGCCCCAAGAGCCTCAGTTACCATATTCCATCTCAAAGCCATCAATACATAATTCAATGATAGATCATTCAGTGTTGCATATAATGATATTCTACTAATACCAAGTGTAATGCATGCCAACTAGAATCACAAAAGTAAAGAGTACTTACAAGAGAGAACAGTATATTGCTAATTGTATTATTCCTCACAAACTACCTTCTATGCAAAAGTGGTGAAACCTGCCACCACTGCAATGCAATTCATGGCCACCAGTAAGTCATTCCAGAAGGAGGAGAGAATGCATGATTTGCACCATACCCATGATCGGAATCCTCATTCTTCCAATCTAAATTAAGGTATTGGCTGTAGAAAATATCATGTATCCTACTTTTCTATCATACTTTTTATCCCCTCAATCCATATACATTCCAAACCATTCTACCATCCCATTTGTAAAACCTATTGTATTCCCTTCATTATTTACTCGTTAACCACCAGTCAAGTCTTTCTACCACATATAGCACTCAAAATCATAAAAGCCAAACAACCAAATCCAAACAAACACACCAAATCATCTCACTGAATCCCCATATACAATGAACCTTCAACACTCCTCACTGTCAAAAATACTTCAGCTTCATGCGTAACCTCCTTCCTCTATAGCTGGAAAAGAATACCCTGATCAGTACCCTTTGATTTGTACTAAACACCATCTAATCCCAAAAGCAGGAATTCATATTCCACCTATCAGCAAAAGCTACTTTACATACCATTTTTACTGGTTCCCTCGCGATCAGTGTTTCACCTATCACCACACACCATACTACTCCTGTTTCTCATTTTTCTCCAAACTAACCTACTGTGTGGGTGGTTAGAGCAAACACCCACTCATATCCCTCTATATTTGGCTTCTTCCAATTATTTTCAAGCTCCCACGTCAACTTACTGCTCAGCCCAGCTTTTGCTGAACATGCCATTCACCTATCTTAAATCTACTCTCCAATTCATTGGTTCCATATCCAATGCAGAGTGTCAATTCATCTTCATCATAGCCTTGCTATATTGAAGACTCAATTCTCGCACAGGCACTCATTGATCAACCAAATGCCCAATCAAGCCACTCTTACATTCAGATCTACCAATCAGGTTCTTCCCTGACCATTATCCTATCATTTAGTAACCCAGGCAATGTCATGTTTCAAAACAGCTTCATAATAACCTTGCTGCACCTAAGACTCAGTTCTCATTCAGTCGCTCATTGGTTGACCAAGCAACCCATCAAACCCATCCTATACACAGACCCACTAATCAAATCCTTCCCCTACCTGTATCATAGCATTTATTTGGGAACAAATATTATATAAAAACACACAGCCCACCTTGTGAGTGATATTGTTGCCTAATAATGAGAACAGAACAGTATATTCACATGCTGGTCAACTGTGTTCAGGATACAGCTCAGCTCTATCAGAGCATTGCTGTATCCCCCAGCATACAAAAACCCAATGCTCACACTGGGACTTACTGGTCAAGCATATATCCAATCCAACCACTCCAATACACATGTCCATCAATTGAACCAGTTCACAACTCCCAATGTAACTCTCATATGTGAAAGGATACTATATTCACACATCAGTCCACTGTATACCGACTCCACACTTATTAGAACTTACCCCATTGGTCAATGTGTAGTATACAGCTCAGCTCCACCATAACATCACTGTACCATCCAACACTCATAAACCCAATTTTCACATCAGAGATCGTTGGTCAACTCTATACCAATAATTTTACTCCAGCACACTAGCCTAGCAATCAAGTTTGTTAACCACTCCTATTGTAACTCTTTTATGTGCGCAAATGTTATATTCAACCGGCAGTCCATTGTATATAAATTCCACTTTCCTCACTACCTAACACTGCTCTCTTTGGTCAGTTTTATAGCTAACGAAGACATTTCAACATGTCATTCTTCCAAATCAAAACCCTCTACAACACCCTATCCTACATTTAATCAAACAACAGCTGGTTCACAAACCATACCACAATACTTAGAGCATTCATTCTCTAGATGATGTCATAGGAAATTTTGCAATTCATTCTCTATATTGAGCCCCTTCTCCAAAGTACTCAATCTGCTGATCCATTTTGTCTCCATCTGATAGCGCATTGGTTCTATATCCCTTCCTCTGGGATCATTATCCATCCTTTGATGAAACTTTACATTGTTCTAGTGAGGGTGGCATTCTCTAATATGTTATGCCAAAAGGGAATGTGAGTCCTGATTGCTGATTGCTTTAACGTGTTCATGTATTCTACATTTAAGTGCCCTCTTTGTATTCCCTATTTAAACCTTGGAACAATCACAAATGATGACATAAAAACATACACACTATTATAATTAATTAATTGTTAGTTAAAATGGATCTTTCCAGTATTAAATTTGAAACTCTTGCTTTTATTGAGACCAAAACGGCAGATGTTGCACTCTGCACATACATAAAACGCCTTAGGCAGGCTTGGTAACTAGCTGTCACTTTTGAGTTTAACAGGTGTTAGATAGTTTTTAGTAACTCTACCTATCATGGTGTATCCTCTCCTTTCGGTCACCAGGGGTTTCTCTGCAATTACTTCTGTTAGTCCCTGTACACTCTCCAAGAGGCTACAATGTTTTCAAAGTATCCTATAGATAGCATCATGTTCCTGATAGTATGTAGTGACTAGTGCTAATCTGTTCCCTCACTTTCTCCAGTGTTTTTGTACAAAAGGTGTTTTACTGTCCACCATCCGGATTCTTCGTTTGGCTTGATCTAATAAAGTTTTGTTATATTCCAGTCCACTCAACCTATTTTTCAAGTCAATAATTCCTTCTTCACAGTTCTGGTCCTCACTACAGTTTCTCCATAGCCTAGTCATTTCTCCATAGAAAATCCTCTTGATAACTGAGCTAGGATGGAAACTGTATACAGTTTATTTTGAACTGAATCTCCTCTTACATATAGTTCCACATCAAGAAAACTAATCTTGCTGGTGTCATAACACATGGTAAATCTTACATTACAGTCATTAGCATTTAATTTAAGAACTGAAGATAACCTTCTAACAGCTCACTCACACCTGTCCATATTAAAAGGATGCCATCAATAAATCATCCTCAAAAATACATGTATGCCATCCACTCATCACTGATGAGGCCCAAACATGCACCATCCCAAACCAACCCATAAAAAGGTTTTGCATAAGAGAGTGCAAACCGGGACCCCATCGATGTACCCTAAATCTGAAGCTACCATTCATTATTGAAAGGGAAACTGGTTTGTCAGGATCAAAACTGCCATTGCAACCAGCCTCTTTGAGTGCTCAAACAAACTTGCACTCCTACTTGATAGAAAGAATAGCGGTGTACAGACCCACAACATCGAGAGACACAACATCATGCTTGGGTCCCAACTGCTATCATTTAACTTATTCAAAATATGCATTGTGTCCCTTTTAAAAGGGGGTAGATTAACCACCAAGGTCTTCAGGAACAAATCCATAAACTCTGAGACATGTTCTGTCAAACTATCTACACCAGATATAACTGGTAGTCCTGGCGGAGCAACTCTGGACTTATGAACTTTTGGTAGGATATACAAGGCAAACAAGTAATTCTACCTTGATATATCCATATTCTGTTTCACAAATAAATCCTGTCTCCTTTTAGGCATGCAATGTATCAGAAATCAACCATTTGTCTATTGGAAGTGGATTACCTTTCACGTAGCAATTCTGATCACTCAATTGCCTCATGATTTCATTACCATAATCATATCTTCTCATGATAACAATATTGCCCCTTTTGTCTGCCTCACGTATAACAATGGAGGCATCAGCACCCAAACCTTTCATGGCATTTCATTCATCATGGGACAAATTATTATATATATTTTTTTGATAAAGAGAATTTATTGATTGTGCAAGAAACAATGATACATACAGTTAACACGATGCCAACAGGCACCGAACGATGATCGAACCCATTGTCCCAGCAGCACATTGTAAATGAGAATTATACGCAATCTAGAAGCCTGCTACGGCCTCCCACTTCCCCCATATCTTATTATATTTATTCGGACATCCTTCAGCCTCATATACAAGTTTTTCACGCTGCGCGCACCAGTCCACCCCTCGTCTCCATTTAGTCAATGCCGGGGCATCCCTGGCCTTCCAGTCCACCATTATATCCCTCTTGGCCACCAGGCATGCCACCCCCAAGAAAGTTTGATCTGCTCTTCACAGCCCAGTGTCTCCCATGACCCCCAGAAGGAGGGGCAAAGGCACCCTCTTTATCTCTTCCTGTAGGACCCCTGAGACTTCCTGCAAGACAGCTTCCCAGTAAGTCACCATGGTTGGGCAAGCCCATACCATGTGGAAGAAGTCAGCTACGGGGCTCCTACAATGGGGGCACTCCGCTGTGGGGCGGAGGCCCGCCCTGTGCAATTTGGTGGGCGTGAGATAGGCTGTATGAAGATAGTAGGTTTGTATTAAGCGGAAACGCGTGGCCATTGTAAGGGCACGTGGGGCCATCAGTGCTTCTGCCCAGTCCGTCTCTTCCATGGGCCCCACCCATTCCTCCCATCTTTGGTGGAGCACCCCCAGGGAACCAGCAGTGACGGTGACTAGGGTGCGGTATATCTGGGAAACTCCTCCCCTGCCCAGGTCTCCCATCAATGCCTTTGCCTCCATGGGGCTATACTCGGGTATGGTGTCTCCTGTCTGGACATGCACTAGGAGAGTGTGGCGAAGCTGAAGATACCGGTGGAACTGTGTCTTGTTTAATGAAAAGTGTTTCTGAAGGTCTTCGAAGGACCGCATGTGTGACCCTCCCCAGATGTCGCCCAGTGTGGAAATGCCAATGTTATCCCAGTTCTGAAAACCCTCCAGGCCCGCCACCTCTACCAACTGCCTCCCGTGCCATAGCGGGGTCTGCTGGGTGAGACGCCCCCACCACCCCGTCAGCCTCTGAGCTGTCCGCCATCCTTGTAAGACCACTTTGGTCACGTCTGGGACATCTCGGGAGATCGGGTTCCCGTAGAGGGCGCCAAAGATCCGTGAGTAGCCCATCGTTTGCAATTCCAGTTGATTTGCGGGATCTGTCCACCCGCCCCCCACCCAGTCATTAATCACGAGCAAGTGCATTGCAAGGTGGTAGTATTGGATGTTGGACATGCCCAATCCACCGTCGTATATATCTCTCTGGCAGGTTTTGAGCGCCAGTCATGGACGGGTGCCACCCCATATAAATTGGCGCGCTAGAGTGTCCATCCCCCCGAACCATTTCTTGGGGATGGGAAGTGGAAAGTTTTGCAAGAGGTAGAGGAGCCTGGGGAGGATCATCATCTTATAGAGCGCTATTCTGCCAAGCAGGTTCAGGGGGAGGGTCCTCCAGCGCAGAAGATCAGTCCTGATTTTCCTAGTTAGCGGCGTAATGTTAAGTTCCCATGTCAACTCGGGAAGAAGTGAGATATGTATTCCTAGATATTTAAAACTGTTCCTCCGCACTGGGATATTTCGTTGCCAATCCACACAGTCTCGGGAGCGATGTAGGGGGACCAGCAGGGACTTGGCGGGGTTCAGAGTCAGTCCTGAGGCTTCCGCAAAGAGGCCCTTGATCTCTAAGACGCAGGGGCCACTTTTGGGCGGGTTAGAAATATACAGAAGAACATCATCTGCGTATAACGCCACACGGTCCTCCAAGCCGGAGGGCCAGGGCCAACCCTTGATCAGTGGGTCGTCTCTCAGCAGGATCGCCAAGGGCTCTATTATTAGCGCAAAGAGCAAGGGGGATAGTGGGCATCCCTGTCGAGTTCCATGACCAATCGGGAACGGGTCAGAGACCACTCCATTGACCTGGACTCCTGCAGTCGGGTTGGAATATAGGAGTCTCACTAGGCCTCGAAATTTGGACCGAGTCCGTTTTTTTGCAAGACCTGTTCAAGATAGGACCAATCCACTGTGTCAAAGGCTTTTTCAAAGTCAGGTAGGAGTAGTGCCAAAGGTGTGTGCGACAGGGTTTTGTAGTGCGCCAGGGCCAGATGTAAGCGCCTGATACAGTGCCTAGTACCACGAGTGGGCATGAAGCCACATTGGTCAGGGTGGACCAGCGTGGGCATTACCTCCTTCAATCTGGAGGCAAGGATCAAGGAGAGCACTTTGATCTCAATATTTAGAAGTGAGATGGGCCGATACGCCGAGCAATGTCGCAACGGGGGTTGAGTCTTAGGGATCACTACAATTGTCGCTTGGTCGATCTCAATGGGGAAGCGGCCCAGACTTTCAGCTTCCTCATACATATTAAGTAGGTGGGGACCCAGAATATCGCTGCATTTGCTATATAACTCTGCTGGGAAGCCATCAGGGCCTGGGGTCTTGCCCGATGCCAGATTAGATATCGCATTGGTGATTTCTGCGAGGCTAATGGCTTCCTCTAACCTGTCTCTTGCCTCCAGGGAGACCCTGGGAAGGGTGATGTCATTTAAAAGGGGAGTCTCTCTCTCGATAGCGGACGAGGGTGCTTTGCATATAGACGAGTGTAGTAGGAGGCGAAGCTTTGTGCGATTCCGACAGGTGTTGTGGCGAGGGAGCCTGTGTCCTCTAAAATCTCAGGTATAATCCTGTTGGCCAGGGGGCGGGTGGCTAACCAGTGCAGAAGCTTCCCATTTTTGTCCCCCCAGCCATATATTCGGGCTGCTGAGGCTCTCCACATGTGTTTGGCCGAATCCAGCATTATGTGCTTAATATCGTCTCTAACCCTAATCAGCTGCCTCATGGTAGAGGCCAACGCTGAGTTCGCATGTTGGCACTCCAGTCTTAAGGCCTTGGTCTCCAGCTCGGAGACCTGAGAGTTCCGGTCTCGCTCGCGGGATCGGAGGAGGTGCTTGGCATGCCCTCTGTGGGTAGCCTTACAGGCGGCCCATATTGTTCCTGGGGATCGAACCGACCCCAGGTTCAATTCAAAATATTGATTGAGGTGGTTCCTGATCTCGTGTGTGTAGTCTTTGTCCTGTAAATGCCATGCGTTCAGGCGCCACACCGGGCGCCTGGTGGGATCTGTTCCGCCCAGTCGGACACGTATTGGTGCGTGATCTGAGACTCCCCGAGGGAGTATCTCCCCCGTGACGTTTGAGAAGTCCAAGGCGGGCATGACAACAAGATCTATTCTGGAATGCATCTGGTGGGCAGCCGATGTGTGTGTATATTGGCGTTCACTAGGGTGCCAGGTGCGCCACACCTCACATAGGCCGAGGCTCTCCGCCCAGTTACTTAGGGCTGAAGCCCGATTGGATCTACCGGGGGTAATCCCACCAGAGACGTCCAGGCAGGGGTCGAGAACAGCGTTAAAGTCTCCTCCCAGCAGGGTGGCCCCCTGGGGAAGCCCCGTAGTCACCCGGTGGAGCGAAAGCAAGAAGGCATCAAGTCCCGACGGAGGGGCGTAAGCACACACTAGGTTTTATCGGTGACCCTTGGAGAGTCCCGGTGACTACTACAAATCTGCCCTGTGGGTCGGACTGCGTGGTTGTGATCACAATGGGTAGAGACCGATGGAGTAGAATGGCCACTCCTCTAGAGCCTCTGGAAAATCCCGCGTGGTATACTCTGTCGTATCCTCCTCGCGCAAGCATGGGGCACCTAGACCCGAGGAGGTGGGTTTCCTGTAGAAGGACCACTGAGGGGGAATATCTACGGAGAGTGCTAAATACTGCTGATCTCTTGATCTTGTCTAACAGGCCGCTTACATTCCAGGAAAGGACCTGAGTCAGTGAGGGCCAGGCGTGGGTTGCGTAGGTGCTATACAACGCTGGGTGTGTGGCTGCAGACCTAGGGACGACCATTTCAAACATATCAGTAGAATATTAAAACTACAAATAAGGCTAATTAACTCGTTGCCATCTAAACCTATTTCAAACTCCCCCCCCAAACCTCCCCTCCCCATACTCCCACCCCAGAAGCATCTGTCGCCCAAATACCCAACCAGAACCAGACAGCCAATAGGACTGTCATTGGGGTGGAGTGGTGGACCCCTCCTTTCAATCGGATCAATTGCAATTAACGGTCACAAGTCGAGCTCTAGGCACCATATAGTAGGAAGGCTCAGTGTCATCAATGGTAGCCCCTCCGGGGCCCGTGCGAGCGAGTCAGGCCGTGCGAGTCCCCTCCACGTCCATCGAAGAGGCAGTACACTTCATGTCAGCCGAGCACCGGGGATTGGCTCAGGCGATTGTCTTCAGACGTCTGGGCTGAGGTCTGAGGTCCAAAGGGAGCAGCGGATATTTTCTCCGTCTGTGAACCAGAGTCTCGGGCCGTCTCACTGTCCGCAGGAGTGTCAGGGTCCTTCTGTCTAACTCTTCGGGATCTGGTACGGCGCCGGCTCCTCCGGGGCCCCCGAGGGGGATGGTCCGACACGTGGGGTCTTCCTGGCAGACCCTAGGGGGCCCCTCCGGGCTCTGACGCCCTCCTCTGTCAGCCAGTCCCATGCCTCCTCCGGTGTTTCAAAAAAGTGCGCTTTCCCAGCCATAAGGACTTTGAGCCGCGCGGGGAAGAGGAGCATGTATGAAAGTTGCATTGCTCTAAGTTTTTGTTTAACCAGCTCATACGACCGGCGGCGAGTTTGGACCTCCCGGGTGTAGTCCGGAAAAATTAGGATTTTGTGGTTCTCCCATTGAAGATCTTCCGATCGCCTAGCTTAAAGCATATTGTCTCTGTCTTTGAAGTTAAGGAAGCGTGCAATCATTGGGTGTTTTGGGCCACCGGGAGGGGGGCGCGGGGCAAGTGCCCTGTGGGCCCCTTCAACCTCAAACCAGGGTGAGAGGGACTGGTCCGGCATCCAAGTTTTGATCCATCTCTCCAGGAACTCGGAGGCCCTGTCATCCTCTATGCCCTCCGGAAAACCGATGAAACGCAGGTTATTGCGTCTTGACCGGTTTTCAGCATCCTCCGCGCGGCAGTGAAGCTCGCTGGCTCGGGTCTGCAGCTGGGCCACTTTGGTTTTAAGGTCAGATAGATCATTTTCATTCTGGGAGACTCGGGATTCAACCTCTGTGATTCTGTGCACTGCATTTCTGAGGTCTTGCCTAATAAGGCCCATATCCTCTCGCACTTCTCCGAATTTGGTCTCCACGGCCGTCTGCGTTGATTGGATAGCCAGAAGGATGGCATTCACTCCGTCCGGCGCTGGGCCTCCACTAGCCGCGTCTCCCCCTCCTCGCTGGCCCGTCATCATCGTGAACTGGTCAATCTTTTGCTGGGAGGGTGGGGGTTGTTTGTTCGCCTTGTCCTTCCCCATCGTGGCACATGGGACGGGGGCCAGATATGTTGCTCCCACCGTGCTTCGATTCAAGTCTAGGTCCCCAATGCGCTTCGGCTATCAAGGGTCTAGGGAGGGCACATCACGGTGTGGACCCGCCACAACAGGCAGATCCAGGAGGTCTTGGTGTTCAGCGCAAGGAAGCCGGGAGGTCGCAAACTCAGGGGAACCCTCCAGTCCCATCCATGTTCCTCTGGGCCTCACAAGGACAGCCCCCCTACCGGCTCCATGGGGGACCCAAGTCGCTGGTCCTCCTCCGACCGCCCCCTCCTCACTTTCTCTGCGCAGGGGGGAAGGAACTTGCTACAGCTTGGGGTCCAACCCCTCTCACTCCCAGGGCCTAGCAGTTCTGTGACAGGTCCAGCCTCAGCTCAGGCAGGTCGTTGACTTCCACTATCAAGTTGGCCGGGACGGGTCATCTGTGGTTCGGAGTCATGATTATAATACAATTCTGGGAAGCCATTCTCCACAGTTCAGGACCCAGTTTGTTCCCAGCCACTGTTGCGGGCTATGGCGAGCCCCATCCGATCAAGGGTCTGAAGGGGGGGTGCGGAGACAAGCCACCGGGTCCCTCTTCCGTTGTTTTAGAGGGGGAAGGGAAGGGGGGGTCCTTCTCATCCCCGATTCCTCTCCTTCCCCTCTTCCCTCTCCTCCTCCTCGGGCTGTGTCCGCACCCTCCACGGGGCTGTGCCCGATCTCCGGCTCAGCCCCGGTCTTCTGCGCGTCTCTAGCGCGCTCTCTGGGCCAATTGGGACACCGGGGGGGGGGGGAACGCAGCTGCGGCGGCGCTCCTTTTGCCCCGGCTCAGTCCCGCAGGCTTGCTCCGCTAGTCAGGCGGGCGTCGCAGCCTCTCCCGGTCAGCGCCCTCGGACAGGCGCGCAGGAGCGGCTCCGCTCACTCTGAGCTTTCTTCCTGGGTCGGGTCGCGCCGGCTCCCCAGCCCGTGGGGGTCCACGGCCCAGATTGTTGAAGACCTTCGCCGCTCCTCCGGCTCGGAGCGGTCACGCCGAGAGGAGTCACCGGTCCAACCTCAGCCCTGCCGGGCAAGCCCAGCCGCGGCCGCCATCTTGTCGCTCAGGTCGGTCGGGCCGTAGCGAGGGCACGGGGTCCGAAATCCTCGATTGCTCACCGCACCCGGCCCCCCAGGGATCCGAGGGCCGCGAGGAAGTTTGGAACGGTGTCTTTCACTCAGCCAGACCGCATTAACCACGGGCGGATGACGGAGGGGTCCAGAGCACTATTAGAGTGCGACCGCCTTCTTGACGCCCGAAGCCACGCCCCCATGGGCCAAATTATTATTGGTATCAGAAATCTTTTTACCCCTTCTTCTAAATGTTTTGCCCTCTAATTTATATAGATCTTACGATGTCCTTTTCATAAACAAATCAATAGCCGAGATCTGACTTCCCTGATGTGTAAATTTAGAAGGTGGACCCAAGCCACTATCACAGTTAAAATCTATTTTGATATCCAATGAAGGATACAAGTCATCCACATTCAATTCATCATTATTAAATATAAAATTACAACAAAACATGTGTATCTTGCAGTTCCAAAATTGTTAATACAATAAATAAGTAAGACACAACACAAAATAAAATTCCAACATCAATTTATAAAAATAGGAAATGTTTTATGAGTGAAATGACACCAAAACAACAAAAATCTGATGTAGGGAACTAGAGAGATGAATATTTAAAGAATAAATCAAACAATGTGCTTTCAAGTGCTTGATAGCCAATAGCGCCATCTGGGGACATATGGTCGTGCTTGACCAGAACCAAGTCAAAGTTTAAGGCTGACCGTGATGGAGTCCGACTCGAATACACTGAGCAGGAGGCCTCAGTCAAAGTTTTATCTTTGGACTTATAGATACATGGCACCCTATCCCTGCGGCACCTATAGGAGACCTTAGGGGTGACATATATGTAAACATAAGGTAGTTTAGGACTTTTGGAAGTACCTTTAATTCTAAAGTTCAGTGTACATGTAATTTGCTTTTCAAAGCAGCCTGCAGGGCAGGGCTGTCTTTAAAAATGAAAGCAGGCACTACAGCAGTGCACATGTAAGTGTATGAAATTTACCGAGCCTCTAAACTTACACGCCTTACCATAGACTATGGACTTACAGGTAGGTTGTCATGCCAATTGTAATTTTACCTAATTACCATATGCCCTTTAAACAAGGCACTGACACTAAGTCGCATTAGCAGAACCCAGGGAACAGAGTAAGAAACTAACAGTAAAAGTCAAAGAATGGGAGTGATCATGACAAAAAAGGATGACTTTCTCAGAGACATCGTGATCACCTGTAACATGTTCTCACATTCTGACCTGCCATCGTTGACATCTGCCCTCATCCCTTGGTCTTTCCTGGATTCCAGTAACCATCTCTGTTTTTGCTGGACCTCATCCTTCCTCTCCTTGCCTTCCTGTACCGCTCCACGTTAATATTCTTATTCTCTGCACCTCTTTGGAAAAAGAAGACCCGTCAGGGAGGATTTTAGGTTCTCTTACTATTACTAGCCCCGGCTCATCAAATGAAGAGATCTCTGAGCTACAATTCGGAACACAGCTAGTTTCTATCATTTGATCTTTATCTTTAATGAACCCCCAACTTGAAGGCTTCATCAAATTGTCTAGCAAAGGTGAAAATCCTACCATTTTTATAGCCCTTTTCATCACTTCTAATCTTACTCATGGTCCTTTCTTTAATAGACAGCTGATGTGTATTGTTCACATCCCTCAAGATCCCTTATTCTTGTCAGTTAGTTCTTTTAAATGCATTACCTTGATTTCCTTTTCCAATTCAAAGATCTGAGTCTTCTATTTCTCAGCCTTTCTGTCAGCATTATTTATCAAGAAATGCATCATGTTAAAGGAAGCACCAGGTAAATTATCTTCCCATACTTTGAGAATATCCTCCTCAAGGTCTTCAGAAGTGGGAAAAGTCAGTATTCTCAATCCCCTAGGAATCCATTTGTTATTTAGATAGCTTTTCAAAGTCATTCTGTCTTACCATTTTGATACCTCTGATTTCGTCTTTTTTTACTTCAAACATGGTGCCTTTAAACTATCCTTTACTTAATTTATTGCACTGTGACCTACCTTATTTTTTTTTCTTTTCGTTTCCTATTATGCTCATTGATGCATGTTTCATGGAAACTTCCCATGTACTTTTTGTGCTGTCCATTTTTTTGCACCATGGATTTCTCATCCTTTTCACTCTGCACTCCCCATGCCCTTCCTCACATCGAAGACTTCCCCTTCCAATTGCATGCTGCACTTCCCACAGCCTTACACGTCTTGTGATGTCACCCTCTTACACCTTTTATACCCCTTCCAACTCGGGCATTAAAGCCACCTTGTGACCTATGTTCTCCCTTGTACTTAGTTTTCCATTGGTGTAATGCCTTTTCACCTTGCAGCATGCCCACTTTCCTTGCACTGTTATTCATTATTGCAAATCACACTCCTAATTCAGTTTCATCCTCCACAAGACACGTCTTTATCCCCATACTATCACACTCTGTACTACCCACCCCGTTAAACATTGTGCTACTCAACCACTTGCACCATGCTTTCTCCACCCAGTCACACTCATCTTTCTACCCAATTCCATCCTGCACATAATAGAGCCAATCATTTAGGGGCCTATTGAGCAATGTGTTGTGTTGCTCTTCAACTAGGCAAAGGGAACGCAAGGGTGACGCAACAATAAAGTAAGATTTATCAAGCCATGCAATGCCACCTTGTGTGTCCCTGTGTGGCTTGATAAACTTGGAGTAATGCAACACAGCGCAAATTGCTGCATAGCATTACTCTACCCTGGGAGATGTTCCATGAGTGAAGCATGGATGTTCTCATGCAACCTCCCATGGCTTTTGGTGCATTCCCAGATTTACCAACACTGGTAAACCTGAAAATGTGTCAAACCGCTACCCCCAGGGGAGGCGCAACAAGCAGAAATATCTTTATTTCTCCCCGTTGTTTTCTCTTTCTAAGCTTTATGTATTCTGCATCAGAGGAAAATGTCTCTGGGGATTGTTTTTGTGCAGTGAGGTATTCCTTACGGCACAAAAAACAATCCTGCCTACAACCCAGACACTCTTGCACCATGGTGCAAGGGTGCCATTGTTGGCACTAGGCAGCCAAAAGGGCACCAGCACAAGGAAAAGACAGGAATCCACCATATTATACTAAATACAGCGCACCCCTGCCCTTTACTGTTCAATTCAATTCAGTTCAAATAACTTTATTCAGTTGTAAAGCAACCATACAAACATACATAAGGTAAGTACAATATAAACTAAACAAAAATTGTTAAGCATACAAGAAAAAGATCAAAATATAAATCTAAAATCCTGCCAATTACAGGCTACATAAGAAACCCCCTCCAAGTAGAATATTAAAATACATTTGTTAAAAAGGCATTGCATCCCTTGAATGCTAAAAGCTTAAATAAGGCACCTAAACATCTTGATTTCAGAAGATGGACTAGAAAGTTGTTCATGCAGCGCAGCACAGCAAGATGGCTGCTTGATAAATGACGCCCTTAGTACTTTGTGTAATCAAAAGGTGGTCCATAAGCTTCACTACGATATCACAAAGGTCCACAATGGCCAGAAGAAGTGCTCCATTTCTTAGTGCAAAGAAAAGTTACAGGTGGTAGCTTAATACGTTTCCTTCTATACACAAATCAGATGCATGTGTGGCAGCAGAGCAAAATTATGTGTGGGAAATAACCATTACCACTGCTACCCTCGTGCAGCCTCTTCTCTCATTACTCAAGCTTGTCAACATCTGTTCTACATAAAAAAAAAGTCAAAACAATTGGCATTGCCAGAGCTTCTTAACTGGGATGTCACTATTTCGTTTTGATAATACAATGTAAAAACTAATATCTTAGCCTTCACAACCTTCTGTAAAATGGACATTGCACGTTCTAGAAGCCCTCCAATAAAATGCTAATGAAAAATAACAAATATTTACTAGCCTCTTGCGCTCCCTTAGCGCTGCCATAGCAGCCAAAAGGTGGCTTTTCTGCTGCATTATATTTACAAAGTGGAACAATGCTTGCATTGCACCACCTGAACACCCCTTGCACCACATTAGGCCTGCATCAGGCATAATGTATGCAATGGGGGGCATTCCGGCTCTGGGAGGCACAAAAACATGGCTCAGTAAAATTTACAACATTTCACTGCACCATTTCTCCTGTCATTTTTAAGGCCTGCTCAGTGCAGGCATTAAAATGACACACCCATTGCATTTAATGGGCCTCCCTGTGCTTTGTTGCATTAGTGTCAAAAGGTTTGATGGTAGTGTAGCAAAGTGCCACAATAGAGTCAAAAATGTTGACGCTATTGTGCTACCGACCGCCATGGAGAGCGTATTGCAAATATGGCACAACCCTGGTGTCGTTAGATGCTGGTAGGGGTTGCAAGAAAAGTGGCGCATCATCTATGATGAGCCAGTTTCTTGTAAATGAGGCCCATAGTATTAAAAACTCTCAATTTAAGGACCTAAAGGAAATGCTTAAAGTTTCACTATCAAGTTGTTGAATCTTAACATTCTCGTTTTTCTTTCGTAAAACTGATGCAAACATTTTGGTACAGAAGCATCTACATCATCTAGCCAAGAAAAATACCTTACTGAAAGATAGACTAAACAACAAAAACAGAGTTCAAATGTGTGGCACTAGATTCCTTTGTTCTCCTTTCATCGTTTTGGATTCCTCGTATCTCATACCCACTAAAGTTGTCAATCTAGCAGCGTCTTCAGCATTTCCAGAGCAACAATGCCCGGAAATAAATGGTTCCTGGTATTTTAGCAGAGTAACTCAAATGATTATAAATGGCAAGTCCAATCTTTTTTTAAAGATCAAAAGAAATACCTTCTCCTGTGCTGAGAAATGAATCCCCGTGTAAAGGCTGCATTCATTCATAAACACTGTCACACTTCTCCCGGTAATGGCAATGGATTTCCCCGAGTTGCAATTGATAATGTGACTGGCTGTGCTGGCGGACTCCTGCAGCGGGAACAAGACACAATCATTCCTGTGATTAGCGGAGTATTCATGCAGAGACTGTCACATAAGGTCACTTGTTCAGTGATGAAGTGGGAACTGTATTTCTGCGTGATTCTTCTGAGGGCAATGGAGTGTCGAGAGCCCACTCCGAGCAGTCAGTGCAGTGCAGTGCTCACTGAGCAAGGCCCCTCCATTATTTTTAGAATTCCAACCACGGGTGGAACTTCTAAATGCCCACTTCTTTGCACCCAGAACCCCATCTACTACGTCCTTATGTTTTATTATTTAATGTGTGTACATATAATTAATGTTTGAAATTAGATTCCAATGACACATGCGACCTATAGGTTCTAATGAATTTTATGTGATGCATTTAATGTGATTTAAGTTTAGGTCTTCCAAGTTGCGGAGTCAAAAGTGTTGCATCGTTGCATATCTTTTCTTAAATCAGTCAACCTCGTAAATTGTAGAACTGGAGAAATATAGAAAAAACAAAAATCAATGAAATGGAGGCCTCCTGAACCCGAGGAATGATTCCCATTGCCACTAATGAGGTTGAGACCCCCCCTATAGCTCACCTTCCTTTCTTCACCCAGAAAAAGTCCTGCTTCATCAGAACTGGTCTTCTGGGGGGTGGGTAATGAAGGACACAGAGGCCATAGTTTGGATGTTTTGTTGCCAGGGGTGCGGAGACGTGATTATTAATGGGAACATGTTTCCTTTCAAAGTTGAGGGAGGGCTATTTCTATGCCTCTTATTCTTGCCACACTTCTCCAGGACAAATGTCCAAGCGAGATCGCAGCTTACATGTAATCATTTGTATCTTATTTTCTATTGCATGCACGTGAAATTAATAGGGGGGACATAGTAAAGAGTGTATAAAAGAGAATGAAGTGGTTTGGTATGCAAATCTTATTACTGTGCAAATAATTTCAGGGCAATAAACATACTATGGAATGTGGTTGTGCATATTATGACCACCTCCCATGCGGGAAATGTGAGAGGTAATCAGCAAACAATCGTCATATAAAGTGGTAGATGGCAATTAAGGTTTTTATGTAGGAAATTATTGTGAGATTGCAAATCCTGTGAATAGCAAAAATAAGTAATAGTAATGAAAAAGGGGCTGCGACCACAAGACAATATTTTGCAGTATACAAAACCAATTTTACGAGTCAGAAAAGTCTCTCGAACTCGTAAAAGGTGTTTTGCTACTCAGTGTAAATTGCAAATTGGCGAGAGAATCAAAGGCATGTTCCCGTCCTATTTGTGAGTTATACTGTCTCGACGCTCTGCAGTCGCAATGGTGGTCACAAGCATTGATCAAAGTGGGTGGAATTAGGAACGCAAAGAAGAAGTTGTCCATGTGGAATAGCTACCATTGGGAAAAAAAGGTGGACAGTCTCAGGTGGAGCAGAAGGTATTCCAGGGAACCACTGCATGCTCTGCCCGATGTTTTCCCAAATTGGAAACATTTTTGTTTTAAAGCAGCACCTGTCCCTTTCATTGCCACTGACAGCTAAAAAAAAAATTCCCGTTTGGAAATGTAAATTGACTATCTCCCCATGCACACCGCTATCACTGCATTCACAGTCAATCAATAGGTGCCGCAAATTGTTACCCATCTAATTAACAATAGGCTGTTTTAAGAACCTCTGCAAATGGAAGCGTGACTCATTAGCACATGGGTCACATCAGGAAACAGCATGCCGGTGTCAAAAAGTTGTTTTTTTTTGCATCCACTTCTTGCGATGCCTGTATGTACATTAGACCTCATGTTGTTTCATAGATTGTTCAAGAAAAGAGAAAGGTAAGTGGCAAGAATTTTCACTAAACTAAACTTGGCACAGTGAAATGCTATAAATGTCACTACATAATTTTTACAGGCCTCCTTGCGGAGGACAGCCCCCCTTGCATACAATATGCCTGGCGCTAGTGTGACACTAAGAGGCGCTAGGACCTTGTCAATCTGGCCATACGTTTCTTGACAGCACTGTTGTGGCCTAGCTTTGTATGTACAGAATCTCCGACATGAGTGCAGGTTCTATTGAGTCTGGACACTTAGGGGCAGATTTAAAAAAGCCCTAGCGCCTTCTTGCGCTACATTAGCATCATTATTTTTTTACATTAATCTGGCGTTAGGGCGGCATTTTTGTTGCACCCAATTTACAATGTGGAGCAATGGATGCATTCTGCCACCTTGCACCTTCTTGCACCACATTATGCCTGCACCAGGCATAATGTATGCAAGAAGGGCATTCTGGCGTTAGGAGGCCCACAAAAATTGACTCAGTGAAATCTACAAGATTTCACTCTGCCATTTGTGGCGTCATTTTAACACCTGCTCAAAGCAGACATTAAAATGAAGCCCCCATATTAACATATGTGCCTCCTTGCACTTTGCTCCGCTATTGTCAACAAAGGACCACAATGGCATAAAAAACGTTGACGCTATTGCCTTAACATGAGCCATGGCGCACCGTGTTATAAATCCGCACACCCATGATGTCGTTAGGTGGGGTAGGGCCGATCCAAGAAAAATGGCGCAGCAGTGCTGATGCGCCAGTGTCTTGTAAATCTGCCCCTTAGATCATCTGTTGAGTCCCCTTATAGATGGACTTAAAAAAGGATGACTGCTCCTGGTAGCCACAGTGCCAAACTGCACAGAATAGTATATTATAATGAGACAAGTGTCTCCTTAAGCGGGTCACAAATAGGAAGGAAAAAAGAGGAAATGCTGACGTGCATTCATATGAATCTTGATTAAAGGTGAAGAATAAAAACAAAGACAAAGCAAAGAAACAATCTCGTCCTCAGGAATGGGAAGGTGAAACGACCAGCCCAAATTCCAGAAATAGAATCCAGTAGAAGCATCCAGCTGCAAAAAACAAAAATAAGGGGCACAAATAGAACCTAAAGCAGGGAAGGTGATGGTAAATAACCGAATGAATGTGTTATAGGGACTCCTTCACTTAGAAATGCTTCCTTTTATATGTTTCTAAATGAAGGAGTCCCTATAACACATTCATTCAGTTATTTATCATCACATCTAAATGCTTCCTTTTATATTTTTCTAAGAGGAACTGTACTTAGATTGGAATTCTCAAATAATATGCTATAGAGAGATCACCATATTGGAAAGAGTACATTATCATGCTTGACCACACCCTCATTAAAGAAATCATGGTGGGCACTTGGCAAGCAAAGAAGAAACCCAAGGTCATATTTTCCCAGCACTGCATTCTATGATCCCATTGCCACAGTCCTTTACCTGTAGTCCAAGATGGCTGTTCAACAATCCTCCAGAGTCACCACAGTGCTTCCACAAGTCCAGGCATGCAACCCTATGGTGTTGCCTGAAAACACAAACAATGCTTGTTCCTCTTCGACCCACACAGGGCATCCATTTCTTGTATGGAACTTAAACATAGGTAGTTGCTAATATATGCTGGGAAGTGTCAACAGCAAGCCTACATCCTATATGGGCCTTTCATCTTATATATCCTGTAATGGTTTTCCTCACTGATTTTTAACCCCTTGTTCACCATGGACTTAATTGTTATGTCCATGGCTGAGCTTCTCAGGCGCCAAGGAAGTAACCAATACGTCTATGAACCGGCCATCAGGGGAGGCACCCAAAGGCCACCCCAGAACCCCCCGAGATCAGGGTTGGAAGGGGAATTGCTTCCCCTTCCACCCCTGCCCCCCAATGACGTCAGCGCGCGATCGCGTGCTGACATCATCAAAGAGTGCAAGACGCGCTGGAAGCCATTTGCTTCCATCGCGTCCAACAGAACGGAGGTGAGTTTTTTCTTTGGGCGTGGGGGATTACTGTAAAAGAGGCATTGGGGAAAAGAAAGGGTTTTCCTTTCCCTCGATGTCTCTTTCAGCATTCCTGCTGCCTGATCGCAATGCGATTAGGCTGCATGAATGGCCACTAGACACCAGGGAATTACTGTGTGTGTGTTTACAGTGTGGGGGAGCGACCCTTGGGGGAGCATTATATTTATTGCTGTTTCTGCCCACCTTGGGGGCAGATCGGCCTTTTATTTTTAGGCCGATCTGCCCCCAAGGGGGGGCAGAAAGCCACTAGAAACCAGGGATTGTTTTTGTGGCTGATTTATTTGTGTTGGAGGGCGGCCCCTTGGGCAAGGGTTGCCCCCAAGGGGCAAAACAGCACTACTGGGCAGTCCTGCCCCCCTAGGCCCATTTGCCCCCAAGGGGGGCAGAATCAACTTAGCGGCAGGGATCATATGTGTGTGTGTGCTTGTGTGCGGTGGTGGCCCCTTGGGCAAGGGTCGCCCCCCCAAAGGGGGCAATATAATCTGGGCCATTCCTGTCCCCCTTAGGGGCAGATTTGCCTATTTTTTTAGGCCCTTCTGCCACCGGGGAGCAGAAACCATGAAGACGTCAGGGTTTTTTTCTTTTTTTTGTGTGTTGGGGGTCGCCCCCTTGGGCAAGGGTCGCCCCCTAGGGGCAAAAAGCACTATTGGGCAGTTCTGCTCCCCTTGGGGGCAGATTGGCCTATTTTTTTAGGCCCATCTGACCTCAAGGGGGGCAGAATCCATTTATTGCCATGGATCATGTGTGTGTGTGCTTTGGGTGGGGGGGCGTGGCCCCTTGGGCAAGGGTCGCCCCCCCAAGGGGGGCAATATATTCTATGCCATTTCTGCCCCCCTTGGGGACAGATTGGCCAAATTGTTTTTAGGCCCTTCTGCCCCCGGGGTGGTGGGGGGACAGAAACCATGAAGACCCCACAGATTTTTTCCTTTTTCTTTCTTTTGTTTTTTTTTTGTGTCGGGGCGCCCCCTTGGGCAAGGGTCACCCCAGTGAAAAAAAGCACTATTGGGCAGTTCTGCCCCCAGCCTATTTTTTTTAGGCCCATCTGCCCCCAAGGGGGGCAGAATCCACTTAGCACCAGGGATCATGTGTGTGTGTGCTTTGTGTGGGGTGTGGCCCCCTTGGACAAGGTTTGCCCCCCAAAGGGGGCAATATATTCTATGGCATTTCTGCCCCCCTTGGGGGCAGATTGGCCTATTTCCTTTAGGCCCTTCTGCCCCAAGGGGGGCAGAAACCATTAAAACACCAGGGATTTTTTTTGTTTTCTTTCTTTTGTTTTTTCTGTATTTGGGGGGGGGCACCCCCTTCGGCAAGGGTCACCCCCAAGAGGCAAAAAGCACCATTGGGCAGTTCGGCCCCCAGTGGGGGCATATCGGTCTGCTTTTTTTTTAGGCCCAGCTGCCCCCATGGGGGGCAGAATCAACTTAGCGCCAGGGATCAAGTGCGTGCCTTGTGTGGGGGGGGTGGCCCCTTTGGAAGGGTTGCCCCCCAAAGGGGGCAATATGTTCTATGGCATTTCTGCCCCGTTGGGGGCAGATTGTCCTATTTCCTTTAGGCCCTTCTGCCCCAAGGGGGGCAGAAACCATTAAGACGCCAGGGATGTTTTTGGTTTTCTTTCTTTTGTTTTTTCTGTATTGGGGGGGGGCACCCCCTTCGGCAAGGGTCACCCCCAAGAGGCAAAAAGCACCATTGGGCAGTTCTGCCCCCAGTGGGGGCATATCGGCCTGCTTTTTTTTAGGCCCATCTAGAATCCACTTAGCGCCAGGGATCAAGTGCGTGCCTTGTGTGGGGGGGGTGGCCCCTTTGGCAAGGGTTGCCCCCCAAAGGGGGCAATATGTTCTATGGCATTTCTGCCCCCTTTGGGGGCAGATTGGCTTATTTTTTTAGGCCCATCTGCCACCAAGCAGAGAACACTAGACACCAGGGAAAATTTTAAAATGGTTGGTGGCGGGGTGTTTGTCAACTGGCGAAGTATTTACATTTATGATAATAACAGTTTATTTCTCCTTTTTGTTCTAGTTCAAAGCTTTTGCTTTCTTTGCTGTGGCTTGTTGCGGTTAGGCAGTGGTTGTCTTGTGGTTTGCGTAGTTGCATGTTTTAGGGAAGTAAATAGATTTACTCCAAAGGAGTATTGTTGCCATGCATGAATGACATGTTTGTAGGTGGTGTACTGAATGCAGGA
This sequence comes from Pleurodeles waltl, assembly GCF_031143425.1. Classification (NCBI taxonomy): domain Eukaryota; kingdom Metazoa; phylum Chordata; class Amphibia; order Caudata; family Salamandridae; genus Pleurodeles; species Pleurodeles waltl. The sequence continues at coordinate 1,064,600,555 of NC_090448.1, forward strand.
TTGTGTGTGAAATTGTCCTTAGATTTATGCACAATGATTATTGTGTTGTCATATGTCTAATTTGCATTTTTTTTCTTTTTAGTGGGATATCATTTGTGATTGCTGCGGCTATGCAGAGTAGTTGCTGGTGAGTCAAGCTTTTTCAGGCAAGTGAGTGGTGTAGTTTTTGAGTTTATAACTCTTATTGATAAATCTACACTTTGTTACTTATCTTACACAGTGCTGGTTGTTGGTGGTGCATTTGTCTGGTTACTTTTTGTAGGAAGGATCATGGCTAGCCGTAGGATGACTGCTCAGAAGGTTGTTGGTGTGCTTTTTGAGTCGTCTTCCGACCATGATTATGAGACTGACTCTTCATCTGAGGCAGAGAAAGAAGTGCAAAATTCTGGAAGTGAATTTTCTGTCAGAGAAGAATCATCTGATGATGAAGCCACTCTCAGAGCTGATGAAGGGCCTGTTTTAGAGGAGGACACTTGATGTGTCAATGGTGCAGCAGCCAGCATCTAAAAGGCTTCCAATTGGAAGACCTGACACGTGGGTTGCACCAAACATGGAGCAGCCACAGTTACCTGCGTTTACTGGTTTCCCAGGGTGGAGAGTTAACACAGAAAACTTTTTGCCTGTCAACTTCTTTGAGTTGTTTATGGACGATATATTTTTGGACGAGATTGTTGAGCAGTATAATTTGTATGCAGAGCAGTATTTGAGGGACAACACTGCCAGACTTAGGCCACACTCTAGAGCTAGCCGGTGGATTCCCACAAATCTGGAAGAGTTGAAAATCTTCTTGGGTTTAACTTTTTTGATGGGGCTGATAAGGAAGCCATCGCTGTCTTCATATTGGTCTACTAGTCCCTTGATGGCAACTGCTATATGTCCTGCAATCATGAGTCGTAACCTGTATGAGCTTCTTTTTCGGATGTTGCATTTTGTAGATAATGCTTTAGCCTTGCCACGGGATCACCCTAATTCTCACCGTCTTTTTAAGATTAGACCTGTCCTTGATCATTTGGTAGATCGTCTTTCAGAGATCTATGTTCCAGGCACAGAAATATCTGTAGATGAGTCTTTGGTCCTGTTCAAGGGTCATTTGTTTTTTTGCAGTACATTCCTAGCAAGAGGGGACGGTATGGAATTAAATTTTATATGCTGTCTGAAAGTAGTACAGGATATGTTTATAATTTGCGGGTCTACACTGGTATTCCAGTATTGACCCCCTGGTTGTCCACCTACTTTTGGAGTTAGTGAGAAAATTGTGTGGGAACTTGGTAGACGACTGTTTAACAAAGATCACCATTTATATGTAGATAACTTCTACAATGGAGTTCAGTTGTTTAATGAGTTGTTCAGAGTGGAAACTGTTGCTTGTGGCACAATCCGCTCTAATTGGAAAGGCCATCCAAGAGAGCTTGTCTGTAAAAAACTTGAGAAGGGACAGTGCAGTGCCATGCGGAATGATGAGCTGCTAGCTCGGAAATTTATAGACAGGAGGAATGTGTGCATGCTAACAAGCATCCATGATGAGAGTACTTCACCTGTGGCTGTTTGGGGTCAAGTTGCTGAAGTGAACAAACCTGTGTGCATCTTATACTACTATAAGCACATGGGTGGTGTTGATAGAGTAGATCAGCGTTTGGAACCTTACACTGCTGCTCGTAAGTCTTATGTTTGGTATAAAGAATTAGCGGTTCACCTGTTCCACTTGGCAACTTTTAATGCTTTTGTTGTGTTCAAGGATAGTTCTCCAGAGTCAAGGATGACATTTGTGAAATTAGTGAGCCTTGTTGTGCTGAAAGAGGCAAGAGTTCCTAGAGAAGCAGTGGTGCAGGATGTGGCTAGATTGAAAGATCGTCACTTTGCTGAGCACATTCCTCCCACGGCTAAAAAAAACTTTCCTGCTAAGAGATGTAGAGTCTGTGCTCGAAGAGGTATCAGGAAGGAGACTAGGATGTACTGCCCTGATTGTCCTTCAAAGCCTGGGTGCTGTGTTTGGGTGGCTGTTTCAGGAGCTACCACACACAGAAGAATTACTGGGAAATACCATGAGCTGCTTTATATTTTCATATGTTCAGTTCCACGGTTGGCATTACTGTCATGTATTCAGTTAGAGCTTTTGTGTTTGTAGTTTTGTACTTATTTATAATTAGTGGTTTCTTTGTTGTTTAAAAACAGAACAAAAGTGGTGGTGTGTGTGGGATGGCGCTTGGCTGGTGGTGTGCATGGGGTGGCGCTTGCCTGGCGGTGTGCGTGGGGTGGCGCTAGGCTGGTGGTGTGCATCAGGTGGTACTTGGCTGGCGGTGTGTGTGGTGTGGCGCTTGGCTGGCGGTGTAAATATTGACTTGCTGTTGGCTACTGCAACACACTGCCAGGCAAACGCCAGTCCACACACTCCCCTCTGCTGGTGTGATTGCTGTATCAGACATGAGGGCATATGTGAGTGATGGGCCCTTGAGTGGCGCTGTCTGTCAATGCGAGTGTTGTAATGTGCTGGGCCCGTGGCTGGCAGGGTGAATGGTCTTGTGCATGTCATGTATGAAAGGTGTGTGAAAGAACTGTAAAGCGGTAGGTGCTTTATTGTGGCTTTACAGCTTACTGGTTGTGAGTCATTGGTTCAGTTTTTTGGCCTTTCAATTATTAACAGTGCATTTAAGTTTTGTGAAATCTCTTGTTAATAAAATTTGATCTACTGAACTATTAATCACCCTCGTGCCTAATCCAATCAGTATGTGAGATAAAAATAACAAAACCTTCTCCGCTGTAATCAAGCGTTGCAGCACACCAGTGACATACTAGGTGTCTCGGGTGGGACCCCGATGATGAAGCATGCCACCAACTTGGTTGGTGGGTGAGGGGTCTTTTTATCATATCCTAAGTGTGTTTCTTTTAACAACTTTAGTGTTTGGAACATCACATAAGTACGTGGACACATCAAAATGATCTATTGCAAAACTACCTCTCTTTGTGGGGGGCACCTATGTTTTTGGTCCCTGGTGAGGCCTTCATCTAGGGAAACCTACCAAACCCAGACATGTTTTAAAACTAGACACCCCAAGGAGTCCAGGGAGGTGTGGCTTGCCTGGATCCCCCAACATTTTCTTACCCAGACTCCTGTGCAAACCTCAAAATTTGCTTGAAAAAGCTAATTTTCCTCACTTTTCTTTGTAGGATCACCGCTCTGGCACAAATTTCCTACCACCCAGTGTTTCCCTCAGGCTCTCAAGTAAAATGATGCCTCACTTGTGTGGGTCCCCAAAGCAGAGTCAGTCTAAAAGATGTGTAAATAAAAATATGTGCTTATCAACTCGCTGTGCTAACCCCTCAATCTCCACAGGTTATTGGAATTTTCCTGTTTCAGGCACCTGGGCTACCCACACAAGTGAGGTATAATTTTTATCGGGAGACTTGGGGGACCGCTGAGTGGAAGGAAATTTGCAGCTCCTCTCAGATTCGAGAACTTTCTGTCACCAAAATGTGAGGAAAAAGTGTTTTTTTTAGGCAAATTTTGAGGTTTGCAAAGGATTCTGCGTAAGAAAATACTGGGGGATCCACGCAAGTCACACCTTCCTGGACTCCCTCGGGTGTCTAGCTTTCAGAAATGTTTGGGTTTTGTGGGTTTCCCTACATGGCTGCTGAGCCCAGGACCAAAAAAGCAGGTACTCCCCCACAAAAACAGTTTCAAAAACAGTTTGTTTTGTATTTGATCATTTTGATGTGTCCACGTAGTATTTTGGGGCATTTCCTGTCACGGGCACTAGACCTACCCACAGAAGTGAGGTACAATTTTTATTGGGAGACTTGGGGGAATGCTGGGTGGAAGGAAATTTGTGGCTCCTCTCAGATTCCAGAACGTTATGTCTCCGAAATATGAGGAAAAAGTGTTTTTTAGCCAAATTTTGAGGTTTGCAAAGGATTCTGGGTAACAGAACCTGGTGAGAGCCCCACAAAGTCACCCCATCTTGGATTCCCCTAGGTGTATAGTTTTAAAAAATGTGCAGCTTTGGTAGGTTTCCCTATGAGCTAGCTGAGCAAGAGGCCAAAATCCACAGCTAGGCACTTAGCAAAAAATAGCTCTGTTTTCTTTGGAAAAATGTGATGTGTCCAGGTTGTGTTTTGGGGCATTTCCTGTCATAGGCGCTAGGTCTACCCACTCAAGTGAGGTACCATTTTTATCGGGAGACTTGGGGGAACTCTGGGGGGAAAGACATTTGTGGCTCCTCTCACATTCCAGAACTTTCTGTCACCAAAATGAGAGGAAAATTTTTGTTGACCACATTTTGACGTTTTCAAAGGATTCTGGGTAACAGAACCTGGTGAGAGCCCCACAAGTCACCCCATCATAGATTCCCCTAGGTGTCTAGTTTTCACAAATGCGCAGCTTTGGTAGGTTTCCCTAGGTGCCAGCTGAGCTAGAGGCCAAAATCCACAGCTAGGCACTTTGCAAAAAACAGCTCTGCTTTCTTTGGAAAAATGTGATGTGTCCAGGTTGTGTTTTGGGGCATTTCCTGTCATGGGCGCTAGGTCTACCCACTAAAGTGAGGTACCATTTTTATCGGGAGACTTGGGGGAACACTGGGGGGAAGAAAATGTGTGGCTCCTCTCAGATTCCAGAACTATCTGTCACCAAAATGAGAGGAAAATTGTTTGTTGAACACATTTTGAAGTTTGCAAAGGATTCTGGGTAGCAGAACCTGGTGAGAGCCCCACAAGTCACCCCATCTTGGATTCCTCTAGGTGTCTAGTTTTCAAAAATGGGCAAGTTTGGTAGGTTTTCCTAGGTGCCGGCTTAGCTAGAGGCCAAAATCCACAGCTAGGCACTTTGCAAAAAACAGCTCTGTTTTCTTTGGGAAAATGTGAAGTGTCTAGGTTGTGTTTTGGGGCATTTCCTGTTGCGGGCACTAAGCGTGCCCACTCAATGAGGTGCCATTTTTATTGGGAAACTTGGGAGAACACTGGGGGGAAGGAAATTTGTGTCTCCTCTCAGATTCCAGAACTTTCTGTCACCGAAATGAGAGGAAAACATGTTTTTGGCCAAATATTGAGGTTTGCAAATGATTCTGGGTAACAGAACCTGGTGAGAGCCCCACAAGTCACCCCATCATAGATTCCCCTAGGTGTCTAGTTTTAAAAAATGCGCAGATTTGGTAGGTTTCCCTAGGTGCCGGCTTAGCTAGAAGCCAAAATCTACAGTTAAGTACTTTGCAAAAAACAGCTCTGTTTTCTTTTGGAAAATGTGATGTGTCCACGTTGTGTTTTGGGGCATTTCCTGTTGCGGGCACTAGGTCTACCTGCACAGTGAGGCACAATTTTTATCGGGAGACTTGGGGGAACGCTGGGTGGAATGAAATTTGTGGCTCCTCTCAGATTGCAGAATGTTATGTCACCGAAATGTGAGGAAAAATTGTTTGTTGACCACATTTTGACATTTTCAAAGGATTCTGGGTAACAGAACCTGGTGAGAGCCCCTCAAGTCACCTCATCATGGATTCCCCTAGGTGACTAGTTTCCACAAATGCGCAGCTTTGGTAGGTTTCCATAGGTGCCGGCTGAGCTAGAGGCCACAATCCACAGCTAGGCACTTTGCAAAAAACAGCTCTGTTTTCTTTGGGAAAATGTGAAGTGTCTAGGTTGTGTTTTGGGGCATTTCCTGTTGCGGGCAGTAAGCCTGCCCACTCAAGTGAGGTGCCATTTTTATCGGGAAACTTGGGGGAACACTGAGGGGAAGGAAATTTGTGTCTCCTCTCAGATTCCAGAACTTTCTGTCACTGAAATGAGAGGTAAACACGCTTTTGGCCAAATATTGAGGTTTGCAAATGATTCTGGGTAACAGAACCTGGTGAGAGCCCCACAAGTCACCCCATTTTGGATTCCCCTAGGTGTCTAGTTTTAAAACATTTGCAGGTTTGGTAGGTTTCCCTAGGTGCCGGCTTAGCTAGAGGCCAAAATCCACAGCTAGGCACTTTGCAAAAAACAGCTCTGTTTTCTTTTGGAAAATGTGATGTGTCCACGTTGTGTTTTGGGGCATTTCCTGTTGCGGGCACTAGGTCTACCTACACAGTGAGGTACCATTTTTATCGGGAGACTTGGGGGAATGCTGGGTGGAATGAAATTTGTGGCTCCTCTTAGATTGCAGAATGTTATGTCACCGAAATGTGAGGGAAAAGTGTTTTTTTAGCCAAATTTTGAGGTTTGCAAAGGATTCTGGGTAACAGAACCTGTTGAGAGCCTCACAAGTCACCCCATTTTGGATTCCCCTGTGTGTCTAGTTTTCAGAAATGTGCAGGTTTGGTAGGTTTCCCTAGGTGCCGGCTTAGCTAGAGTCCAAAATCCACAGCCAGGCACTTTGGAAAAAACAGCTCTGTTTTCTTTGGGAAAATGTGATGTGTCCACATTGTGTTTTGGGGCATTTCCTGTCATGGGCACTAGGTCTACCTACACAAGTGAGGTACCATTTTTCTCGGGAGACTTGGGGAAACTCTAGGTGGAAGGAAATTTGTGGCTCCTCTCAGATTCCAGAATGTTATGTCAACGAAATATGAGGAAAAAGTCTTTTTTTGGCCAAATTTTGAGGTTTGCAAAGGATTCTGGGTGAAAGAACCTGGTGAGAGCCCCACAAGTCACCCCATCTTGGATTCCCCTAATGCCCAGGTTTGGTAGGTTTCCCTAGGTGCCGGCTGAGCTAGAGGCCAAAATCTACAGGTAGGCACTTTGCAAAAAATAAGTCAGATTTCAATTTAAAAATGTGATGTGTCCCTGTTGCTTTTCCTGTCGCGAGCATTAAGCCTACCCACGCAATTGAGGTACCATTTTTATCGGGAGACTTGGGGGAACACAGAATAGCAAAACAAGTGTTATTGCCCCTTGTCTTTCTCTTCTTTTTTTCCTTCCAAATGTAAAACAGTGTGTAAAAAAGACATCTATTTGAGAAATGCCCTGTAATTCACATGCTAGTATGGGCACTCCAGAATTCAGAGATGTATAAATAACCACTGCTTCTCAACCCCTTATCTTGTGCCCATTTTGGAAATACAAAAGTTTTCTTGATACCTATTTTTCACTCTTTATATTTCAGCAAATGAATTGCTGTATACCCGGTATTGAATGAAAACCCATTGCAAGGTGCAGCTCATTTATTGGCTCTGGGTACTTAGGGTTCTTGATGAGCCAACAAGCCCTATATATCCCGCAACCAGAAGAGTCCAGCAGATGTAATGGTATATTGCTTGAAAAAATCTGACATCGCAGGAAATGGTTACAGAGTAAAACGGGGGGAAAAATGGCTGTCTTTTTCAGCTCAATTTCAATATTTTTTCATTTCAGATGTTATTTTCTGTAGAAAACCCTTGTGGGATCTACACAAACTACCCCCTGCTTAATTCACCATTTTGTCTACTTTTCAGAACTGTTTAGTGTTCTGGGATCCAGCATTGGCTTCACACCCATTTCTGTCACTAACTGGAAGGAGGTTGAAAGCACAAAATATAGTAAGAATGGGGTATGTCCTGTTAAAATGGCAAAATTGTATTGAAAATATATTTTTCTGATTCAAGTCTGCTAGTCCTGAAAGCTGGGAAGATGGTGATTTTAGCACTGCAAACCCTTTGTTGATGCCATTTTCAGGGAAAAAACACAAGCCTTCTTCTGCAGCCCTTTTTTCCCATTGTTTTGAAAAAAACCGAAATATTTGCTGTATTTTGGGTAACTTCTTGGTCTCGTTCAGGGGAACCTAAAAAGTACGGGTACCTCTAGAATCCCTAGGATGTTGGAAAAAAGGGCTGCAAATTTGTCATGGGTAGCTTATGTGGACAAAAAGTTATGAGGGCCTAAGCGCGAACTGCCCCAAACAGCCAAAAAAAGGCTTGCCACCTGAGCGGGAAAAGGCCTGGCAGCGAAGGGGTTAATACATGTAGGGCCTCATTTACAAAGTTTTGGCACAGGACAGTGCTGCAGATGTTCTTGCTGCACTGCCTTTTGTCATAAAAAGGACAGTAATGCACTGTAGCTACAAGATATGGTGCATTTCTGCCCTTGTCCCCTGCGCTGGTGCACAAATTGCGGTCACATGCCAAGGCACGGACCCTTGGGTCATCAGTGGCGTAACTAAGTATGAGGGGGCCTCCCTGCAAAGCACATGCAGGGGGCCATCTCCATACTTACTCAGGCGCTCCCAGGCCTAGGTACTGTGCTGACGGGGCCCCCTGAAGCTTGAGCTCCCCCGCACCACAGGGCTGCGGAGGCCTTTGTTACACCACTGTGCATCATGGTGCAAGGGTGTCTGCATTGCAGGAATGATTGTTTTTGTGTAGGAAGGGACACTTTACTGAACAAAAACAATCACAAGAGGCGTTTTCCTCTTTTTATGTGTGCTGCAAAATGCAGCACAAGTAGAAAGTGGAAAAAAACAGGGGAGTCATAATGTTGCACCACCCTAAAGCCACACCTGGGAGGCATCGGCTTTTGACGCATTCCCAGGTTTACAAAACCTTGTAAATCAGGAAATGCGTCAAAATCCATGGGCGTTGCGTGGGAACACCCACTGCAACACCCATAGAATGCCTCCCTGATGCAAAGTAAGGCAACACAGCAACATGGCTGCATTGCCATACTCCGTATCTACAAGGCCACAAGAAGCCATGAAACATGGCTTTGTATGGGCTTGTAGATTGTAGAGACACTATCAGGATATGAGGAAGAGATGATGAATAGATGCAACAAAGTTGGTGGCAGTTGTGGTTGTGCTCACATATTGCCCTGACAGTGGATGCAATAAAGAAAAACCATGGCTCAGAATTGGAAGCTTGACCTAGGTGTCCAAGCAATATCCAAAATGTTGTGCTGTGTTGTGTACAGCAACCAAGCAATAATACATCTAAGAAATAAAGAGCATAACATCACTCATCTACTAAAGTCATTAATAAAGTATACTAAATCACAACTAAAGAGCATAAAGTCAACTATATATTAAAAAATAATACAAAACACACACCAGAATGTTTGTCAAGTAACACTAATCAAATAGTATTCATAGAGGGTGGTTAGGGTAGAGGTGCTGTACGCTGATTCTCTGTGCTTTTATGCCTGGCATTCATACTTGTTCACTGGCTCTACAGTAGGAGTATTTGTTTCGGTCTTTACAGTGTATATGTCTAGAAATATGTATTTTTGTTGGTGCTTTTGAGTTGTGTTCTCTCATTGGGATTGCGGCTGTTCAGAAGGGCTAATGAAACCTGCTCTCACAATGCAAGAATCAGGTCCTTCCCATGATACATGTAATTTAATTCATGTTCATAAGAGATGTGTTGGTGGATGCACTCAACTAACTTTCTTCTTTCAAACAATGTATGTTATTGAATCCTTTGAAACAACAATAAAGACATTGTTTACAATAGAGGCTGTTTGGTTACATTATAACATATGAATATTAGTCCTAAGAAGTAAATTGAAGATGTGGATTCATGAGAATCATGGAGTTCTCCATCCACAACGTTACACTTTTGGCTCTTCAACAAATTTCACTGTAATCACATGATTCAAGTTTCAGTAGTTTGAGTATGGTTATCTTTATCAGTGACCTTTTGATATCTCCCACAATTATCTTCATGCATTCAGGTTATCATCGGGCTTCTTGTCCATCCATACCCTCCTCAGCACCAGCTTATTAATGGACATATTTGCACCATAAGTCATGCAATGGGCTCTTATCATGTAAATGGTGCATTATTAGATTTTGTGCCAATAACAAGCAAAGCACAACTAGTCTACTGTGAAAATGTTTTAATACAATTAAATAAATTAATCCAATTAACATGTAGAAATAACACGTGTAGGCATTAAGTAAAAAGCAGTATTTTAAATGCAAATGTGAACAGTAGGCTTCCATAACCACATGTATTTAATTTGAACCGCTGACAAATGCATTTTTCCTTTCACACTAATTTGAGTCAGGAATGTAAATGTAAAACTAAATTACCCAAATATATATTGTGTCAGTATACTCCATGGATAAAGTTGTATATTTCAACTTTCTCATTGCAATACTTTGTATTAATTTCCATAGAATGTGTCCTTATGAATAGATCTTGTCAATAGAAGTGTATGTGAAAGGGAATGGCTTCACCTAGAAATGTAATGTTGAATCCTTTTTGTTTTATAGCAAAAGGTGATGGGAACCAAAATTGATTTGCTAGTCACATTACAATCTCTAGCACATTTGTATCTTATGTTTCGAATCTCTTTTGTCTTAGTTTGCTTAGAAGACAGAATGTGTACTGTTCCCATAATGACACTGAATGCTGATGAGCCGACTGTGCATTGCAACAGTTTATTTCTCCTACAAGTATGAAGTTTTATTAAACTACATGTTCCAAGATACGAAAACACATGCTTACACCCATTCTGGCTGAGAACTCTCACTCCCCATACTGTCTTCAGAGCACAATGATGATGCTTCTCAGATTCATTCTGAGAGACACTTTAGTTCCCCTGCCTGAAACTATGCTTCTCTGATACTCTACTGGGTATTCTCAAACCTCTCTTTATGGAAAGTTCTGCTTACAATCTGAAATGCATGCTAAAAGCTTTATGCCTTCACATCTCAAATCTAGAGCTCTTTATAGGTTCTGACTGATGCTTGTCTCTCACTCTGTGTAGGTTAGAATAGGGATCAACTTATATGGAACGCGCTTCATGCTTTGTTCTGTATTGTACTGATAATTTAATTGATCAATATTGATGGCTTTCAATAAAGAAATACTTACTAAAAAAGTGAATAAAGCTTTGAAACATACCAAAATCTCATCATTGACTCCCATGAACACGAAATTGATTAATCATTTTTGGTGATAAGCTGATTTGATGTGCAGCTCCTGGTTACTCTCATCTATCAACAAAGTCCATGACCTGGGCCCAGATGAGAAAGCGAAGACTTTATACCCGGATGAGTTGGTAAGATTTACACCCTAAACCAAATATTTATTTAAGGTCCCTACTGCGGCACTATCAAACAGGTTCACTTTCTTTGTTGTTAAATGCAGGTCCACAATGAATTGCATTGTAGTTAAAGGACTCAAACTCCCCACACCTCTTCTCAATGTGGTCACTATTTGTCCCAAAATAGTGCCACAACTCTAGGGGCCAGATGTAGGTAGTTCTGATTTTGCGAATCGGAAATTACGAGTCGGTGCGACTCGCAATTTCCGATTCGCAAAATCGGATGCAGAACGGTGTCTCACTCACCATTTGCGATTTGCTATGGGGTCGCAAAGACCCACCTCATTAATATTAATGAGGAGGGTTGCATTTTGCGACCCCACAGCGAGTTCCTGCACTCACATGGATGGTGGCCTGCTGGAGACAGCAGACCTCCATGTCTGTGACTGCTTTTTAAATAAAGCAGTTTTTTATTTTTATTTTGCAGCCCGTTTTCCTTAAAGGAATACGAGTTGCAAAATAAAAAAAATACCGAAACCAGTTGGTTTCGTTTTTTCAGAGTAGGCAGTGGTCCATTGGACCACTGCCTGCTCTGAAAAAACATTTTGGGCAACATTCACAAAGGGGAAGGGGTCCCATAGTGACACTAGTGGTAACTGCGAATTGCTTTGCGACCGCATTCACGGTCACAAAGCAATTTAGCATAGCGATGCGAGTCGCAAATAGGAAGGGGACACCCCTTCCTATTTGCGAGTCGCATTCACAATTTGCGAGTCGGTACCGACTCACAAATTGTGAATGTGCATCGTGATGGGCATTTTGCATTGCGCAAACTGCGATTTTCGCAGTTTATCCCATGCTAAATGCTTGCTACATCTGGCCCCTAGTGACCAATCATCTGGTACATAACTGCCATATCTGATCTGCAAGCCAGGAAACTGCTGGAGGGATTGGGATATATTCAATGTATGATGAGGGGTACTAAGTGTGTCCTATGCAGAATTTTTAACTGAGTTTAAGGTAGAACTGGATATTGCTAGTCTCTCGTACTCATCACATAATCTGACATGCCTTCCCCCAGGTTACAATGACAAGATTTGTTTGATAATCTGCCTAATCCTACTCTAAACCTCTACCATTTGCCAGTTTTCATCTTTATACGTACTGTAAAAGAGAAACATTTGTTACACTAAATGTAGTCTTGCTTCCATGTGACAACTAGTGCCTTTTCACAAAGTTACTCCTATGTTTTTAATTTCTTATGTTGAGGTGATTATCATTAGCTTACACAATACAAATATGACTTTTTCTATGGGTTTTTGCTCACTATGGGTTCTCAGTGTAGCATTCTCTTGACTGTAAGTTTGTGGATTACCATCCTTGTTAGTACTCTGGCTATGATTTTGATGCAAAACTATGGGTTTGCTCAGCATCACTGTAAGCACTCCTACTTTGACTCAACAATATGTGACTCGTTTCAGCAGCCTGGCCTGCCTAAGTTAGAATTGTCTGCTACTTCTAAATATATTTTACCCAGCTCCTGTGTCCATTACAGAAGCCACACTTTGTAATAAAATAGAGGTCTGCCGTGCTATACCAGCATAGTGGAACTTTCACCAATTGTAGCTTGTTTTTCTCTTTTACCATGGTTCTCAGTGGAGGCCCAACAGCCTCTTCTTGTGGGACCTGTGGGACTTTTTTAATACTCAGTCTGTTTCACAAGTTCTCCCTTTTGGCAAGATGTCCGGAGTCAGTGTGTTACCAAACGTTGTTGCAACTTTCTGATCAAATTATATATAAGTACAACAACACTGCCATTTACCCAACCATCAATTGCTTTTAAAATGCATCCATCAAATCCTCCCTGCAACCATTCATCCAGATCTGCTCTTTTGTGCTGCATGTTTGGCAGGTATGCAAAAAGACCAAGGATCCCCAAGCAAATTCCCTCAAAGGCACATGTGTTTGTTCTGGGTTGTACACTGTGTGATGTCTTCTTCCCTCACCTGCACAATCTGTGTTCCTCCCAGCATGAATTTCTGGAGCAAAATGAAGACACACAAGCCCATTCCTGTTTAAAATCAAGCATTCTCATTCTTCATGTTTTTCTGGAACCCACCAATGGGAAATGTTGTTCACTTTCCACAAGCCCAGAAACATTTCCTGATTCTTTTGAGTAACACTAGGCCTTGCACAGAATGCATCCATTCCTCTTTCTTCATCTTCCAAAACAGGAAGTGACATTATTTTTTCTGAACCTGGATCCCATCATCTGTTTCACATTTGTCCAATCCATTCAACCAGAGTAAGTTTCTGCATCTCACTCCTGCTTTTCCCCTTACTAACTTCCTGTTTTTCCTTGCTTGTACAGCTGGAACCATTAGTACCATGCATTACAAATGCTCAAGGAACTTTTTAGGGTTGAGTCTGTGAGTGCATGCGCTAGTGCATGCTTCTTGCTAGCAGGACTCTTGTGTGTACAGTAAAGGGCTTGGAGCCCGCCTGTCACTCACAATTTGATGATTTACATGGCACTCTACTTTACAGCCTTCTAATTCGTTAAGACAGGCCAGGCATCACTTCCGCTCCTCTGTGTGGAGCAGGGACCAAGCACTGATTGATTCAACTTAATTAATGCCCATCCATTGCTCTCGACATGATCAAAGTACTATCTTGTTTTTTTTTAAACTTTTAGTGCACTGCAAACAGGAGGCTTGTGACCAGCAGGACAACAAAATTGCAAAGTTTTATTGTTTTAAAGCTAACTTTGTTTAATTTTGCAAAGACATCTTTTCTCACTTTCCACTCATGTTTCCTTTTGTTTTTGCTCATGGGCACTTTCTCAAAAGTTGACAATTAACTTGTTTGAAGTGTTGCAAAGCAACATTGGTTCTTTATTATGTATAATTTCTAAAGTGATACGTTGGCACATTATCATGCAGTAGACCCAAATCCACCCACTTCGATCCGTCCCACTAAAATCCACCTGACTTTACCCACACCGATCCACCCCACTCCAATCCAAAACACTCACCCCAATTCAATCCACTCCAAACCGACCCCTCCAATCCAAAACAATATGCCCCAATCTAATCCAAAACTATTTGCCCCACTCCCACCTATCCTACTCAAACCTGCCCCACTCCAATCCAAAACAGTCTGCCCCAGTCCAGTCTGCCCCGCTGCAATCCAAAACAATTGGCCCCACTCCAATCCAAAATAATCTGTCCCACTGCAATGCACCTCACTCCCGTCTGTCCCACTTCAATCCAAAACAATTTGTTCCACTCAAATCTGCCACACTCCAATCTGCCCATTTCAATCCAAAACAATCTGCCCCACTTTAATCTGCCCAACTCCAGTCTGCCCAGTCCATTCCAAAACAATCAGTCCCACTCCAATCCACTCTACTCCAATCTGCCCCACTCTGATCCAAAAAGTACACCTCACTCCAATCCAATTCACCCCACCCCAATCCAATCCACCCCATTCCATCCTACTTCATCCCACTCCAATCCATCCCACAATCATTCAATCCACCTGACTGCCATCCAATCCACCCCACACACCCATATAATCCACCCCACTTCAATCCACCCTAAAACAATGTGTCCCACTCCAATCCAAAACAAGCTGTCCCATTCTAATCCAGAACAATATGCCCCACTCCACTCCAAAACAATATGCCCTACGCCAATCTTTCCCACTACAACCCAGACCAATCTGCCCCACTCAAATCCACTCCAATCTGCCCCACTCCAATCCAGAAGACTCTACTCGACTCCAATCTACCCCACTTCAGTCCAAAACAACCTGCAACACTCCAATCTGCCACATGTTAATCCAGAACAGCATGTAGCACTCCAATCTGCCCCACTTTAATCCCAAACACCCTACTCCAATTCAAAGCAATCTGACCCACTCTTATTGAATCTACCTCACCGCAACCTATTCCAATCCATTCCACTCCACACCAATTCACCCACTCCAATCTACCACAATCCATCCCACTACAATGCACTCCACCCCACACCAATCCAATCTACCCCAATCCAGCCAAATCTAGTCCACCCCTTCCAATCCAATACACCTCACCCCAATCCAATCCAACCCACCCTAATCCAGTCCAGTCCAATCAACCCGACTCCAATCGAATCCACCCCACTCCAGTTGGATCCACCCCACTCAAATCCTACACACTCCAATCCAACCTACCCCACTCCATTCCAACCCATCCTACTCCAATCCAACCCAACCCAACCCACCTTACTCCAATCCAGTTGAATCCACCCTACTCCAACTACATCCACTGTTACCCAGTCCACCTCACTCCAATCCAATCCACCCCACTCCAATACAATCCACTTTAATCCACCCCACTCCAGTCCAATCCAGTCCACATAAATCAATCCTACTTTAGTCCAATCCACCCCATTCCAAACCACCTTAATCTACTGTAGCTCAATCCAAACCACACCTTTCCACTCAATCCACCCCACAACAATCCAATCCACTCCATCTCACTCCGATGCACTCCACTCTAATCTAATCCAATCCAATCCACCCCACCCAACTCCAATCCTATCCAATCTACTCCAATCCAATCCACCCCACTCCAGTCCACTCCACTCTAGTCCACCGCACCCACTCCAATCCACCCCAACCCAATCCAATCCACCCCACCCCACCCCACACCTATCCAATCCAACCCAATCCAATCCATCAATCTGCCCCACTCCAATACATAACATTCTGCTGCACCTCCGTCTACCCCACCTTAATCCAAAAAAATCTGCCCACTCCAATCCCAAACAACCCACTCCAATCTAAAACAATCTGCGCCACCCCGATCCAATCCACCTCACTCCAATCCACCCCACTCCGTCCCAATTCACCCACTCCAATCAACCACAATTCACCCCACTACAATCCAGTCTACCCCATACCATTCCGCTCCACCCCACACCAATCCACCCCAGTCAGCCCAGTTCTATCTACCCCACTCCAATCCAATCCAATCCTCCCCACCCATATTAATCCACCCCACTCAATCCAATCCACCTCACTGCAATCCATTCAACTCCACCCCACCCCAATCTGAGACAACCCAATCCAATTTACACCCCGATCCAATACACCACACTCCAGTCCACCCCACTCCAGTCCATCCCACTCCAGTCTAATTCACCCAACACCACTCCAATCCATCTCACCTCAGTGCAATCCACCCCAGTCCAATCTACTGTACTCCAGTCTACCCCACTCCAACCCAACTCAGCCAAATCCAAACCACCACACCCCATTCCTTCCCTGCAGTCCACCCCAACCCATTTCAATCCACTCCACCCCACTCCAATCAACCCCACTCCACTCCAATCCACCTGACTCTACCCCAATCCACCCCACCCATCCCAGTTCAGTCCACTGCACTCCATTCCAATCCATCCAGCCTACCCGCTCTAGTCCATCCCACTCAAATCCAACCCAATCCAATCCACTCCACTCTACTACAGTCCTCTCCACTCCAGTTCAATCCACCCCTCCCTAGTTCACTCCACCCCACTCCAATCCAATACACTCACCCAACCGTGCTCCAATCTACCCCAGTTTAATGCAATCCACCCACTCCAATCCCCCTGAATCCAATTGACCCTAATCCAATCCAACACACCCCACTCCACCCCACTCCATCCCACTGCAGCCCACCACACCCCACTCCAATCCACCCCACTTCAATCCACCTCATTCCACTCCAGTCAACCCACTAACTCCAGTCCACCTCACTCCAATCCAATCTACCCCACTGTAATCCAATCCACCCGACTCCAGCCCAGTCTAATCCACCCTATTCCAGTTGAATCTAATCTACCCCACTCCGCTGTACTCCTGTCCAATCCACACTACCCCAATGCAATCCACCCCTCCCCAGCCCTATCACTCCAATCCAAACCACCCTCCCCAATCCAATCCAATCCAATCCACCCCAATCCCATCCATCTCACTCCATTTCAAGCTACCCCACTCCAATCCAATCCAACACACACCATCCACCCTACTCTACTCCAATCCAATCCAATCCACAGACTCTACACCAATTCAATTTACCCCTACCTCAATCCACTCCAACACACTCCACCCTATTCCACTCTCTGCTACTGAACGACTGAACTCTACACCCCTCTACTCAACTCTACAACATCTAGTCCTCCTACTCCACACTACGACATTCCATCAAATCCACTCTATGACACTCTCCTCCCCTACTCCACTCTGACACTTGACACCACTAAGTGAATAGCAGCCACACTGGGGTACAACATGGAGAAACACATTGCCAAAGCCAATAGGTCTGGTATAGTCGAGACATATTGGCTTTGCCAATCCTTGTTGGTAGCTGGTTCTTCACCCCTAGTTACTGATTTCTGTCCCAGATTTTTCCATCAGAATTTTTCCTAGATTGTGGATATTGTTTTCAGTTCTGGAATTCTGTGCTTGCTTGATCCAGTCCTCATCTATCACAGTATAGAGTTTGTGTTTGCCAGTCTCCTCTGTAATTCTCTACTCCGGATCTGACTGCTTGCCTGGAATGGTTTTATGCCTCTTTGCTTTTTTCCTCCAATTACAACCCTTCAAAGAGACACCTGTTGCTTCAACATGATATTCAGGAGTGTTAAGCAACACAGTAGCTCTTTGCCTCTTTTCTTTTTTCCCTCCAATTACTGACCCTTCAAAGAGATGCCTGTTGCTTCAACATGATATTCAGGAGTGTTAAGCAGCACAGTGGCTACAGGATGGAGTCACTGTCACTTCTGGCAGCTTTGATGGGAGAAGGTGGTGCAGCTGTTGCATCCATCAATTGCAAATTCAATTACTCCCTAGTGCTAATTCAGCATTGGGCCCATTACAGCATCTGGCTGCAGAAATTCAATAGCAATCTCAAGAATTATAACAATTATGACGTGAAGATGCTAGACTTAGGCAACCCTTGGCTGTTCAAGATGATCTGGCTATTAGACCCATAGGCCCTCATTCTGACCTTGGCGGGCGGCGGAGGCCGCCCGCCAAAGTCCCGCCGTCAGGTTACCGTTCCGCGGTCGAAAGACCGCGGCGGTAATTCTGACTTTCCCGCTGGGCTGGCGGGCGGTCGCCTTCAGACCGCCAGCCAGCCCAGCGGGAAAGAGGCTTCCACGATGAAGCCGGCTCGGAATCGAGCCGGCGGAGTGGAAGCTGTGCGACGGGTGCAGTTGCACCCGTCGCGTATTTCACTGTCTGCGCAGCAGACAGTGAAATACATGTAGGGGCCCTCTTACGAGGGCCCCTGCAATGCCCATGCCAGTGGCATGGGCACTGCAGGGGCCCCCAGGGGCCCCGCGACCCCCCCTACCGCCATCCGGATCTCGGCGGTCCGACCGCCGGGATCTGGATGGCGGTAGGGGGGGTCGGAATCCCCGCGGCGGTGCAGCAAGCTGCGCCGCCGCGGAGGATTCAATGGGGCCGCGGTACACTGGCGGGACCCCGCCAGTGGTGCCGGTCCGACCGCGGCTTTACCGCCGCGGTCGGAATCCCCATTGGAGCACCGCCGGCCTGTCGGCGGTGCTCCCGCGGTCCTCCGCCCTGGCGGTCAAAGACCGCCAGGGTCAGAATGACCACCATAATCTACTACTACTCTGGAGACCCATCTAAATGAAAACAGTTTCTGGACAACTTGTTAGTACACTTTGCCTTTCAAAACGCAAAGTTTTCTTTTGTTTTCTCTAAGGTGGGCTAATAAAACAGCAGTCTTTTGGGGGAAAGTTTCGCAACTTCTTTAGAGGCTGAATAAAGTCCCTGTCCTGATGTGTATGTGGGATTCCTAAACTCTTAGAAGAAGATGTTAGCAGAAGAAGTCTTGTGTGATATTGAACATGGCATATTGGTATGCTCTCTTATGAAACAGGTTGCCAGTTAGTTGGCTGCTGAAGTCCCATGGTTGGAGAAAACACTAATTACTTTATTCAGTGGAGATCTGATAGAGGGACTCAAGATGAATTGCTACATTCCTGTTCTATATTCTTTTCTGAATTAGTTGAAGCAGCACTTACAATTCAATATCATTCACAGGCGCACCGAAATGAAAGGAGGAAGAGTTGTAGTTCTTGATTTCTTCATTTGCCTTGGACATACACTGCTCAAAAGATTGAGGTGAATCTAAATGATGCCTCATCATTTCTGGAAGAGCCTTTGCAAAGGAAAACTAGAAGCCATCCTTCGTCTGAGACTGTAAAGGATCACAGAAGTAAGGCTGTTTTTTGCCGATACTGTGGTACCAATTAAGGATTGGTTTGAGTGTGCTCTGTTCGTCCTACCAAGAGTTCAGAAAATCTCAGAGTCTGTCTCTTGTAAAAGAGAAATACTATGACATTCATTGGCTTTCATGTTTTGGATTATGTACCACAACTCTACCTCACACTTGTGCTTGTTGCAAGTCACTCTTCGTTTCAAGGATGGGTTTATTCTCTGCTAAGAAAAAGGAAAGAGACACTGAAGAGTAATTTTGAGAAAACCTACAGAGCAGGTTAATTATTTGCTCCATTTTTCCTGTTTGCACCTCAGTATTGCAGATAGGCAGCAACACCACAATGTTCCCAGGAGACTGGCGGCAATAAAACAAAATGGCCAGAGGGACGCACGCTTTCCCAAAACACCATAAAGTTAGATGCCATATGTAGTTGGGTACACTTAGCCAATCAGGACAGAGAACAACCAGGGACCACGTGCCCCTCAGGCCAGACATCTGTCTGGACACGTACTCGCTGGCCCACATAGTGTCCATGCCAGGTGGAGGCCCACCTGCATTCCCTATTGAGAAATCTTATCTACAACTTCTTGTCAATTGCTCACATATTTCACCTGGAAAAGAATATTTAATGTGTTTACTGCTCCCAGAGAAATGTATAAAATGTGAGTTGTTTCAATGCGCTATGAAAGACAGTCCCCGGTGCTCTAACTGCTCTCTCGGCCATAATGTTTCATTAAACAAACTGTTTCCTGTTTTGCCAGATGCCTCTTGTCTCTTGCTTTTTAAGGTAAATTCACATTTGAGCAGCGTTTTGGTGAGTCAGACAGGAGCTGATTGGTTCTGCGAACTCAACCTCAACCAAAGATCCATCCTGAAGCCACTGTCAGAAGAGTAAGAGACTACATCAGAGCCTTAGTCCTACCATTTGGAATGTGGCAAACTAGGACAAATCATAGTCAGTGGAAGTCACTTTCTTGATTGTGAGTGTCAGGAAGGGTGATCGATTGGTCCCCTGGGCATAACACAGCTGGTAGGCTTGACCCCTGGGAGTAATAAAGGGTGTTTGGGTTGCTGGCCACTTGGACTGCTGAACGTGATACAGATGGTACTCATAAGGCTCTGGGTTTGACATAGAGCCAGCTCCCTGTTTTAAGAGGTACCTTTGTGTGGACCGCTGGGAGTTATGCAGTCGGTACACATAGGCTCTGGGTGTGGTATAGGTCACACATCTTAATCTTATTAAGCTATCCTGGTTTTCTCAGTGCCACTTGTTTCTTAACGCTGGTGGTATTTGAAAGAAGTGAGAGGTATGCTTCGCTTGGACCACCGGTTGTGACACAGATGGTACGCAGGACCCCTGGGTGTGACATAGGGGGAATCCGGATGTTAGGGTACTAGAGCGATTGGGATTAGGCATGGCCTTATTCTGGCAAGTACGATCTATGGTCAGTGAAGTAAGTCCTTTCTTTATCAACATAAATTGCTGAAATCTTTTCCCCCGAACTGGTGTCAACAAGATTATCAGTCTCCCCAAGCTTTATATAACGCAGAACTTCCCTTAGTCACTGGATAAGGTACGCTAGAAATGGACAAGGCTAAGGTATTGGGGGTAGGACGGTCCCCTGATTTTTTGGGACATAATCAGCATCTCTCCTGCGAGTTGAAATGGTGTCGTTTTGATATTATGATGCTGGTAGACCAATGTGACGAGGTTTGTCTTAAATGCTGAATGTTGTGTTGTGTTGTTGTCAATGTATTAATGTATTCATGAAGAAATTGTTGAGTTGCACAATCTGTTGTTTGATGCCAAAGTAAGATTTGCTATTTTGTTGCCAAATTGCGAGCTGCACTTTTTTCTAAGATTGTGTCTCTTCATGCATTTGTTTGTTAAATGTATATTTCTGATGCATCTGTGACTGATCTTGAGCTCATAAGATCTAGGAATCCCCGTGTGTATATCCTCCCCCACCAGATTAAGTTTGGTAAATCCCTTGTGTATATAGTCCCCATTTCCAGAGAGGTAAAATTTAGAAACTCATAAAAACAGAAAAGTATCAACTAGAGAAAGAAAACCCAATAAAAAGCAAAAGAGAGAACTCATGTAATTTAAAAACCAGATAAAGAATGTAAACTTAGTAGAATGCCTGTACCCTGAAAAGACTATCCAAATACCACCGGGGGATCACCTTTAGAACACATGCAGAGTAAGTTCCCCACTCATACAAAAAAGCTTAGTAAATTCTGCCATGAGTTACTCGCACATACCAAGATTCACACGTTCCCCTGGCAAAAAGAAAAACCTCTGACACTAATATAATTGCACACATAAGAACATACGTACAAACAAAGTATACAGGACAAAAGAAGGACAAAAAGGAAGCACTCTCTGGACCATTTTTGAGGCAGTCCAGGCCGATAACCTTGACCCATCACCAGTAAGCAAGGCGTCTGTACCACCCCTATCATATGTAGGTATGGTGCTGCTCTCCCTGATGTCTACTATCCCCGCATTAGGATACACTAACACCCCAGTCGAGGGAGCTCAGGGCTCCTACCTAACAGCAGGCAGATCATTATGCCCACAGGACCTGACATTCCTTGCACCACCCCAGTCCAGTGCTAGAGTGCCCCGAAGCTTGACCCCCCCGTCTGTCACAGACAGCAGACCGAGACTCAGTGGCACAGCGGGGAACAAACCTGAGTGAAAGGGATATTTATAGCCGTCTTGGAAAGTGGGGTAGATAGCAAGAGTGAGGGAAATAGGACCCAGCCCTCAGAGATCCATCAGTGAGTAGGGAGCCACAGGGTACGCTGAGGTAGTCAAGGAAACCAGTGAGAGCGAGCATTAGAGCAGGTCCCAACTTAGAAGGACAGCACCTAGCTCCAAGCATAGGAGGCAATCTAGATGAGGGTCAGGGGAAAGGCATGAACTGAATAGAGAGAGGGAGAGAGCTCACACCCTGGAAGCCCAGCGAGAGAGTAGAGTAGAGTATCCTCAACCTGAGAAGAGTCAGGGTAGGTATGGAGCCCCAGTCATGGAAGAATGCAAGATAGAGCCAGAAGGGAAGCTTTTGACTGGGGTCCATACCTCACCAGAATGCCAGCCAATGAGAGGGGCTGAACAGGAGATTAGGGACCAAGGCAGCCTGGTGCAGACCCAGCTTAGACACAGGAGGACCAAAATAGCACCACTGTGTACACATGAGGAGAGCAGCGACGAGGACATCTGCTACTCCCCCAAAATGCACAGGACAGGTAAACCAACCCAAAGGGACATAGTAGCTCAGAATGAAGGCAAAATATTCACCTGCCCTTTTACCACCTGCTAGCTTGCTGGACCAAAAGAAGTGATCAGTACGATAGGCCTTGGCCTTCGAACCAGAGGAAACAGCGACTGCTGAAGACTTCATCCAGCATGAAGGGGAGATCCCAAATGGAGCTTCCCTTACATGGAGAGGGAAAACCATTAGAGATGTCCAGAGCGAGAATGTGTCTGTTACTACAGAGGGGCACATCAGGGACTATCTATGTGCCATGGGCCCAGATTGATAAGAAGGGGTTTAGAGCCAAGCCACCAACATTATTGAATGGGGTCAGGAAATGGTTCTCATGCTGTGAGAAAAACACCACAGGGATCACTCTAGCCATAGGTGACATTAAGAGTCTTCTACGCAGCAGCAGATCAACATGCTATTCGCCCGTGTCCACATCCCAATGGTCATTTGACCAACTCAGAGCATGACGGGCCGCGTTTAATTCCTACTGGCACAAGATATGGATGGCCCTGAGGGAATTGTTCCCTGACTGAGTGAATTTTTCCCTAACTGCCCAGATGTAGGTAGATTAATGGTGTAAACTATGAAACCTGGTAAGACCATTATAGACTTCCTAGACAGGATGAGAGAACAGTGGGGACAAGAACAGGACAGCATTGGACAGATAGGGCCCTCAAGTAATTTTCTTTTATAACATTCTCAAGAAGGGACAGCCATCCGACATACAAAGTGGTTTGAACAGCATAGTAGAGCTAGAAACAAACCCTGGTGAGACATATATGCACAGATATTTCACTTTCACAAGAGGAAACAAGAAAAAGATAAGGAGAAAGAGAAAAAGGCCCAGAGGGACAATGCTAAGTTGATCAAACATAAGCTAAGGAAAACCACCCACGAGGGGGCCAAATTGACACTAATCGTGCATATGGCACCAGTCATGAAGGGAACTTGCACTGCAGGATCCAGAGGGTTCCAAAATGGCCACAGCAATAGAAACCAGGGTGCCATGCACTGGGGGTAGCCTGACCACATAATGCTCACAACACACACATGAGTTCCAATGAGGCACCACATGGCATCAAATCCCCAGGACATGCAACCACCTCAGACCATCACCATAATGCGAGCAAAAAACTCCAACGAGTTTCTGGCCTTCCTCCATACTTCCCACATGGTGATGTCTTTTGCCTCCTCCTTACCCTCAGAGCTTCCTAATAACAGCCAAAAAGATATGGTCCAAGGGATAGGGGGTACTAGGGAGGGCACTCCAAACCATCCACTGCAGGTCCGAGCAGAACGCAGGAATACGTTCACTCCTGCAACAAGTTTAGCAATAGGGTGATATGCAAGGCCTCATACCATTCAAAGGGAGCAAAAATTCCAATATTGAGTTTTGCCTAAAAAAGAGACACAGGGGCAACGGAGCCACACTCCGACTCCCACCAGTATGCAACAATAAAGTTCAGATGTCTAGGGAAACACCCAAGAACAAATGAAGAAGCCCTAAGCTTTCCCAAAGGAAGTTTCGGGAAAAAGGGTGTAGTTAGGACGACTAGGCCCTCATTTCAACATTGGCGGTATCAACCACCTACTGCCACGGCGACGGCCGCCAACATACCGCCACCGTGGCTACCAGCCATCTACCGGTATCATGATCGCTGACAGTATTCCACCAGAATGCTGGCGGAACACCGCCGATGGTCATGGTGGCGGACGGTGGTAAGGGGGCGCTGCTGACAGCAGCACCGCCAAGCCAGCAAAACACTGGTGACTGTATCAGGAGCAAGGATACGGCCTGGCGGTGTTTTACTGGTGGACGCTGCTGCGGACCGCCCTCCAGTCGGGGGACCTCCTGCAGGCAGGTAAGTCGGGTTCTCTGACTGGAGAGGGCGGTGGGGGGTGTTGTGTGTATGTGGGGTTGTGTGTGTGTATGTAGTGATAAGCATGCATGCGGGTGTGAGTCACGTAGGATGCATGCGTGAATGAGTGATTGTGAGCGTTGTATGTTGTGAATGCATGTGTGTGACAAGGTATGTTGGTGTGTGTTGCGGTGTCTGGGTGTGCATGCATGGGTGGTGGTGGGTATGCGTGTGTGCATGTGTGTATATGGGTGCGCGTGTGGGTGTGTATATGTGCGGGGGCAGGTGCGGGAGGGGGCGGGGGAGACCGCTATCAGTGCCAGGGAAGGCATACCCTGGCACTGATAGTGCCTACCGGCATGGTTTTTGTGGCAGTATGTTTGGAACGAAAACCATGGCGGTAGACCGGGTCTTAATCCTGAGGGTGGGATTGTGGCGGCCGCTGGGCTGGAGACTAAAGTCTCCAGCCCATCGGCCGTTACCACCCTGGTGGTCAGTGTGTTAAAGTGGTGGTTTTGGATGGCGGTAACAGCCATGGTCCAAATCCCATTTTTTTTACC
Source organism: Pleurodeles waltl (assembly GCF_031143425.1). NCBI lineage: Eukaryota > Metazoa > Chordata > Amphibia > Caudata > Salamandridae > Pleurodeles > Pleurodeles waltl. The sequence continues at coordinate 1,064,625,453 of NC_090448.1, forward strand.
GCCAGCCTGTTGGCGGTATTACCACCACTTTAGCGCTGACTGCCAGGGTTGTAATAAGGGCCATAGTGCCACTTGGGAGGATCACAGGGCACACCACGTGCTGAGGCCAGCTGGGTGCACATGGGACCTTAGAGCACATTGTGTTCACTGACTAACGTTCAGTGTGAAACGCCTCCCTTTTCGCATCCCCCTACACATGTAGGCTATAAACACTGCCTCTTTCCACTGACATTGCCCCGTGCACACACCAGGGTGTTGAGGGGCTGGCAATGAAAACATAGCACCAATTAAAAGGTTGAAAACCACGTGTTACATGAGAATGACCCCATAAAATACACCATATAAACATATACATTGTTAATCAAGGAGAGAGGGGAGACCTGATGATGTATAAAAATGAAATGTTTATAAATAATTTATTTCGTCCAGAACCAGGTGTCTCTATTGAGGTCAATCTCCCAGCACCACACCAAAATAAATGGAGAGTTCATAAATGCTTAAGGATCAATTGGCAACATACAGATATGCAATGTTTTTCATTCAGAATGAACAAACATAGCTTTTTCCCAAAAGGTTTGCAGTAAAGCGATTAAATGCACCACTTCTACAGTAGACAGTCACCTTCTCATCAGCTTCACCAGAATACCCAGCAGGATCAAGAGCCACAACACACTCCAACAATTTTTTTTGCATCCATACCCCTAACGGGATCACGTACCACACCTTGCCCCAAGGACTCTTTCAGAACCGTTTTCAGCTGTTTTCCATCACCAAGAAAACCACAAGACATCTTTGCCGGAATCACCTTTGGAACTACACTGATGCCTAACTTATGTGTATTAATGTGTTTCTAAATTCTCTGGTTGTTAGGAATGCTACCACATCCATGTATTTCTAATGAACAGTCTGATCTGAGGGAGTCTATTCATGAGTTGTTACCCTTGCTCAGGGACCTCATTCATGTTACATTTAATTACACTGCACCCCACACGCACTACACAGCACTCTTTTACACAACATGTGGTATCAGCACATGACCCCGTGGGCTCTAAAACATCAGCCGGGTCATGTTATGTCTGCTCGCTGAAATCACATGCAGTAGATGCAGATAAATTGCACTTATCCCAACAGGTAGCCCTGAGAAAACGAAATTCCTTCTTCATCTGTACCTGTGTAGAATTAGGGCTAAAATGCAACCTAATAGAGTAGAGACCCAAAGGGTAGTAGTAAATCTGACACGTTATGAGAACAAACCTACAGCACTGTACCTTCTGACCAAGCCTAGCAACATCCAAACCAAGCTAGATAGGATCCGCCAGAAGGGAGTTATGAGGAAGACACTGTTTGGCCCTGAGATTTTCACAAGACAAGAATCTTGGAGGTAGCTAAACCACCAAATCAGTGCACAAACACATCCACCTCGCTTCCATCTGCATTCCCAGGGTGGCCCTTAATATGTCTGGGACAGTCTTCATTACCAACAAATGGACCCTGGATATGGAGATTCAGTGTATGGTCATCCACCTCGATGACATGAAAGGAAATGAGTCTCATAGGGGAGGGTTAAATAACAGTATAGAAACCTCGTGTGAGGAGATCTGGGACATTGAGGTAGAGAGGTACACATGGACAGGAGGAAAGGGTCAACCAATAATGGTACGGAAACTCACATTATGGTGGTCATTACAACCCTGGCGGTAAAAGCCGCTTACCGCAGTGCAGAAGACCGCCAACACACCGCCGCGCCCGCGGAATTCCGCCACAGCTATTTTGACCCACATTTTGGAATCCGCCAAAATTCAGACACCCACACAAGTCCGCCACACCAAAGGTCAGTGATAAACTGGCGAAAACAAAACCTCCACCGTCATGCCAACAGAAATACGCCCACACTATCACGACACACGAATCCACGCTGCGGTCTTTCAACCGCTGTATTCCATTGGCGGTACACACCGCCGCGCTCAAAATTCACACACTCTTACAAAACACCGCCACATTGGACAATTCCAAATACACACACCTGATACACATACACACACCACTCCAACACACCCATCACAATATAAAACACACACCCACATCACCCACAAACCCCCACGACCCAAAATTCCGAAAGAAGGCCAGAGAGGGATAGCAACAGCAAGAACAACAGCATCCACAGGCACACAACACCATCACCCACAGAACTTCCACGCACCTCACACAACACACCACTACATATCAGCACACTTAACACCACATACTCCACCCCACACATCACCTACACCACCCCACGGCACGGCAAAGACACCCCAGGTTCTCAGAGGAGGAGCTCAGGGTCATGGTGGAGGAAATCGTCTGGGTAGAGCCACAGCTACTCGGATCACAGGTGCAGCACACCTCAATAGCAAGGAAGATGGAGCTATGGCAAAGAATAGTGGACAGGGTCAACGCAGTGGGACAGCACCCAAGAAATCAGGAGGACATCAGGAAGCGGTGGAACAACCTACGGGGGAAGGTGTGTTCCATGGTCTCAAGCCACCACCTGGTGGTTCAGCAGACTGGCGGCGGACCCCCACCTCCTCACCCACAACTAACAACAAGGGAGGAGCAGGTCTTGGCGATACTGCATCCTGAGGGCCTCACAGGAGTAGGTGGAAGAATGGATTCTGGTAAGACAAATCTTAATTATTACATCCCCCACCCTACCTGCATGCCACCACATACCCCCACCCTCACCCCCAGCACCCCAAATCCTCACATATGTCCCAACATCACAAACCACCCATCCCAACACCAAGCCCTGCATGCAACAACAAAACATGGACACCCATCACTAAAGCATGCCCGCTGCTCAAACCCATACAACCCCCTAAACCATCCTCACACAAGGTCCCACACAGGAATGCAAGCACTGGGGTACACGGTCACCCACCCATTGCACACCATGACACACACAGATGTAATAACCATCCTTTTATACCCCGCAGGACCCCTACCCAACGTCACCAGGCAGGAGGGTCCACACATGTCCACACCACCAACAGAAGAGGCCCACAGTGATGACAGCACCTCTGTCCAACTGGATCTAGATGACCAGCCGTCCCATCGGGGACCTCGGGACAGTCGGTTCCCCTCACCCAGTCACAGGCCACCACAGACCTTCCCCCCTCTGGACACACCAGCACAGCACCCACCCAGCGGGCCCATACCTCCGTCCCCAGGACACGTCAAGCAGCAGTGTGTCCACCACTACAGGGAACCCAGAATAACCCACCACCCCAACAACAACAGGGACCTGGGGGCAGTGGGAGTGGGCACACGGTCCAGGGGACGAAGGCCCAGGAACACAGGGGAACTGGGAGGGCAGCTGTGCGACAGGGGGCAGACAGGCCAAGGGAACCCACTCTCCACGAGGCCCTCTCCTCCATCATGGGAGCATACCACCACTCCCAGGAGACGATGGCAACGGTACTGGCCAAGTTTCAGGAGACCCAGCGCCTGCAGGAGGAACAGTATATGGGTTTCAGGGAGGAACTCAGAACCATCATTTCCACCCTGGGCACCATCGTAGGGGTGCTGAAGGAAGTACTCAACACCAGGAGGGACACTGTGGCACTACAAGGGGCCCCTGACACTAGCATGGACGATGAACTGCCCGCCACCTCCGCCGGCGCTAGTGGACAGGAGGCACTGCCACAGGACCACCACACCAGCACCCCACCCCCTGCAGAGGGAGAACCAACCCGCAAACGGTCCCTGAGATCCAGGACAAAGACAGAGCACGGTGCCAAGACCCCCGCCAAGAAATGAGACCACCCTGATTGTCATCCTACTGTCCCACATTTTCACCCTGTCCATACTTTAACTGCCCCAGCTCCACTTCCTATGCCCATTTGGGCAATGCACCTGTGAGACTAATACACTGGACTCTGCCATGGACATTCCTCCGCCATCAACCCTCACCATTTCACTCCCCCTCCAATATTAAGTATTTAAATAAACACAGTTAAAGCACAAAACAATCGGGAGTCTGTCTGTGATTTAAAAATAGTGTATTAGCAATTACAGTGACAAAATGTTAGTTCAATTGTAATGTCAACATACCTATGTCACACAGCTCTAGTCCATGAGGAATATAAGCAAATGTCACACAGTGGGACCCACATCTGTGAAATCATAAGGGAAAGTGACAACTCAGTGACCATACACTGGGTGAAAACGACACACAGTAGAGAGGTGTTAGTGTTAAAGTACATGTAGTAGGCAGGTCTGTACTCTTACCTGTGTCTCACTGGAACTATTGCTGGATCACTGAGTCCCTGTTGTTCATGTCTTCTTCCTCTGCTTCCTCCTCTTCACTGTCCACAGGCTCCACAGCTGCAACAACACCGCCATCTGGACCATCCTCCTGCAGAAAAGGCACCTGTTGTCGCAAAGCCAAGTTGTGAAGCATACAGCAGGCCACGATTATCTGGCACACCTTCTTTGGTGAGTAGAATAGGGATCCACCTGTCATATGGAGGCACCGTAACCTGGCCTTCAGGAGGCCGAAGGTCCGCTCGATCACCCTCCTAGTTAGCCCATGGGCCTCATTGTAGCGTTCCTCTGCCCTTGTCCTGGGATTCCTCACTGGGGTCAGTAGCCATGACAGGTTGGGGTAACCAGAGTCACCTGGAAATGGTGAGGGACAACTGTTAGACATGCACTAACCTGGAGGGATATCCCCAGACCCAGACAACCATTCCCACTGACTTGCCTCCAGGTGCTCACCTAATAGCCACACACGGTGCCTCTGGAGTTGACCCATCACATAAGGGATGCTGATATTCCGCAGGATGTAGGCGTCATGCACTGAGCCAGGGAACTTGGCATTCACATGGGAGATGTACTGGTCTGCCAAACATACCATCTGTACATTCATAGAATGATAACTCTTCCGGTTTCTGTACACCTGTTCACTCCTGTGTGGGGGGGGGGGGGGCAAAGCCACATGTGTCCCATCAATGGCACCTATGATGTTGGGGATGTGTCCCAGGGCATAGAAATCAGCTTTCACTGTAGGCAAATCCTCCACCTGAGGGAAAACGATGTAGCTCTGCATGTGTTACAGAAGGGCAGACAACACTCTGGACAACACGTTGGAAAACATAGACTGGGACATCACTGATGCTATGGCCACTGTTGTTTGAAAAGACCCACTTGCAAGGAAATGGAGCACTGACAGCACCTGCACTTGAGGGGGGATTCCTGTGGGATGACGGATTGCTGACATCAGGTCTGGCTCCAACTGGGTACACAGTTCCTGGATTGTGGCACGGTCAAGCCTGTATGTGATAATCAAATGTCGCTCCTCCATTGTCGACATGTCCACCAACGGTCGGTACACCGGAGGATGCCGCCATCTCCTCACATGTCCCAGCGGACGGTGCCTATGAAGGACAACAGCGAGCACAGAGTCAAACAACTCAGAGGTATGTACCCCCAGTTTACCCAGAACACCAATCATACACAAAATGTGGCCTGTATGTGTGTTGAGTCTAGGCCTAGGTATGTGTGACGCATTTGGAAATGAAGCCATGTGGGCCCCTGAAATGGCGGCTGCCTGACCTGTAAAGTGGGACAATGGGATGTGAGGTAACTGCGCTGGCGTTGTACACCGTCGCGGTAGGCGGTCGAAGACCTCGGCGCAATGCTGCATTTGTTAACATTGGACCCTATGGGTCCCAGGAGCCAATGACGATGTACGCCGGCGGTGGCGGTACGCACCACCACGGACGTGACCGCCATTTTATATCTGTTGAATCACTCGATACCTGATCTTCGACAGGAGAGGACCTACACTGCAAGTGCTGCTGTGACCTCGGTCTGGAAGAGACAATGACTCGAGTATCTGGGGAAAGGGCCCCTGCCTTCACATCGGAGGAGTTGGAGAAGCTTGTGGATGGGGTCCTCCCCCTGTACACGCTACTCTACGGTCCTCCAGACAAACAGGTAAGTACACAGGGAGCATGTTGTATGGGCTATGCCTGTGTGGAGAGGGCTGGATGTAAGAAGGAAGGGGGAAGAGTGCTGCGTGCATGAAAGACGGTGAATGCATGTGCCACATGGCAAGGGTAGGGATGGGGGCCAATCACTTTGATGGTGCAGTTGGTAATAACTTCTCATTTTCCCCTGTTCATTTCAAGTAGGTCAGCGCCCACCAGAAAAAAGATATTTGGCGTGCCATCGCCAAGGACGTTCGGACTCTGGGGGTCTACCACAGACGGAGCAAAGACTGCCGGAAAAGATGGGAGGACATTCGCCGCTGGAGCAAGAAGACGGCGGAAGCTCAGCTGGGGATGGCCTCCCAACGTGGGAGGGGTGCCCGTTGCACCATGACCCCCCTGTTGTTCAGGATCCTGGCGGTGGCCTACCCGGAGTTGGATGGGTGCTTGAGGGCATCACAGCAGCCACAAGGGGGTGAGTACACTCTCATTCTGCTGACTTTGTGCGCAGTGGAGGTGTCTGGGTGGGGGAGGTGGGCTGTGGGTTTCCCTAGGCCAGGGCGAGTTCCGTAGGCAAGGCCCCTCCGTAAGGCAGGCCATGTGGCACCCCAGCCCACCTCTGTAGAGTGCCAAGTACACCTAGTCATGCCCCTGTGTCATCTACGCGTGCAGATGTCGTCCATAGCCTTGTAGGCCATTTCCCAGGAACGGAACAGTGGAGCCCAAGATCGCGGCATAGTGCAGGGGGCTTCTGTGTCTGTCGTATCCCCCAACGGTAGCGGTAATGCATGTACTCAACATGTCTTTCTTCTGTCTCCCCCCCCCCTTTTTGTGGTCTCCTTGTTCTTGTGTGCATTAGCATCATCAGGCGGAGGAGCAGTGGCACCGGAGCACGAGGGAGCTGCATCCCACATGGCCATGGAGGGTGACACTACGGAGTCTGAATTCACCAATGGGACGGAGGGCGAGGGGAGCTCCACGGCGGGGACAGGAGCTGACACCAGCGACACAGACTCGTCCTCTGATGGGAGATCCCTTGTGGTGGTGGCAACATCTGTGCCCCCCGCATCTACAGGTACAGTTGCCACCCCCCCTACCAGCACGCCCTCCCAGCAGCCCATCAGCCTTTGCCACGTGCCCGCTCACCCAGGAGGGTGGGCATCACCTTCGCCCCAGGCACCTCAGGCCCTGCCCCAGTCACCCCTGCTGCCCTCAGTGAGGAGGCCATTGACCTCCTCAGGTCCCTCACTGTTGGGCAGTCTACCATTTTGAATGCCATTCAGGGTGTAGAGGGGCAGTTGCAACAAACCAATGCATTCCTGGAGGGCATTCATTCTGGTCAGGCGGCCCTTCAGCGAGCTCTTCAGACTCTGGACTCAGCACTGATGTCAGCCATTGTCCCCGTGTCTAGCCTCCCCCCTCCAACTTCCTCCACCCCGACCCAATCCCCTGTACCTCAGCCTATCCCAAGCACACCTACAGACCAACATGCACACACCTCAACACCCAAGTAAAGCTCAGGCAAACATAAGCACCACACATCCCACAGGCACTCACACAAGCATCACACACATGCAGACACAACAGCATCCACTGCCTCCACTGTGTCCCCCTCCTCCTCGTCTCCCTCCTCCCTCCCAGTCTCGTCTACACTCACACCTGCATGCACTACCTCTACAGCCACTACGTCCCTCTCCAGCACACCCATCACCACACCCCGCTCATGTGCAGTCACCACCCCCACTACCATTCACATGTCCCCTGTGTCCTCTCCCAGTGTGTCTGTGACGCCCCCTCCCAAGATACACAAACGCAGGCACACACCCACCCAACAGTCATCCACCTCACAACAGCCTCCAGCGCATGCACCTTCACCCAAAGTCACTAAACGTACACCTCCTACAACCACCACCTCTTCCTCCACTCCCAAACCCCCTCCAGCTACCCCTCCCAGTGTGTCCCAAAAACTTTTCCTGTCCAACCTTGACCTCTTTCCCACACCTCCCCCACCCCGTCCGTCTCATAGGTCCCGAAATAGCACCTCAGCCACAACATCTCCGGGACCAGTGGTGCCTGTAGTCACCGGAATTTGGAGTGCACCAGCCACCAGGGCAGCCAGTGTGGCACGGAACCACAGCACAGACAGTCCCCCACCTGTGAAGCATCAGAAATTGGCCAGTACCTGGCGGGAGAGGGGGAAGACTCCAGCCACCAAAGCTGCTCCCAGTGGTCCCGGTGGGAGTGTGGAGTCAGCTGTGACACCTTCCAAGGTGGGGAAGGGCCACAAGAAACCCGGCAAGTCTGGGAAGAGCGGCACAGCGGAGAAGACCGCCATCATCCCCGCTGCCCAGGAGGCCACCGCCAGCACCAGCCCCGCTGCCCAGGAGGCCACCGCCAGCACCAGCCCAGCTGCCCAGGAGGTCACTGCCAGCACCAGCCTGCTGCCCAGGAGGCCATCGACAGCACCAGCCCAGCTGCCCAGGAGGCCACCGCCAGCACCAGCCCAGCTGCCCAGGAGGCCAGCACCAGCCCCGCTGCTCAGGAGGCCATCGCCAGCAACAGCCCAGCTGCCCAGGAGGCCACCGCCAGCACCAGCCCAGCTGCCCAGGAGGCCACTGCCAGCACCAGCCCCGCTGCCCAGGAGGCCAGCACCAGCCCCGCTGCCCAGGAGGCCACCGCCAGCACCAGCCCAGGTGCCCAGGAGGCCACCGCCAGCACTAGCCCCGTTGCCCAGGAGGCCACTGCCAGCTCCAGCCCAGCTGCCCAGGAGGCCACCGCCAGTACCAGCCCCGCTGGGCCATAAATGACCGCCAGCAAAAGCCCCGCTGGGCCATGAAGGACCGCCAGCAAAAGCCCCGCTGGGCCATGAAGGACCACCAGCAAAAGCCCCACTGGGCCATGAAGGACCACCAGCAAAAGCCCTCTGCTGGGCCATGAAGGACCGCCAGCAGCTGAGACCCTGCAATGGAGACCGCCATCTCAAGCACCGCTGAACAGGGCACCACCGCTTCAAGCACCGCTGAACAGGGCACCTCCGCCTCAAGCACCGGTGAACAGGGCACCGCCATCTCAAGCACCGCTGAACAGGGCACCGCCGTCTCAAGCACCGCTAGCCCATGAGCGGCAGGGGCACTGACGCAACTGAGTCCGTCAGAGGGTCAATGAAGCACTCTGGGCACTATGCCCCCTCCAGAACCAGTGGAGAGATACATCCACTACCTATGTCCTTAGCAGGATGAAGCACTCTGGGCACCATGCCCCCTACAGAACCAGTGGAGAGATACATCCACTACCTCTGTCCTTAGCAAGATGAAGCACTCTGGGCACCATGCCCCCTCCAGAACCAGTGGAGAGAAACATCCACTACCTCTGTCCTTAGCAGGATGAAGCACTCTGGGCACCATGCCCCCTCCAGAACCAGTGGAGAGATACATCCACTACTTCTGTCCTTAGCAGGATGAAGCACTCTGGGCACCATGCCCCCTCCAGAACCAGTGGAGAGATACATCCACTACCTCTGTCCTTAGCAGGATGAAGCACTCTGGGCACCATGCCCCCTCCAGAACCAGTGGAGACTGTCATCCACTTGTGAGACTGTGGCTTCGCACTCCCCTGGATATGGCAGTGGGCAACCCACCCACTGTAGAGACTTGAGAGACTGTGGCTTTGCACTCCCCCAGGATATGGCAGTGGGCAACCCACCCACTGTAGAGACTTGAGAGACTGTGGCTTTGCACTCCCCAGGATATGGAAGTGGGCATGTGGCCCCCTCGTGGATTTGGCGTTGTGCACTCAAGCGGCTGAGGTGCCCCCCCTTTTCCCTCCCCCTGAGGTGCCTGTTTAGTTGCTGTCTGATGCCCCTGCAGTGTTCTCTCCGTCATGGTCGGGGATCTTGTGTGGGCCTCACCCATACCGTGTGGTCCCAGTGTTCCACAGACTTTCTTAGTGCACTACCTGGACCACTATGCTTGGTATATATTATGTACATGGTGTATATATATATATTTCTGCCTACATGCTTTGAATATATTACAATGGTTACACTCATTTTCTATTGTCTTTGCATTCTTCTGGGGGGCTTGGGGGTGTAACTGTGATGTATTGATATGCATTAGTGTGTGTGTTGTAGTGGGTGAGGGTGGGGGTGGGGGTGGGGGTGTTGCGTGTGTGTGTCCCTGTTTTTTCCCTCCCCCTCCACTGTGTCGGAGGTGCAGTACTCACCGTGGTCTTCGCCGCTGGCGTTCGTGCTCCTGGTAGAGGAGCAGGAAGACTATCGCAGGGAGAATTTGGAGATCCATGGCGTCCACGTTCCTCGTCCTCGTTCCTCGTGGGGTGTGTAGAGGTGAGCGTTTTTCCTTCGGGATTCCTGTTTCCGCCGTGTTTTTATCCGCGGTGAATCCGCCCTGGAAAAGGTGGCGGATTGGCCTGTCATAATAGTGTGGGCTGTACATTGTCTTCCGCCTGTCTGTTGGCGGTATTACCGCCGCTTTAACACCGACCGCCAGAGTTGTAATGACCGCCTATATTCTTTATGTTTCAGAGTCAAAGGAACAATTCCGCTGGGCATGAACACGAATTGTGGTACAATACTGCAATTACCGGATCTGCAATGGGGTACCTCCATGCTGATGGACACATATGTCAATGAAGCAAGTTCACGTATATCCAGCTCATCCTCTGTTGGGATGGCCTCTTCTCCCTCCTCACCATACACACTCCAACCCTGGCCATCCCTGGAGAAGATCTGTCTGAACTGCACCAACACCTGCTGAGGAAGGAAAAAACACTGTTGCATCAGGGTCGAAGGAAAAGAGTTGCTGATTATTTTGGCTGGGCTCAGTACAAGGACATTTCTGAGGAGTTTAGAATGTTCACTAATGTTCAATTATCAGCAGGAGGCTCTCTACCCTTCATCACCTTGCAGACAAAAGCAAACACCCACTGGTTGCAGATAACACAGTGGGACATGCTCAAGATGATGAACAGTACTGACTTTTGTGCCTTGCAATGACATGGACAATGAAACTTTGACACTTGCCATTCAAGCATTGCATCAACTGGACAAAGACATGCGTGAGGTGCTTATGAGCAGAAGTGGTTCAAAACCTGTTTTTCCTGGCTTCCCCGGTGGCTGACCGGTTTGTGCAGAGTCATTGTTACTTGTTTTCATCATGTTATTGTTTATGAGTGGTGTCCTGCAATTGGGGGATTCTTGCTGTAAAAACATACTCCCCAAATTGGGTAGGGTGCAAGTACAAGTAGTGAGGGAGATGCAACAACAAAGTGTGACTATCATGACTTATGGGTTTAATGGTGTAGCTAAAATTCAACTGGAGTGGGGAATATTGATATCGGATCAATCAATGCACACAACACCTTTAAACACAAACAATACATTTTCATACACAAACAAAGTCACATCACCCCTTTTGGAATTCCCCATCATGAACTCTCTGACGTCTCCAGCATGTAGGTACATGGTCAGGCAGGCTCTGTGGCCCAGGTCTGAAGGTTAATAACTGACAGGTCACAGGTAGGGTAACACATACCTGACAGCCAAACACACACACTTAGATCAGATCCAACAGATAGGCAGCAACACTACATTGTCCCCAGAGACTGGCCCCAGTAAAGCAGAAATGGCCAAAGGGACACATGCATTTCCTAAGCACCACAAAGGTAGATGCCACAAGTAGTTAGGTACACTTAGCCAATCAGGACACAGTACACACAGCATATGCAGTGACCATGCACCCCTCAAGCTGGACATCTGGACATGTACTCGCTAGTCCGCATAGTGTCCACATCAGGTTGAGGCTCATCTGCATTCCTTATCTGGAAATCATATCTACGACTCCTTGTCAACTGTTCACATATTTCACCAGAGAAAAAATATTTTGTGTTTATTGTTCCCAGAGAAATGTATAAAATCTGGGTCATTTCAGTGTGCTATGAGAGACAGACTTCAAACCCCGGTGCTGTAATTGCTTTCCCGGACGTAATGTTTAACTAAATGAACCGTTTCCTGTTTTGCTAGATGCCTCTCGTCTCTTGTTCTTTAATGTTAATCCTCATTCGAGTAACATTGGTAATATATTTATTTTAACTAAAATACTTGAAAGTCTCAGGTTCCAGGCCACTTTGGAACTGGCTCAGCTTTGTCAACACCAACCATATTGGAAACCAGACAAATGAGCATATGGAAATCATAAAAGAGATATCTAGGTTTTCATTTAATTTCTAGTGGCATTTCATTGAATCCCAAATAGATTTCCTTGGTAACTTGGTTGCCTAACTCAACTCAATATTAGGATCTGTAAATTTATCTATTGGCAATTTATCACTGCTTGTTCTTAACACAGAAATAAAAAAGTGGGATTCTTAAGAAACAAGATTTAAAACATGTTTTTTGTTGAATGAGCTCTCCATCATCTGAAATGTTTCTTTACTCAAGCAACTGTCTTTTATCATCCATATCCTTCTGAGACATTCATCATGCATGATCTCTTATCTACCTTGCTTTGTATGTTTATTAGACGTTGATAATGCCTGGGTACCATGCCAGCACCACAGACTGAATCAGCCTGACTATCTGTAAATTTGGAAGCAACTATGGACAGATATGTATCTAATCATACTACATCTACACTGAATGTATGTTCACTTGCATTGCTTCATTCCAGTCTCTGAAGGGTTATCCAGGTTTATATGTTTTCTTCTCTCCTACCCAGCAATAGACATCTAAACATGCAGAATGCACTCATTGTTAATTCTGGTAGACTTGTAATGCATCTAAATAAATCTCCATATCCCAAACAAAAGTAAATACAATTTCCACATATTATCATAAATGTGACACAAGACACTAATCTGTTATGTCTTTACCAATAAAGCATCTTGGTATTTGTTAATACCATAACAATACTCTTAGCAACCTGAACAACATTGCAGAAATTTGGTATGCTTTTGAGTGTCCAAAGCCTTTTGTTGACTGCACTCCCAAAGCCAAAACAATCTGAAAGGGAAGCTGAATTCTGTGAAGAATACTATGCTCACCATGGGTAGTCTGGCATAATGAGCGTGGTTTTCCTCCGTGTAATGCATGTTGTACATACATGGAAAAACACCAATACAACAATACAAATACAAATGCCAAACAACTTAAACTCGAATAGAATCATTTATTGAGTAAAATGACAATAATAAGAAGGCGTTTGCACTCAGGGTTTCAGAGTTATAGAAAAAACAGTTACTTTTTTATTAATAACACAGAGAAAGTGAAAAATAATGGTAGTATACAGGCTGAACAGGACATTTGTAACTCAGCTTTCAAAACTGGCTCAAACTGGACTGCTGTTGTGTAGAAGTTGGTGGATTTCCCCAGTCAAACGTTTCACCTTTAGGCCCAGATTTACAAAAAAGTGGTGCAGTGCAGCAACAGAATTTGAAGTGCCATGCTGTGCCTCTTTTAAAACACAGTAATGTGCTGTATTTGCAAAAATAGGGTGCATACCTGTGTTTCCCCCTGAACGGATGCTCAATTTAGCTGCCAGCACCAATGCAGGCATCCTTGCACCATAGTGCAAGGGTGTCTGCATTGAGGGGTGTGATTGTTTATGTGCAGGAAGGTGTCCTTTCCTGCACATAAGCAATCTACAATGGCGATGCGGCACGTCGATGTGTGCTGTAAGATACATCACACATAGAAGTACCAAATCATCATTTTTGAACTATTGTTTATGTGCAGGAAAGGACACCTCCCTACACATAATCAATCATTCATGGTGTTTTGCTCTTTCTATGTGTGCTGCAGAATGCAGCGCATATAGAAAAAGCAAAAACAAGGAGGAATAAGAGTATTCTTTCTCGTTGCATCATGCTATTGCCATCCATGGGGTAGTGTTAGTTTTTGGCGCTGCCACAGAATTATGATTTTTCTTAAATCTGGCTCAGTGTCAAAAGCAATGGGTATTGCGGTGGAAAGCCTACAGCAACACCCATTGCATGCCACTATGCCTCAGAAAACTGCATAGGAGGGACATCTATTTACTGCACTTGAGAAGGCTTTCAAATTTAATTGTAAATGGCAGATAGGACAAAACAAGAACTCTTGTACATTCATGTCATCAGAGAGGAGAGAGAGGTGCTCTTATACAGCTGACACAGTGGAATGTTGTAACCATTGCTGGCATAACTTCCCTATGCTGTAATTGGTGACAAATCCTGTGTACTGTGTATGGATATAACGAGGGTCTGGTCTGCTTGCTTTAAACGTGCATTGCAACCATTTGTGTTCACTGGCCACTCTAAACACCCATTGGGACCTGAAAGTATTGAATTAAATTTACCATTCTGTACCAGACCTTTGAGCTGATCTTCTGTGTAATTTGCCAAAGATTTGCCATTGTCAAATTGTGAAATTGAAGAGATATTGAGCACATTCATTTTTTTTATTTTTGCCAGACCTAGGCAAGTTATCTTCTGAATTGTGTCATTTAGAAAAAAAATCATCTGTGATGGAATCAGACATGCTTTAAATAAGGCAAACGTGACCTGCCCTGCCAATCCTTTGTTCCCCAAACCGATTTTAAATCAATTGCATCTTTCCACTATTCCTAGCCTTTATTGGCCAGTTGGGAATCAAATGAATTTGAGTAAATTAATTTAATAGTGGTCAACATATTTTTTCTGGGTTTTGTCGATGGTAATTTAACAAAGTATGTTACCAGTTCTGAAGTATCATGCCATGAAAAATAAGTGAATATGTCTTACTATGTTTTAGAACTCCTTACTAGTGGACTTGGGCAATGTTCCCATAAAAAATTGGGATGCTAGCTCTATGTAGGTAATTGTCTGCATAGTGATGGTAACAAAACATTTCACAGCAATTGGCTGAATTTATGTACATGTGTTCACTTTCTTAAACAGTATAATATTCAAGCTCAGAAAGCATTGAAGAAATGGTGGTCATATCCCAATCATCAGATACAACACCTAGGCCCTCATTACAAGTCTGGTGGTCCTACGACTGCCAGACTCGCGATGCCGGTCTGACTGCCGCCAAAGCGCTGGTCCGACAGTTTTGGGGGCATTCAGACCGCCAGACCGCCACATTATGAATGTTTCCCTCCACTGGAGGGACAGGCAGTGCTGGGCGGTCCTAATCTGCGAGGGCAGTGCTGCATGCAGCTCTGCCCTGGGGATTACAACCCTCTTCTCTGCCAGCTTTTACATGGCGGTTGCCGTGCCATGTAAAAGCTGGCAGAGACAGGGTGCATGGGACCCCATGGGGGCCCCTGTATTGCCCATGCACTTGTTATGGGCACTGAAGGGCCCCTCATGGACAGCCCTTTAATGCTTTTCACTGTCTGCTTAGCAGACAGAGAAAAGTGCTACGGGTGCTATTGCACCCTATGCACCGCAACATTGCCACCGGCTTGATTACAAGCCTGAGTCAATGTTGTGGGATGTTCCCAGCTGGGCCAGCGGGTGGAAACTCTATTTTTGCCCTCTGACCCAATGGGAAACTCATAATAGGGGCCACAGGAAGGTCACAGAACTCGCGGTGACCTGACCGCGGGAGTTTGGAGGGCAGCCTTTTCTATACGCCAAACTCGTAATGAGGGCGTTAGTGTTATCACATTGTTCATCGCAATCTTAAAAACATGCAATTTGAATAGACTTGGTAGGACCAAAAAAGTCATGTGGAACCTTATCCCAATCAATCTCTTCAGGATCTGGAACAGACCAAATCTTCACAAGCAGAAATTAGGCTTTCTATAGCTATCCAAGGAGTGCAAAAAATAAACATGTTGCTAGAAGAAGCATCCAACAACATTGACTCAGGCTTATAATCGAGCCGGTGGCAATGTTGCGGTGCATAGGGTGCACAGTCCCGGAAGTGGGTATCATGCCCACTGGTTCTGGAAGGGGCTCCTTGCCCACTATCCCTGGAGGGGAGTCTTAGGCCACAGTTCCTAGAGTGGGAATCATACCCACTGGTTCTGGAGGGGGCTCCCTGCCCACTATCCCTGGAGGTTAATCTTAGACCACAGTCCCTGGAGTGGGTATCATGCCCATTGGTTATGGAGGGGGCTCCTTGTCTACTGTCCCTGGGGGGGAGCCTTAGGCCACAGTCCGGGGGGGGGCTACATGGCCTCTGGTGGTGGCAAGGGATCCTTGCCCTCAGGTGGTAGATGGGGATTCTTGGCCTCGGGTGGTAGATGGTGATCCTTGTCCTCTGGTGGTGGATAGGGATCCTTGCCCTCAGGTGGTGGATGGGGATCCTTGGGTTCATTCCCATGAGGGGCCCCCTTGGCCTTTGTCATGTGACTTGTGTCCTTGTCTCCACTGGTTTAGGAGGTGCCTCTACTGATCCTGTCCTCTGTCTCTTGGGTTCTGCTACCCTAGACCTCTGAGGCAAAGCTGTGTCCTTGCTGGGAGTGGCTGCCTTCCTACTCAGGGGCCCCTTAGTGGCAGCAGCATATTTTTGGGTAGGAGCAGTGGCAGTCTGGTTGGCTGAGGTGCCTGGCTGGCTGGTTGGGACCTTGCACTTATGGGCAGGACTGGAGTTAGGGGTAGGGAAGAGGTCAAGATGGGCAAGGAAAACCTTCTTAAGGATATTGGGGAAGGATGTGGGAGGAGGGATGGGAGTGGAGGTAGAGGGAGTGGTAGTAAGAGGAGTAGGTGTGTTAGACTTGGATGCAGGTGCATGGACAGTGTGCGTGTGTGAGGTGGATGGCTGTTGGGGGTCTGATTGAGAGCGTTTGTGTTTCTTTGGAGGGGAGCAGACAGGGTGGGAGAGGACAAACAGGACGTGTGGATGGATGTTGTGGTGGTGTCTGCAAGTGAGGTGGCTGTGCTGCATGAGGTGGTGAAGATGATGGTGACTGCGCATGTGGTGTGCGTGTCTGCGGGTCTGCTCCTGTGGTGTCTGTGGGCAAGGGTGTACAGGTGGCAGGGTCTGAAACTATTGATGCAGTGCATGCATGTGTGAGTACGGATGTGATTGTGAGGAAGGAGCAGGAGGGAGAGACAGTGGAGGCAGTGGATGTTGTTGTGTGTGGATCTGTCTGGTATTTGTGTGAGTGCTTGTGACTTGAAGTTTGGTGCCAATGTTTGTCTGTGCCACTCTTGTGTGATGTTGTGTGTGCATGTTTGTCTGTATGTGTGTATGGGATGGGTTGGGGTTGAGGAGACTGGGAAGTGGTAGTTGGAGGGGTGACGGTAGGACCAGGGTCACTGGCTGCCATCAGAGAGGAGGCCAGGGCCTGAAACGATCTCTGTTGGGCCGCCAAGCCACCGTGAATTCCCTCAAGGTAGGCACTGGATTGCTGCATCTAGGATGCCAGCCCCCGGATGACATTCACTATGTTTGACTGCCCTACAGAGATGGACCTCAGAAGCTCAACAGCCTGCTCACTGAGGGCAGCAGGCCTCACTCGGGCAGGGCCTGAGGTGCCTGGGGCGAAGGAGATGCCCACCCTCCTGGGTGAGCAGGCACAGGCTACTCGGTGGGGGGCTACTGGGAGGGCGGTGCTGATACGTGGGTGGTGGCTGTACCTGTAGCTGGGGTGGTTCCAGAGGTGTTCGCCACCACCAGGGAGCTCCCATCGGAGGAGGTTTCAGAGTCAGTGTTGTCACCTCCTTTCCCCATCGTGGTGCCCCCCTCACCCTCCATCTCACTGGTCCCTTCTACGTCTGTGGACTCTGCCTCCCGGGTCCCGTGGGCTGCAGCTCCCTCACTCGTCGGTGAACCTGCTCCTTCGCAAGATGATGCTAATGCACACATGGAGAGACTGACAGAAGAAAATAAGGGGGGTGAAGAAAGGGAGCACTGGGTCAATTACAGCACCAACACCACAGATTGCTTACACATTACAGTCACACACAGGGACCAAGATTGAGAAGTATGCACTGCACTGGCATGCCACTGGCTAGGTACCACAGCAGGATCAGAGCCAGACACTGCCATCTGCACCCCTTCTGGGACCTACTAAGTCCTGTCTGACATGGAAAGCCACCTAGCTAGCTATCCAGATATTGGTATTCACCCAATAACCTTGAGCTGGACCACACAGCAATGTATGAGCTGGCATAAAGGGGCATTCACTGACTAAAACCCACTGTCAGAATCCAATGGCAGGCAACAAAGATGGTTGTCACACACTAGACATACCCCCTTGTGGCTGCTGTGATGCCCTCAAGCGCCCATCCAGCTCTAGATAAGCCACTGGCAGTATGCAAGCCATCAGGGGGATAAGATTCCGGGAACCCCTTCCTTGTTGAGAGGCCATCCCCAGCTTGGCCTCTGCGGTCCAGTGTCTCAGGTCCTTCCACCGTTTTATGCAGTGGGTGCTCCCCCGGTTATAAACTCCAAGGGTCCGCACCTCCTTGGCAATGGCATGCCACAGGCCCTTCTTCTGATGGGCGCTGACCTGCAGGGAAACACAAACAAAGGGACAGCATAAATCCGAATATCCAGTCTGTCACACATATGGCATTCAGACATAATTTGCCCCTCAAATGGCACACACATTACCCGGAGCCCTGCATATACACTACCACCAGACCTACCCCCCCACCCAAATGACACATTGGCAGCACATGCACACATCTCCATGCAGCCTTGTTGCATGCAACGTCCTCATGGTGTACTCACCTGTTGGTCTGGAGGCCCATACAGCTGTCCATACAGGGATAAAACCCCATCCACCAAGCGCTCTAACTCCTCCGAAGTGAAGGCAGGGGCTTTTCCCCCAGTCACACAGGTCATGGCAGGTTTCAGACACAGGTCACAGCAGCACACACAGTGGAGGTGTTATCCTGTGGAAATTCAGGAATCAAGTGAGGTCATAGTCAGAAAATGGCAGTCACGTCCACGCGGTGTACACCATCACCGCCGGCACTGATTCTCACTGGGTACTGTACTCTATAGAGCCCCATGTTAACCAAGGAGGAATTGCACAGCAGTGCAGACCGCCTTCTGCCATGACCGCCAACGTCCATGGACTGAG
The DNA here is from genome assembly GCF_031143425.1 of Pleurodeles waltl. Classification (NCBI taxonomy): domain Eukaryota; kingdom Metazoa; phylum Chordata; class Amphibia; order Caudata; family Salamandridae; genus Pleurodeles; species Pleurodeles waltl. The sequence continues at coordinate 1,064,644,438 of NC_090448.1, forward strand.
GTAACTTCCGCCTGTCCCTACATACAACACAGGCTGTGTCATGTTAAAGGGCTGGTACACAATTTAGAATAAAAACTGCGTCATTGGTATCAATTGTTCATTTATAGCCATTTACAGTGTCCAGTTACATACATGCTCTATCTACACTGAAGTCGTGGATCCATTTTTCATATTGTCACTCCCTTCTCACTCTTCTGTCCCTTAAGTACCTACCACTGTGGAGGAATAGGAGGAGGAGGCAAGCCCCCATGTACAGACCCTTTGTGGACTTGGCTACACTGGAGGACAGGCACATAATACTCACCTATAGACTGGACAGGGTCACAATCACAGAGCTGTATGCTCAATTGGAGCCTGATATGATATCTGCTATCTGTCATCCCACAGGGATTCCCCCCCTCTTGTGCAGGTCCTATCAGTGCTCCATTTCCTGGCAACAAGCTCCTATTCCAAGTGACAGTGGGCTTGGCTGGAGGACTGTCACAGCCAATGTTCTCAATAGTGCTGGCAACGGTTTGGGCTGCCTTGCTCAAACACATGTGCAGCTACATCGCTTTCTCCCAAGTAGAAGATTTGGCCACTGTGAAGGCTGGATTCTATGCAATGGGACATATTCCAAATGTTATTGGGGGCTTTAACGGAACACATATTGCCTTTGTCCCCCCCCCCAGGCAATGAACAGGTGTTCAGGAATAGAAAGAGTTTCTACTAACTCAATTTCCAGATGGTGCGCCTTGCTGACCAGTACGTCACCCATGTTGCTGCCAAATATTGTGGGTCAGTGCATGAAGTCTTTGTCCTGAGGAATAGCAGTGTCCCACAAGTGATGGCACAACTACAGAGGCACAGAGGGTGGCTTATAGATGAGCCTGAGGCCCCACCCAATGTATGTCAGTGTGTGCTTCCATGCCATTGTGCAAGGCTAATGTTTGTCTCTTCCTTCTTGCAAGTGACTGTGGCTAACCAAACCTGTCCTGGCTCTTGACCCCTGTAAGGATTCCGAGGACAGGGGCTGAGAATAGCTATAATGATGCTCATGGGCGTACCAGGAGGATTACTGAGAGGATCTTCGGTCTCCTGAAGAACACGTTCAGGTCCCTCAATCTGACAGATGGATCTCTCTGCTACTCCCCTGAGAAGGTCTGCCAGATAGTTGCTGTATGCTGCATGTTGCACAACCGGGCCATCAGACAACATGTGCCCTATCTGAAGGAGGAGGAGGGTGAAAATGCTCCAGTGGCAGCAGTGGACCCTGAGGAAATTGACGATGGGGAGAAAGAGAATGAGAATGTGGACAATAGGACACCAGTTATACGTCAGTACTTCCAATGGCACACAGGTAAGACAGTAGAACTGACCATTCCTCAAATAAATTATTTTTCTGTGTGGCTGTAGCATGATGACAGTCACTTCCTTAGCATCCCAACTGACTGTCACCTATGCCTTCCCATTTTGCAGATGTTGGTGTGGTTACAACTGAGTACTGATGTGATGACTACAAACTGCTAAAGTTCTGGACAATTGCACAGGATGATACTGTTCAATACATTTCACATATCTGTCAGATAAAGCACCAGTACTCCAGTTGTGTTGTAGGGTTTTTATTGAAGTGAAAATTATGAAGGAATAGTGCAATGGAATGGGGTGAAGCTAGAGGAAAGTCCAGTGTATGGTCCAGTCTGTTTGTAGCACAGGTCCACTGTCCAAGGGCTCATAGGAAAGAGAGCAATGGCAGTTCAAAGTGGACAAGGTGACACAGTAGAACACAAGGGGGACATTCAGGAGGGGCTCATTTTGTGGTGGTGGTCTTGGTCTTGGCAACTTTCTTTGGTGTCTGAGTCACAGGCAACGTTTGTGGAGTGGTTCACCTTCTGCAGGGGAGGGGTGCTGCTGGCCTATGGGTCCTCTGGCAGGGCCTCCTGTCCACTAGCTGCAGCAGATGTGGAGGGCTGGTCAGTTGGCTGGTTAGTGGAAGGGGCCCACTGGTGTGATGTGTACTCCATCCTGATGTTGGCCATATTACCCAGCACCCCTGCTATGGAGACCATGGTGGTGTTGATGGCCTGCAATTCTTTCTTGATCATCTTGTGGTCTTCCTCCTGCAGCCGCTGGTTCTCCTGCATGGTGTCTATCACCTGACCCATCTTGTCCTGGGATTGTTGTTAAGCCTTCAGTACATTAGTGAATGCCTCCTGGCCAGTCAGTTCCCTGGGTCTGTCCTCCCCCTGGCTCATAGCTGTCCTCTGAGTGTCCCTGGTCCCCTGTGCCTGTGTCCCCTGAACGGTGTGCCCACTGCCACTGACCCCAGGATTCTGATGGTCTTGCCTGTAAGGTGTGGACTGGGGTCCCTGTACAGGTGGACACACTGCTGATTGACGTGTCCTGGGGACAGAGGTCTGAGGACGTTGGGTGGCTGCTCTGGTGTTGGATACTGAGGGGTGAGGCTCTGTGGTGGACTGAGTGTGGGCTAGGGTATCTGATTGACTAGTGATCCCTGATGGGCCAGGGAGTTCATCCAGATCCAGAAGTCCAGAGTTACTGTCATCACTGGGGGCATCTTCTTGTGGGGGACTGGGTAGCTGTGGCACCTCCTCCCCACTGAGATTGGCTGGGACACCTGTGGGGATGTAAAAGGTGTATTATGCTACATGTCTGTGACATACTCTGCATCCCTAGCTTCCCCTATACTATTGCTGTTGCCCTGCCACCTTTGTTTGTGTATGGTGATGGATTGTGGGATTGTTAGTTCTCCATGCTGCGCTTGCATTGGTGGTGGGTGCACATGCAGGGCTGGCAGGGATGTGCATGCAGTTGGTATGGAAAGCAGGGCTTGGCATTTAGGTTAGTTAATTGTGGTGGTGCACTGTGTAGGATGGAGTGGAGTTATGGGTGTCAGGGTGAGGAGTGGTGGTGGCATGCAGGTATGGGGGGGATAGGTAGAAAATATTGACTCACAAGTGTCCAGTCCTCCGGCAACTCCAGTGAGTCCCTCAGGATGCAGAATTGCCAAGACTTGCTTCTCCCATGCTGTCAGCTGTGGGGGAGGAGGTGGGTGTCCACCTCCAGTCCTCTGGATAGCGAGCTGGTGCCTTGCTGCTATGGAATGTACCTTCTCCCGTAGGTCGTTCCACCTCTTCCTGATGTCATCCCTTGTTCATGGATGCTGTCCCACGGCTTTCACCTGGTCCATGAATCTCCACCATAGCTTCATCTTCCTAGCAATGGAGATCTGATGGATCTGTGCTCCAAACAGCTGTGGCTGTACCCTGACTATTTCCTCCACCATGACCCTCAACTCCTCATCAGTGAAACGGGGTGCCTTTGTGAGGACATGGGTGTTGTGTGGTGTGTGTTGTGCAGAGGTTGTTGAGTAATGTGGTGTGGCTTGTGGGGTGTGTGATGGATGAATGGGTGGTTGTGGTGTGCATGTGTAGTTTTCTGTGATTTTTGTGGCTAGCTATTGCAGTCTTTTCGTGTTGGCAAAGGGTTGTGGGTAATGTCGGTGTGTGTTTTGTAGCGCTTTGGTGTGTGTGTGTGGTGTGTGTACTAGTGTCAGGTGTGTGTTTTCAGTATTGGCAAATGTTATGTTGTTTTGTATTTGGGTGGCGATTATGAATGCACTTGTCTGTACCGCCAATGGTTTACCACCGTTGAATGTCCACTGTGGTGATTTGTGGGTCATAATGTGGAGGGCATTTTTTTGTTGGTGTAACAACAGTTTAACACTAACCTTTGGGCTGGCAGATTTGTGTTTGTGGCAGTATTCTGTCTGTTTGGTGTGTGCGTGTCATAATATGGTGGATGGATGTTCGGCTCCACGACGGTATGTTGGTGGCCATCATCGTGGCGGTAAGCGGGATTCACCGACAATGGCAAAATGAGGGCCTTTATATGTCTATTCTGCATGTTTACAAACATTCTCTTTCTCTCATTTGAAAGAGTTACACAGCAAGGCTTTTAGTGCTTTTTGGGAAATGTGATGGTGTGATGATATATTCTAAGAAAATTGTACCCCATGACATAAATTCAAAGGATATTGCAAGTCACCTTGGGGTTTTATAACCTTATAAAGGAACATGTCCTACAAACCTGTACCTCTATATGGTCATGGAACTCTTTGATGACTTGCAACTTCTTTATATTGCATGGCAACGGGAATTTTCACCCATATATATTGACCTGATTCAATCTTACCTTGACTTTGACAATGCAGTCTATCTTGTGCTGCATAAGAAAAGTATTACTCAGCTGCAACTCATCCAGAATTTAGGGTCACATGTATGAATGTTTGAATTAGCGATTTCCTAATTGCCAGTTCCAGCAAACCATAATTGGGAAATCCCTAAATCAAATGTATGAAACCCTTTAGAGGTTCACCTGCAATTCATAGTGGGTCGTAAATAGACATACCTGGTGAATATTAATAATGTAGGTCGCAACTTGCAACCCATTAGGAATCACAGCCAGCACAGGCATGGTGACCTGCTGGGGTCAGCAGACCACCATGATTGTGATTGCTTTTAAATCAAGCAATCTTTTTTTTAAGCTAAGCCCATTTTCCTTAAAAGAAAACGGGATGCATTAAAAAAGTTAAAAAAATGGAACGTACCTACCACTGTCTACTCCCTTAAGGACCCCTCCCCATTTGAGAACGGGTTAACACCAACTTTCTATTGACGGTAAACTGCAAATGTGTTGTGACCACTCAATATACCTTTCAGATTCTGTATTTCGAAGGAGCACCCTCAACATGCCCTTTCCTAATACCAAATCACAAAACCCAAATTGTCAAGTTACTGAATCACAAATTGGACTTTGTACAGAATGTATGATGGAACAACGAATGCTGGAACCATGCATGCCTGAACAACACGGTTGGAACAATGACAGCGTTGTTCCCACGAATGCCTTTACCACGCATGCTTCTACAATGATTATTCATTGTAAAAGCATGCCTAGTAAAGGCATGGATAGGAACTGCATGCATGGTTCTGGCATGCGATGCCCTCACAACAAAAGTACCCTGATCCCCAATCCCCCAAAACAATAGTACCCCAACTCCATCCCCCTAAAAACCAAACTACCCCCACCCCCAAAAAACAAACTACCTGATCCCCACAGCTACAAAAACCAAACTACCCCAATCCCTCACCCCGACCCCAAAAACAAAAGTACCCTGATCCCCAAAACAAAACTACCCTGAACCCCCACCCTCCAAAAACCTAACTACCCCAAACCCCTACCCCCCACAAACCAAACTACCCCGACCCCCACCCCAAACCCAAACTACCCTGATCCCCCACCCCCAAAAACCTAACTACCTCACCCCACCCCCAAAAACAAAAGTTCCCCGACCACCACCCCAAAACAAAACTACCTGACCCCTACACCACCAACATCCAAACTACCCGATCCCCATACCCCAAAAGCCTAACTAACCTGAAAAAAACCTACCTCCCACAAACCTAACTACCCTGATCCCCTCCACCCCAGACTCAAAAACCAAACTACCCTGCCCAATCCCCAAAAACAAAAGTGCCCGACTGTTGGACCTGGCTTTTTGACAGGGACATCCCCAAACTTTTTGCCTCCTTCCTCCTATTTTTTCTGACCTGTTGTTGTTGGCTTTTGACCTCTGAGCACTTTACCACTGCTAACCAGTGCTAAAGTGCCTATGCTCTCTGTGTAAATTGTACTATTGATTGGTTTATCCATGATTGACTATTTAATTTACCTGTAAGTCCCTATTAGAGTGCACTACATGTGCCTAGGGCATGTAGATTAAATGCTACTAGTGGGCCTGCAGCACTGGTTGTGCCACCCACCTCAGTAGCCCCTTAACCTTGTCTCAGGCCTGCCATTGCAAGGCCTGTGTGTGCAGTTTCACTGCCACTTCGACTTGGCATTTAAAAGTACTTGCCAAGCCTAGAACTCCCCTTTTTCTACATATAAGTCATCCCTAATGTGTGCCCTAGGTAACCCCTAGAGCAGGGTGCTGTGTAGGTAAAAGGCAGGACATGTACCTGTGTAGTTATATGTCCTGGTAGTGTAAAACTCCTAAATTCGTTTTTACACTACTGTGAGGCCTGCTCCCTTCATAGGCTAACATTGGGGCTGCCCTCATACACTGTTGAAGTGGCAGCTGCTGATCTGAAAGGAGCAGGAAGGTCATATTTAGTATGGCCAGAATGGTAATCTAAAATCCTGCTGACTGGTGAAGTCGGATTTAATATTACTATTCTAGAAATGCCACTTTTAGAAAGTGAGCATTTCTTTGCACTAAAAACTTGTTGTGCCCTTCAATCCACGTCTGGCTAGGTTTAGTTGACAGCTCCTTGTGCATTCACTCAGACACACCCCAAACACAGGGTACTCAGCCTCACTTGCATACATCTGCATTTTGAATGGGTCTTCCTGGGCTGGGAGGGTGGAGGGCCTGCCCTCACACAAAGGACTGCCACACCCCCTACTGGGACTCTGGCAGACAGGATTGAGCTGAAAGGGAACTTGGTGCATTTCTTAGAGACTCTTTGAAATCACCCCCACTTCAAAGGCACAACTTAGTATAAAACAGGGCCTCTGCCCTACCTCATCAGACACTTGCTGGAGAAGAAACCTGAACCAGAAACTACATCCTGCCAAGAAGAACTGCCTGGCTGCTCAAAGGACTCACCTGTCTGCTTTCTCCAAAGGACTGCTGTCTTGCTGTTGCCCTGCTGCCTTGCTGAACTCTTGTCTGGCTGTGAAAGTGCTCTCCAAGGGCTTGGATAGAGCTTGCCTCCTGTTCCTTGAAGTCTCAGGACCAAAAAGACTTCTTCCTTTCACGTGGACGCTCCGTGCGCCGAAAATTTCGACGCACAGCTTGTTTCGCGGCGAGAAAAACGCCGCACACCGACGCTGATCAACGCGACGCCCTCGGGACGATCGAGACTTCGACGCACAACCTCGCAAGGACAAAGCCGCCCGACTTCCAAGGAGAAATCGACGCGACGCCTACCGTGAGTGCGAAACTTTGACGCACGGCCTCGCAAGGACAACGCCGCCCGACTTCCAAGGAGAAATCGACGCGACGCCTGCCGTGAGACCAAAATTTCGACGCACGGCCTCGCAAGGACAACGCCGCCCGACTTCCAAGAAGAAATCGACGCGACGCCTACCGTGAGATCGAAACTTCGACGCGCAGCCCCGCAGAACGACGCGCAGCCGGAAAATAAGCAGGAGAATCCACGCACAGACCCGGGACGTCTGGTAATCCCCGCGATCCACAAAAAGAGACTGTCTGCGCGCCGGAAAACGACGCCCGACTTCCCCGCGTGGAAAAGAACGACGCAAGTCTGTGTGTGCTGAGCGGAAAACGACGCACACACCCCTTTTTCCACGCATCTCTTCTCCTGTGGCCCTCTGAGGAGATTTCCCACCAGAAACCAGGTACTCTGTGCTTGAAAGACACTTTATTGCTTTTTAAAGACTTAAAGACTCTTAATATCACTTTTCAGTGATATCTTTACAAATTCGTATTGCAACTTTGATCGTTTTGACCTACAATTATCCAGATAAATATTCTATATTTTTCTAAACACTGTGTGGTGTATTTTTGTGGTGTTATACTATGGTGTTGTATGATTTATTGCACAAATGCTTTACACATTGCCTTCTAAGTTAAGCCTGACTGCTCGTGCCAAGCTACCGGAGGGTGAGCACAGGCTGATTTTGGATTGTGTGTGACTTACCCTGACTAGAGTGAGGGTTCTTGCTTGGACAGAGGACAACCTAACTGCCAACCAAAAACCCCATTTCTAACATTGGTGATCAGCGGTGAGGATAGGACTTGTGTTTGTGCAGTGACATACAGTAGCTAAGTATTTCACTACCTACCCACAGTTGAAGGTCAACTTGATTTTTTATCTCTTTTTTGACTTTTGGTCTCTGATGTCCTCCTGGATATACTATTGATATTTTGGACTTTGGATTTTGTTTTTTGCTGGTAAGATCCTATCAGAATGGGATCGCTTACCTACTTATTCTTTTTGCCTACTGACCACCTCACTAAGGCTGACCTAAGGAAGCTTTGCAGAGAATGTGGCCTTCCTGTAGCAAAGAGATCTACTAAAGCAGAGATGCTACGTGCCTACATAGTCTGGGAGGAAGACAGATGGGCAGAGAGAGAGGCAGCAAGAAACCAAATGACTAAGTACCCCTCAGAGGAGGAGGAGGACGACTCAGATGAGGAAAGAGACCCAGTGAAAAAAGAATGGCTCATGGCTCAAGCACGGTGGATGGAAGAGCTAGATGAGTTTATTGAAAGGGCTGAGGCAGCAAGTCTCTTAGCCCTGGAAGAAGAAAAGATTGCAGCTCAAGAGCTGAGCTGTAAAGAGCTGAAACTGGAGGCCGGAAGGGCTGAGTCCAGTTCAGATGGTGGCAGCAAAAATCTTGCATCTAGTACTGCTGAAGAAGGGCACAAGCCCAGAGATGTGGTACCCAACTTGAAGAAGAGAGTTGACACACCCCAGGCGGTTCAAGGGTATGAGGTAGTTCCCGTTATGCACAGGGTCCCTGAGAAGGATTGGGGAACTGGCACAGGGAGTCATATTCCTACTGGGGGGAGGGACACTTTACTGACTCTAGCAGAGAGTGACAGAGAAAAGGGTTCCCCCCTGGTGGACGTCCTGGATATAGAGTGTAGAGACATCCCAGAAGAGTTTGGGTTGAGTGTCAGGGACAGTCAGATACTGTCTCACCAGTCTCAGGAGGGTGAAGTAGAGTGCTTTTCCAAGGTTGAGTTACTAGGTGGTTGGGTGAAGGGTACTGTGGTTAATACATGTGAAGGGCAGAGTGATGTAATTGCTGGAGAGCATATGTCTGGTCCTTATTTTCCAGAGCTACGCCAACACCAGGTGGAGTGTGAGTTCTCTGACCCCAGGGAACTTACAGTGGAGGCAGACTTTTGGGTGAGTACCAGAGAGTCTGAAGAGGCATTTGGGGGTGCTCCTGAAGGGAGTGGTCTAGGTGGTTCCCGACCAAGTGAGGTGGGAAAGGATTGTAGTGTCCCAGGTAGGTCTCAGAGCCTAACCTGTACCGTAGGGCCACCTTTTGAGGGAAGCCCCGCAGTGGCAGAAGAACTTGGGGGGATGACTGTAGACAACATCCCAACAGTTCTGGTGTCTGGCAGTACCACTCCTAGTGAGGGGGTGCAGAAGTCCAGACATAGGGTTGAGAGGGGGTGGCAGACCCCAGTGGAGGATCTTGAAAGTCAGGGGTCAGCTCTGAGAGCAGAGCCCCCCAGGAATGACCCAGGTGAGACCGTTTCTGGTTTGGGGGAAACCCAGACTCTGCCGGATGGGCAGAGGTCGGGAGACCTGCGCCAACCAGACTCTTGTGTGGCCCTTGGGGACGGCGTGTCCCTTGTGGGGGGTGAGAGTGCCCCCCAGGAAGTCCTGGCATGCCAGGCAAGGATTCAACCTCAGGGTGGTGACTCTGGGTTGGATAACCGGGTTCAGAGGTTAAACTTTGACCTGGTGGGGGGTAGATGTGCCCCCCAGAAAGTCCTGGAATGCCAGGCAATGGCTCAACCTCAGGGTGGTGACTCTGGGTTGGCTTACCAGGTGAAGAGGTCAAACTCTGACCTGGTGGGGGGTAGGTGTGCCCCCCAGAAAGTCCTGGCGTGCCAGGCAGTTGTCCAACCTCAGGGTGTCGACTCTGGGTTGGATGGCCAGGTTCAGAGGTTAAACTCTGACCTGGTGGGAGGTAGGTGTGCCTCCCAGAAAGTCCTGGGGTGCCAGGCAATTGCCCAACCTCAGGGTGGTGACTCTGGGTTGGCTAACCCGGTTCAGAGGTCAAACTCTGACCTGGTGGGGGGTAGGTGTGCCCCCCAGAAAGTCCTGGTATACCAGGCAATGGTTCAACCTCAGGGTGGTGACCCTGGGTTGGAGAACCAGGCTCAGAGGTTAAACTCTGACCTGGTGGGAGGTAGGTGTGCCTCCCTGAAAGTCCTGGCCTGCCAGGCAATGGTTCAACCTCAGGGTGGTGACTCTGGGTTGGATATCCAGGTTCAGAGGTTAACCTCTGACCTGGTGGGGGGTAGGTGTGCCCCCCAGAAAGCCCTGGTGTACCAGGCAGTTGTCCAACCTCAGGATGGTGACCCTAGGTTGGAGAACCAGGTTCAGAGGTTAAACTCTGACCTGGTGGAGGGTCAGTGTGCCCTCCAGGAAGTCCTGGCGTGCCAGGCGATTGTTCTACTTCAGGGTGGTAACTCTGAGTTGAATGGCCCAGTTCAGAGGTTAAACTCTGACCTGGTGGAGGGTCAGTGTGCCCTCCAGAAAGTCCTGGCGTGCCAGGCAATTGTTCAACCTCAGAGTGCTGACTCTGGGTTGGATACCCAGGTTCAGAGGTTAAACTCTGACCTGGTGGGAGGTAGGTGTGCCTCCCAAGAAGCCCTGCTGTGCCAGGCAATTGTCCAACCTCAGGGTGTTGACTCTGGGTTGGATGACCAGGTTCAGAGGTTAAACTCTGACCTGGTGGGGGGTAGGTGTGCCCCCCAGAAAGTCCTGGCGTGCCAGGCAATTGCCCAACCTCAGGGTGGTGACCCTGGGTTGGGGAACCAGGCTCAGAGGTTAAACTCTGACCTGGTGGGAGGTAGGTGTGCCTCCCAGAAAGTCCTGGTGCGCCAGGCAACTGTTCAACTTCAGGGTGGGGACTCTGAGTTGAATGGTCAGGTGCAGAGGTTAAACTCTGACCTGGTGGAGGGTCAGTGTGCCCTCTAGGAAGTCCTGGTGTGCCAGGCAATTGTTCAACTTCAGGGTGGTGACTCTGAGTTGAATGGTCAGGTGCAGAGGTTAAACTCTGACCTGGTGGAGGGTCAGTGTGCCCTCCAGGAAGTCCTGGCGTGCCAGGCAATTGTTCAACTTCAGGGTGGTGACTCTGAGTTGAATGGGCAGGTGCAGAGGTTAAACTCTGACCTGGTGGGGGGTAGGCGTGCCCCCCAGGAAGTCCTGGTTTGCCAGGCGGTGATCCAGTCTGAGGGTACAGACCCTGGGCTGGAAGACCAGGTTCAGGGTGTCCCCCTGGACCTGGAGGGAGGGGCTACTGATAACAGTGCCCCTACCATGTTGTCTTCTGAGGAGGCCACTCCTAGTTGGAGGGTGCTGGACCCCAGAAGGGAGGGCAGGGGGAGGGAAGCCTCACCCCGGGCCCTAGTCCCACCTGAAGGTACAGACCCCAGGTTGGAGGGCCAGTGGCAGGTTAACAGCCCTGCACTGGTAGAGGAATGGTACAGGGCGACTTCTGTAAGCCCCCTGGCCATGTTGGACTCTGGGGGTACCGCTCCAGGAAGGAGGGTACAAAGCCCCAGAGGGGAGGACCAGGTTCAGGCTGTCATCCCTGACCTGGTGGAAGGGAGAGTGGTTAAAGGGTGCCCAGCACCTGGGGCTACCGCCCCCCACTCTCCACAGCCACAGTGGTTGGAGAGCTTTGAGAGGCCTGGGGCCTGGCTCTCATCCCTGGCAGCTGTCAGTAATCACTGTGGCTTGCTGTCCGGGTGGACAGAGTTATCCCTGGGGAGGGGACAAGTGTCACACCCCAGGGGTAGAGTGGGCAACACCACTATGTTGGTCATGGGGGTACTATCCTGCTCCTGGGATACATCTGTGAGCAAAGTAAGGTTAGGTGCTGCACAGATGGGATCCGCAGGAAAGGAGAAAGGTTCCCCATGGATGGGCTTAGTGGGCCCTGAGAGTATGGACAGAGGGATCCAATTGGAGTCAGGAAGGCGAAGAACTGGAGCATGCCCCTGCTGTTGTGGGCCTGGGTCCTTGTTCTGTCGCCTCAAACAGGGAAGTACATCAGGATAGTGATTGTTCTCCCCTGGCTTTAGGCTGGTGGGGGGTCATGTTGGACCTGGCTTTTTGACAGGGACATCCCCAAACTTTTTGCCTCCTTCCTCCTATTTTTTCTGACCTGTTGTTGTTGGCTTTTGACCTCTGAGCACTTTACCACTGCTAACCAGTGCTAAAGTGCCTATGCTCTCTGTGTAAATTGTACTATTGATTGGTTTATCCATGATTGACTATTTAATTTACCTGTAAGTCCCTATTAGAGTGCACTACATGTGCCTAGGGCATGTAGATTAAATGCTACTAGTGGGCCTGCAGCACTGGTTGTGCCACCCACCTCAGTAGCCCCTTAACCTTGTCTCAGGCCTGCCATTGCAAGGCCTGTGTGTGCAGTTTCACTGCCACTTCGACTTGGCATTTAAAAGTACTTGCCAAGCCTAGAACTCCCCTTTTTCTACATATAAGTCATCCCTAATGTGTGCCCTAGGTAACCCCTAGAGCAGGGTGCTGTGTAGGTAAAAGGCAGGACATGTACCTGTGTAGTTATATGTCCTGGTAGTGTAAAACTCCTAAATTCGTTTTTACACTACTGTGAGGCCTGCTCCCTTCATAGGCTAACATTGGGGCTGCCCTCATACACTGTTGAAGTGGCAGCTGCTGATCTGAAAGGAGCAGGAAGGTCATATTTAGTATGGCCAGAATGGTAATCTAAAATCCTGCTGACTGGTGAAGTCGGATTTAATATTACTATTCTAGAAATGCCACTTTTAGAAAGTGAGCATTTCTTTGCACTAAAAACTTGTTGTGCCCTTCAATCCACGTCTGGCTAGGTTTAGTTGACAGCTCCTTGTGCATTCACTCAGACACACCCCAAACACAGGGTACTCAGCCTCACATGCATACATCTGCATTTTGAATGGGTCTTCCTGGGCTGGGAGGGTGGAGGGCCTGCCCTCACACAAAGGACTGCCACACCCCCTACTGGGACTCTGGCAGACAGGATTGAGCTGAAAGGGAACTTGGTGCATTTCTTAGAGACTCTTTGAAATCACCCCCACTTCAAAGGCACAACTTAGTATAAAACAGGGCCTCTGCCCTACCTCATCAGACACTTGCTGGAGAAGAAACCTGAACCAGAAACTACATCCTGCCAAGAAGAACTGCCTGGCTGCTCAAAGGACTCACCTGTCTGCTTTCTCCAAAGGACTGCTGTCTTGCTGTTGCCCTGCTGCCTTGCTGAACTCTTGTCTGGCTGTGAAAGTGCTCTCCAAGGGCTTGGATAGAGCTTGCCTCCTGTTCCTTGAAGTCTCAGGACCAAAAAGACTTCTTCCTTTCACGTGGACGCTCCGTGCGGCGAAAATTTCGACGCACAGCTTGTTTCGCGGCGAGAAAAACGCCGCACACCGACGCTGATCAACGCGACGCCCTCGGGACGATCGAGACTTCGACGCACAACCTCGCAAGGACAAAGCCGCCCGACTTCCAAGGAGAAATCGACGCGACGCCTACCGTGAGTGCGAAACTTTGACGCACGGCCTCGCAAGGACAACGCCGCCCGACTTCCAAGGAGAAATCGACGCGACGCCTGCCGTGAGACCAAAATTTCGACGCACGGCCTCGCAAGGACAACGCCGCCCGACTTCCAAGGAGAAATCGACGCGACGCCTACCGTGAGATCGAAACTTCGACGCGCAGCCCCGCAGAACGACGCGCAGCCGGAAAATAAGCAGGAGAATCCACGCACAGACCCGGGACGTCTGGTAATCCCCGCGATCCACAAAAAGAGACTGTCTGCGCGCCGGAAAACGACGCCCGACTTCCCCGCGTGGAAAAGAACGACGCAAGTCTGTGTGTGCTGAGCGGAAAACGACGCACACACCCCTTTTTCCACGCATCTCTTCTCCTGTGGCCCTCTGAGGAGATTTCCCACCAGAAACCAGGTACCCTGTGCTTGAAAGACACTTTATTGCTTTTTAAAGACTTAAAGACTCTTAATATCACTTTTCAGTGATATCTTTACAAATTTGTATTGCAACTTTGATCGTTTTGACCTACAATTATCCAGATAAATATTCTATATTTTTCTAAACACTGTGTGGTGTATTTTTGTGGTGTTATACTATGGTGTTGTATGATTTATTGCACAAATGCTTTACACATTGCCTTCTAAGTTAAGCCTGACTGCTCGTGCCAAGCTACCGGAGGGTGAGCACAGGCTGATTTTGGATTGTGTGTGACTTACCCTGACTAGAGTGAGGGTTCTTGCTTGGACAGAGGACAACCTAACTGCCAACCAAAAACCCCATTTCTAACACCGACTCACCAAAAACAAAAGTTCCCCGACCCCTCACCCCCAAAAACCTAACTAGCCTGAGCCCCACCCCCAAAACCCAAACTATCCTGATTCCCCACCCCCAAAAACCAAACTACCCCGATCCCTCCCCCCACCCCCAAAAACAAAACTACCCCACCCCACCCCAAAACCAAAAGTACCCCGACCCCCACCCCAAAAAAACCTACCCGACCCCCCACCCACTGCCCCTAAAAGCAGAACCGCCGATCCCTTCCCCTAAAAACCAGAGCCACCCTGATTCCCCCACCCCTGCCCCCCCAAAAAAAACTACCTTGACCAACACCCCTGCCCCAAACCCTTAATCCACCCGACCCCTAAAAACTACTCCCCAAACCCTGCCCCAGCCCCTCTTACCTGACCCCCTCCTCTCCTGATGCACTCTTATTTTTTCTCTGCCTTAACCACGCATGTGCGATGTTCAGCACATGCGTGGTTAAGGCAGAGAAGAAGGGAGTTGTTATTAATGCAAGCCTGCTTCCGCTTGTGTTAACAACGTAATTGTTGTTTCCGAGTTGTCATTCTGGATGTTTCCCCTTTGTACATTCCAAAAATAATTTTTCTAGTTGCAAATGGCCCGATTCCGTGAATAGGCCCATTTGCAAGTAGAATTTTTTTTGTACATGTGGGCCTTAGTCACAAGATCAGGATTTTATCTGAGAAAGTCTAACCTCATTGTTGATCAATTGAGCAAAATCCATTGGCTAGAGGTGCACAAAAGGACTGTTTTCAAAGTAAATTGCATCAGCTATAAAATGATTTACAGCTGAAGCCCTGCATCATCCACAAAATGATTTACAGCTGAAGCATGAATCTTCTTGCACAGAAATTTACCAAACGTGTGCATTCATGGCACTTAAACTCGTTTTTCAGCCTGACATGAAGGCCATTGATTCCCCCTGCAGTGATGTTTTAGCTTGAACTACTGCTGTCATTGCTGCACATTCTCTGTGTTTCTTAGGAAAGTTTGTACTGCTAATGCCCGTGCTTTACTTTTGCTGTATGAGTGTGTGAAGCTTGCACTCCTGCTACCTTTGGTGTGCTTATTCTATTGGCCTGATTACAAGTGGTTTGGTTAAACCCCTATTTATGCATGGGTAGGAATTACACGTTTGGCTGTATTTAACATATCTAATAATTCTCAAATGTGTTAAATACCTAAACCGTCATTACATTTCAGCAGGTCAAATTTAACAAAATTTAACGATTGGAGATCATTTTGTATTTACATACAATTTTGATTTTGGTGGGTAAAAGGTATTCCTCACAAACTCGTAATAGGTGTCATTTATCGTGCCTAATAAATAACACAACCCATGGTATTGTTGTTTGTTAGGTGCGATTAATAATAGCTCAACTCGTAACCTGTCTACCTGAAGCCTCCACAGCTGATATCTGTGCTGTTCCACTTCTGCATCTGTGAATGAAGCTTGCACTGCTGCTCACCGTGGGCTTGCTGCTGACCCTTGTGCTTTAGCTATTCTGTGCATAGAAGGAAACTTTGGATTTCTCTTGTCATACTAGTTCTGTGCATTATGGAAGCTTACACTGTTTTCAACTAGGCTGTTGTGCATATGTATGTTTTAGCAATGCTTAGAAAGCAACTGTCCCTTATACAAATGGCAAACAATTGGTATTATCAGTTCTAATAGCATGTGTATTCTAAGATGTTTTCAGTTTAGAAAGCTCTCAGCCCAACAGGAAGAGCCTGAAATGGCAGGTTTTAAGTGGCCCCATAGGGTGCTACAGCTTCCGCCTTACATGGATTATTAGTTTTTATTTTTACATGTAGGTATTTATTTATTTGTGTGTTTATGTGTTTATTTATTAACTTCTTTATTCATTTGTTTTGTTTATTTGCACTTACCTGGGCCAGGGATGTGGTCTGTGTACCTTACCGGTCGAGGATCCTTACTCCCGAGCCTGGCTCCAGGTCTATCTTTATTAACAGGCCGTCTTGCTAGTAGTGCAGGGTCGCGCACTAGTCTTTCTCCACTGTGTACAAGGAAACAGGCACATGCTTACAGGAGGATGTTGGATGCTAAAATGCTGTGTAGCGTAAGCCTGTCTGCACCCTTACATTCCCCTTTTGCATGTTTGTTCCACCGTGAGGCTCATCTACTTGCTGCAGTTGCTGGCCCTAGCAGGTAGGGACAATTATATCAGAGATCACTTCCTGTAAACGATGTGATTGATTTTGTCTTCAAATTCTCACCACATTCCCTGTGCACTTTTCAAGGGAGGGTTGTTTAATGCAAGATCTTTGCCAAACATTGCTGGGAAATTTAAAATCTTATCAATTCTAACTTTTATTTGTTACCAAGATGTGGCTGAAATATCTAATTCTGACCTCCGCATCGCTTTCCCTGTTGGTTTCAGCATTTTGTGTAGCAATATGGTCGGTTAGGAAGGGGTTGGAGGGGCTAATATTCTTAGGTCAGATCTCTCAGTCTTCTTAGATGTTCTCTCCTCTTTGACACTCTTTGTGAGATCAGTTTATCTTAAACATCCTTCTCTTTCACAATGACCTGGTCCTTCATTTTAACATTCCAGCTTGGCTTGATAACTTTAAAGAACTGGGTGAGAACTGGTGTTATCCTCCTTCATAATTACCATTTTGGTCAATTCTAATCTTCATGCCAAAACCATAAATGAGGACTCATCACTAGCTACCAATCTCTCCCCCCATGGTAGTCAGTTTGTATTTAGACCCGAATACAGGGCAAATCACATGATGGACTCTATTGTTACAGTTAATGGTTCTATCAACATGTGTGTAACATTCCCTTTCTCCTCAACCTAGCCTCATCAGTATTTATTCCATTTTTGTAGACTGGCACCTCATCATGATCTCTCAGATTAACAGTGCGCCCTCTTCTGATCTAAATTCAGGAAACTGAAGCAGTTCAACACTGCAGCAGAAGCACAGAGTCTTGGAAGGTTCTTGTTTTGGAGGGAAATGCGAGGGCAGCATTCCCTTTCTGTCAGGTCAATGACAAACTTTTTTAGTTATCCTATTGCATCGCTCCATGACCTCCAAAGACAGGATGGCATCAGCTGGGACATTTGCTAATAGATAGGTTACTCTAGAACGTAGGCAACTTTGCTTGCAGGAATGGAAGGATTAAAGATGTTGGATGTGTACCTATTCACCTGACTTGTGAGACTCATTTAAAGGTCAGATGTCACACTATAAAGCCAGGGTACATATTGCCAAAGCATCTTTTATAGCAACCAACCTGACCATGCCCTCTAATGTGTCCTGTGATCTTTTTTTCATTTACTCCTTTATGGGGCCTGACTGCAAGGCTCCCCTCGGCACCCTTTCTCAAACATTATTTGACAATCTTTTATCCTTTTTTGCTATACATCAAAAAATATGAACAAAATGATTCCACATGCTCACACGGTTCCTTTTCTGAATCTAAATGATGGAGGGGCAGTCTACCAAGATCACCCAGCTTCCTCCTATGTCTCAAGCTGAGGTCGTAACAGCAGTTAACTTATTGACATCAGGCTTCCCTGAATTTCCTTGTTCCCCAGCCATCCTAAAATCGATTGCTACCAATCATTTGTAAGGCCATCAGTGTTTCTCTTGGTACTGGAATTGTGCTTGGCATCTGTAAAAGGTGAATTGTTTCCCCTTTTCTTAACGAGGGCAGGGAGTGTACCCAGAGGATCTGTAAGTCCATCACTTATTATTCCTACCTTTGCCAAAATCATGGGACACTTTCTGAACAAATGGCTGGCTGGAATTTTGAGAGGCATAGAATTCTTGGAACAGACCCAGCGTGGACTTTGGTTAGGCCATGGCACTAAGGCCATCTTGGTTGTAGCTCTTCCCGTTGTAAAACATCTGACCTAGGCACCACCATTGGCCTCTTGTTGCTCAGTTTGTCTTTGGCCTTTGATCCAATGTTATCATTTGTGTCTTAACGGGTCAGGCTCACTGAGACAGCCTCACTGAGACAGTATTGAAATTGTTCTTGTCCTTCTTCTCAAGTTATGCTCTGTTTGTTACATTGCCTCCTTTTTGCTCTAAAGACTAGCATTTGACTTTTGGAGTCCCACTAGAATCTGCACGTTCTTCCATTCATTTCACTGTGTTTGTGCAGCCCCTGATTGAGCTGATTCAGAGCTTGAGATTTCAGGCGCTGTGATGAGACAACAACACCTACATCCTCCTAAAGTTCAACAACATGGCCTTTGATTCAGAGTTACCTTGCAGAATGTTCTTTGCCACTCAATAAAGGAGGTCAGAGAAATTCCTCAAACCTAATGGGAACTAGACTGAAATTCAATTAACTGAAGGCAGCTTCTCGGTCCAGATAAGGTTTATCTGACTGATGTTTTTGGGCAAGCTTTGCATCTCTTGCCACACAAGTGAAAAACCATTGTCTTTAGACTGATCAAGAGCTTTCATTTAATGCTCGGATCCAGAAATCCAGTTCTTCCTCTTGTGCCCTGTTGAAAACCGTGAAGAAAATTCTCCCACTTATTCCTTGTAATAACAGGGCAAAGGTGATCAGCTCCACTGTTCTTTCCCATCTAGATTATCGAAACACTTTATATCTGGGCCTCCATGATGTCTAGTTTTCTAAAGTGCAAAGTGTTCATAAAGTTGATCTGGCTCTGTGGAAATTTTCCCACCTCTTTCATGTGCAGCATGCTCTTGTGGATTTGGTGTCCTGTTGGATGAATGCTTCCACACTGACACCCCACACCGATCAGACAGAGGAGCTAGACTTTAGTGACTCCTCCTTCTAGTGCCCTTACTGCTGGCCTCAGTCTCTAAACGCCCATACATCTCCTACCTCCAGGGTTGGTAGTCTATGGGTAATTTCTGATTCAAAACGTTCTTTTGAAGCACAGATTCTTAAACGTATAGCCATCGGTTTTTATGATAACTGTCCTGAGAATGTCCTGAGAAAAATCATGCCACTCATTCCCAGTTCCTCTAATACAATTTTAGTTCAGTACCCCATCAAGAATAGACCGGATTCAAGTAATTCTCTGTTTTTTGGTCTTTTCTCCCTCCTCGTTAAAAGGATATAGCTTATACAGAATGTGTCTGCCCTGTCCTTCCTGATTGCTCATTAGCTCCAGCTAGGTCGTTTTGGACAGAATCCCTTTTTGCTTTAAAAGATGTCACGAAGAAGTTAGGCACGTTTTGGAGGAAGAGCCTTTAGAATCTTGGGCCCCACATTTTGAAATAATTTGCCTCTGGAGATTCGTCAGATCACCTCCCACTCTTCGGTTCTTGAACAACTAAAAAAGTTTGTTGTTGCTAGTCTGTTGACGTTCCCTTCCCTTTCCTATCTGATTTTGCCTTGATTTGCAACGCAAAGATAACTATGGGTGATAGTTGTGCATCACACATAAATAAATAAACTTTGCAATAATAGGCTAAAAAATACCAGCAAACAAAGAGCTGTCGGTTAAAGATCAGAGTTAGCTAAAGCTGATTGAATAGCATGCATCCACTTGATCCGTAAATATAAGAAAATGTTACAATTCAGCTTTACAAGCACAGTCCTCTTCATGCACTGGTCATCTCTACTGACACAGGAATGCCAGCTTATCCAGCACTGGGAAAGCCAGTAGATCTGACTGTAATTTACTAACACATGCAGTCGTCATTGACGCAGTCCTGTATTTGCATGGTTCTGTATCTTAAAACCAGATCATTTACCTTTGTCAATATTTGTTTGGCTAGAGTAGAACTGCATTTGAGTGTGAGTCAAGATCTGATAAGGGCCCGGAGGATTTTGAGCCTAATGATTGCTGTAATGATTGTGGTACTAAAGAAGAACATTTATATATTTGCATATAATCAATTTTGCATCTTGTGTTTCCTTTATGTTACATCAGAGGGACTGGACTGCAAAAAAAGTTTCTGCCTTTATAAAGTATTTATTTTTCATCAAGCATAAACAATGCAAAATCGCATAGTGAATGCATGGCAGACATGCAAGATAAAAACTAACTGTACCACAAGAGGTTCCTATTTTTGGAGAACGTCAGGTTTGTGTACCTGAGTAGAGGGGATATTTTGCCTTAGGCATTCTGCAAGCCTCTAGAGTGTCATTGGACCGCGAAACAATTCTATATACAGTATCTGTCCCCTAGGAACTGACAAGTAGCATTGACTCACTGCTCCCACAACACCTTTCGATTCGAAGCTCGGCCCCCAGACTTCCACTACAACAATGTAAGTACAGGCCGCACGGCGAGGCATTGTGATCACTGTATTATGCAACACTTCTCTGTGACTTGGCCATTGCACAAGAAATAAATTAAATCTTATAAAAGAGCTGTTGATGCACCCTTGCACAGTATAATAAATGCCTTGACTATAAAACAGAAATTGCTTGCAAACAAATTTAAATGCTTGGTAATTACAAAAACATAGTCATCCATTTCATCCTATCCCCTGCGGGGAGTGCGGATGCTGGACCTGCCGTATCCCTCACCGAAAAAAGCACACGCAGCATCACAGCTCAGCTGCTTCAGTGATTGATACGTGAGTCCCCGATTGATCTCGCCTGCCTGTTAACATTTCTTACTGGGGGTAATTAAAAAGTGCTAAGAATAAAATAAAAACAGCCAATTAACCTTTCACATGATCGCGGCCTGACCATTATCTCTCCCATCCATTTTCTAGACCAGACAACTTGACAGTCAAACTGGTCCATCGTCAACGATAAATATAGACAGCAATTAATGGCCCTTTGCATCAAGCAGAAAATTCCTGCTGAAGTAATCGCAACAGTAAAAGAGAAATTATCTCTTAAACACAATTCTTAAATGTGATAAAACTTCTTGTTTCTCACCAAGCAGTGTTTGTCAAGAGGTATTATTTCATAACTATAAATTGTTTAGGCCCTGATTATGATTGACCTGCATGAGGATGCAATATCTCAACCACTGTAATCCAAAACATGGAGGCACTGAAAGCGATTGGAGGTGACAATAGCACCTCTCTTCAGGATCACCTCCAACGTTTTTGCCTTCACCTGTCTTATTTTCTGAACATGTTTTTGTTGGCATCAGGACTCTGTGACTTTGCCATTCCTAACCAGTGCTAAAATACTTGTGCTTTCTTTCTTAAAACATGCTAAAATTTACCTACACCTGATTGAAACATTTGGTTTACCTATATCCCTCGTAAGTAGTACAACATGTACCCAGGACCTGTACCTTAAATGCTACTAGTGGAGCTGCAGCACTTATTGTGCCACCCAATTAAGTAGCACTTTAAGCATGACTTAGGCCTGCCATTGCAGCCTGTTGCACAGTTTTAAACTGCCAGTTCAAGCTTTCAAAATATTCCCTTTTCCAGGCCTAATCCTTCCTTTGTAATTCATATAGGTTACCCCTGAGCTAGACCCTCAATAAAGCCATAGGACAGGGTGCATTGTATTTAAAAAGTGGGACATGTGTTTTTAGGTGTTACATGTCCTAGTAGTTAAAAACTCCTAAATTTGTTTTTCACCACTGTAAGCCTACTTTCCCATAGGATAATAATGGGTTACTTCATGATATTTAATAAGTGCTAACTTTCAATTGGGAACAGGTAGTAATGACTGAATTGTAGGTCAAAACCCTCTTTAATGGTAAAGTCAGATTTTCAGTTACAATTCTGAAAATGTTACTTTTATAAAGCTTGCATTTTCTGCCCTGAACATTTGTGTTGCTCTGCCAGTGCCCTGGGTCACATAAATGTAGATGACTTTGCTTTTGAGGTTTGTATATTCCTTTCAGACTGTGAGAGAAAGGGGGCTAGATTGTGGCAGGATGGGCCATCCTGCTTGGATTGCTCAGGCCAGAGCCCCACTGCCCCACTTACATTTCAAAGAGTTGCCAGCAGCACACATACAAAAGAACATGACACTAGTCTTTTGTCAAACCAAACTTCTTGATGCCTTCAAAGGGGAAGGGAAAAACTTTCCAGAACCAGATGTGAGGGTAGCCTAGAAGATTCCTCCACTTCCCACTTCAGAGCCTGGTATCAGGTATAAATATTATACCTCCAAAGCCACTCTTCATTGCACTCCTGGACATGTGGACACTATAGAAGAAGGACTGCACTGTTCCCCAGAGGACTGTCCTGCTGTAAGAGGTTTGCCTTCTTCCCCAGAGGACTGCCCTGCTGCTATCAGAGGACTACCCTGCTGTTTGAGGCCTGTCTTGTTCCCCTGAGGGGTACCCTGCTGCTTGAAGCCTGCCCTGCTGTTAGAGAGGGAAGACTGAACATGCTCCCTTCACCCCAGGCTAATCTGAGTCACTGCAAGAGTCAGTTGGCTGACCTCCTGTTCTGAGCTACAGGAACTAAGTAAGCTCTAGAGGCTCTCCCTGCAGCTGCCGAGCTGACCTGCTGCAACCGGACCTGCAACTGGACCTTTCTGAATCCTGCTGGCCTCTGCTAAAGTGAGTCCATGATCCCCAAGAGGTGTCTCCCCAGGACCCTGGAACCTTGGCAGGCATCAGAGGGCACTCCTCTGTGAACAAAAGAAAAATCCTAAAGTTTTGGGCTCTTCATGACAGCAAACGGGCTTGTTCATAGGTGAGACGCTGCTGCTTGCAATTACCTCCAATGTGAAACTCTTGTGAACCTGATTATTTTTGCAACAGCAACTGCCATCAACAACAAAAAATGCAAGATCTGCACTTCACACTACAGCAACAACAGCCTGCAAGGACCGCCATCGCGAAGGTGTAGCAATGACTGTCCATGATGCCTGTTCTGATATTCGTGATACAGTGACAACGATCTGCGACACCAGGCCTACTCTTTGTGCTACTGCCACAACTATCCACATAGCTCTCCCTGCTCCTCTTGGCATTCTCAACCATGAACAGAATTCTAACAGCCAGACTTTGAGAAGGTAACTTCTTCTACATGACCAACCTTGCACCTGCATTTGGCTTGTGCTACACTGCAGTCAGCTTGAACTTGTAACCTCCCCCCAGTCTAACATGAGCGACTCATTGTGCTTTTAGGTGCTATACTTAAATAGAACTTTGAAATTCAATACTTCCAGTTCTACTGGTTAGATTTTTGCCATTCATGTATCATTTTATTTAGTACAATTTACACTATTTTTCTAAATTGGTTTAGGATTTTTTTGTGTTGTGTTTCACTTCATTACTGTTTGTGTATCAATACTCAACACGGTGCCTCTAAATTAGGCCCAACTTCTTTTGTGCCACACTACCACAGGTTAATTTACTGACTTTTGTGGTTCACCCTGACAAGAACTGTGGTTGTTGCCTAACTGGGGTTTCCACACCCTGAACCAATGACATTACTTTTTTACAGCACCATTTACAATTATAGCCTGAAAATGGGTACTAATGTGCACATTTTGGTGCTTTCTGCATCAAAATCTGCATATCCCATTATTTTATGTATATTAAAAAAAAATGAATTATTATTTTCAGTCATAACAGAGAACAAACACAATGCAACGCAGTAAAAGCTGCAAAAGAATATCACACCTGATCAACAGACAATTAGTGCAAGAAATATAGAGGGTCATTAAGACCCCGGCAGTAAAAAACGCCTACCGCCGTGGTCTAAAAGACCGTCGCTGCAGCTACCAGCCATCCACCGGATTATGACCACAGCTGGATTTCTGCCAGAAGGAAGGAGGAAATCTGCCGGTGGCCATGCTGGCGGATGGCAGTAAGGTGCCGCTGCTGCCAGCAGCAGCGCCACACCAGTAGACTGCTGCTGACCGTATTATGAGAATAATACGGCCTGGCGGACACTGCTGCTGGCAGCAGCTCCCCTTCCCGTCTCCTGCTGGAGGACCCCTGACTACAGGTAAGTGGGTGCTTCGACAGGCAAGGGGGTGTTGTTTGTGTGAGTGGGGGTGTGTGTGTATCTGTGCGTGTGTGTATGCGGGTGTGTTGTATGTTGTGAGTGTGTGCATATATTAATGTGTGAGTGCATGTATGTTGAGTTGTGTGAATGTGTGTCTGCGTGTATGTATGTAAGTGTGTGTAGATATGTGTGTAAATGGATGTATGCTTGCGTGGATGAATGTTGGAATGGGTGTGTGTATGCACGTGTGCGTGTGTGAAGGGAGGGGCATGTATGGGGGTCTGGAGATGAAGGGGGGTGGGGAAAACCTGTCGAGGGGAAGGGGGCGGGGAAGATCCCTATCATTGACAGAGAAGGGATTCCCTGTCACTGATAGTGCCTACCGCCATGGTTTTCATGGCAGTAAGGATTCCACGAAAACCATGGTGGTAGGCAGGGTCATAATCCTGCAGGTGTGCAAGTGACGGCCGGTAGGATGGAGAGTGAAGTCTCCAGCCTGGCGGTCATTACGGCTGTGGCGGTCGGTGTGGTACATAGGTGGTTTGGCTTTAGCCAAACCGCCAATGTCATAATATGGATAAAAGAACCGCCAGCCTGTTGGCAGTACTTTCCTCCATATTAACTCCGACCGCCGGGGTCATAATAACCCCCATACTGTGTTATTGATAAAAATATAACATTGGTTGGACAGTGGGTGGTACAATGCCCAATTGAGGCAAAGCTGAGATAATAATATGGAAAAAGTGGATTTCAGCGTGAGTTTGCTTCAGTCGAGGTCTGCGAGTCCAGCGAGGAAGCAGAGATAGTGTTTAAATAGTGCCTCAGAAGCTGCCAGATATCTTTAGGTCTACGCGATACTGGATGGAGCGAGACGTACAGTTAACTATTGGTGTCACAACATGTTTAGGCTGGCCAACCAGGAGGCAGCGCTAGGTGCATGATTTGAGCCCCAAAGGAGAGTTATCTCCCACTTCACCAACAGGAGCGATATTGCAGTGAGGTGCCTAATGTCTTTGGCAATTCATCAGCGTATCTGAGCAGGGTTGTAAGTGGGTCAGGACTAAGAGGCCAACCCACAATGACCGATAATTGATCAAGCACCTCGCACCAAAATCGACTAATATTGGGGCAAGACCATGACGTGTAAAAAACCTGCAGTTGGCGCTTGGCATTTGGGGCAGGCGGAGGAGCGAGCTGGGTCAATACTGACCTTATCACTGGGGGTAATGTAGGTTTTCCTAATGAATTTAAAGTGGATTTGCTTGTGGCACTAGTTGGGTGAAACAAACCTACTCCGTGCACAGCATGCCTCCCAGACTTTCTGGGACAGGGGGCACCCCAGATCACTTTTCCAGGATTGCCTGAACCCAGCATCTGGAACAGTAAGAGCCATAATACACATTAGGTGAAGCTTGGAAACCAATCGGGCTCCCGAGTCTGCCAACTCCACCAGTGGACGCAGAGCACTCTGTAGTCAGCATAATATGAAATGCTGCAACTGTGTGGCAACAGTGAAGTGGGTATCTATAATGTGGGAAAATATGTGGTCGTCCGGGAAGGTGTCCCCAAAGATATGGTGTTGAAAAGTCTGCAACATGCGCTGAACCAGCACCTCCTGTGTAATGGGTATGAAAGGATTATTAATCGGTTGTAGCAAGTGTTTGGATATCTCTGCAATGCAATGGAACACCACCGGGCAACAAGGTGCTCAACGGAACAGGGGCTGACAGGTCCTGCTCTGTGATGGAATATGAAGGGCGGACATCGGGGTGAAACCAATGATATGTATATTGACATTGTGCCACCAAATAATGAAGCAGTAATGGGGAACCCCAAGGCCTCCACACCAAGAAGGAAGAGTGAGGACTTCCCAACGAATGCGTGGGTGTCTATTTGCCCACACCAGCAGAGTGACCAGACCACGGAGTGTGGCAAAGAAAGAGTTAGTAAGCAGGACCAGAATGTTCATAAAAAGATACAAGAACTGTGGAAGAACCACCATTTTAATGAGTGATATTTGGCCCGCCATGGACAGCGGCAGTTTCGCCCACCTGTACACTTGAGCAGTAAATCTCTCAATTGCAGGCTCATGACTTAAATGTATCATCTGTTCCTGATCTCTATGGATGTGAATACCTAAGTATTTCGCAGAGTCAGAACAACAGCGCAAGGGAAACTCCGTTACAGGTGGGCGGGTGATGTCAGTTAACAGAAAAAGTTCCTACTTGTTCCAGTTTATATGTAAGCCGGACAATTCGCCAAAATGCTTTACTTAATCCAATTGTGGAGTAAGATTAATGTCTGGATGGCGAATGAAGATTAATATATCATCAGCACATATTGACACCAGGAATGGCCCACTAGTAAATTGCAGTCCTCACCTCAGGTGGCGCACTAGGGGATCCATCACCAGAATGAAGAGCAGTGGTGACAAAGGGCACCCCTGCCGTGTACCACGTGTGATAGGGAAAAAGGGGGCGAAAACTCCATGAGCTGTATGGCTACAGTGGGTTGCAAATATAACAAGGAAATCAGATCAGTATAACCGCAAGGGAACCTGAGCTTACCAAGTACAGTGTGCAAGAAGGGCCATTCAAATTAATCAAAAACCTTTTCGACATCTAATAAAGCAATCGCCGGAACCTCCAGTGATATTCCATTTAGCAGCGAAAAAATGTGCGAGGATTGATGCAGTTGGAGCAGTGTGGTACAAAACCAGACTGAACAGGGGAGATAATCTCGTCAAGTAAGAGGGAGAGGCGGGTGGCAACCATCTTGACCAGAATTGTATTGTCAAAGTTTAATAGGGAAAGAGGTCAGTATGATCCGCAATGTAGGGGATCCTTACCGGGCTTGGGTAAAACAGTAATTACCGCCTCTTGCATGGTTTCAGGTAGAACCCCGAATTCCATCGCCTTAGCATAGACTGATATGAGGCACGGACTAAGTATATCTTTGTATTTCTTATACAACGCCCCAGTAAACCCATCCAGCCCCGTAGGACACAACCCAGCAAACGACTCAATAGTCTGTGTCACCTCAACAGTGAAAGGCCCACTGAGGAACCGCTGCTGGGCAGATGTCAACCAGACCATAGCAATTACATCAAGGTAGTCCTGCAATGCCAGACGTGGCAGTGTGGGCTGCGCTGTGTACAGATTGGAGTAGTATGTGTATAGTTCTGCCTGAACCTCGGCGTTGCCAATGGCCATACTGAATTCCGGCCTTTTAATTTCTAATATATAGGACTCGGGATAGGATGGCCTAATCAATCTGGCCAATAACCTCCCGGGTCTGTCCCCCTCACCATATCTAAGGGCTCTAGCGTACCTGCCCGTGTATTGCGTCTCCCTGTCCGCCAGTGTATTAAACTCATTGAGCAGGAGCTTACAACGATGCAGTTGAGGGGTAACCTCAGTGGGCTGAGTCTTGCGGTCAGTATCAGAGAGCTGTGCCCCAGCCTCCACCAGCTCACGACGTAAATCTCTTAGGATGCCAGTGTGCATGGATATGCAAATATCTCTGGTATATGCCTTAAAGGCATCCCACAGCACCGCCCAGGTGCTCACTGAGCCCTTATTTAACTCGCAATAATTGACTATTGCCTTCCCTAAGGCTGCGCAGAATGAAGCATCTAGTAGTGCCATATCCAGAAACCTCCAAAATTTCCTAGCACCACTGGCTTCGGGGACAGCAAGCGTGATAAGTACAGGTGAGTGATCGGACAATGTACAGGGCAAATGTTTAACAGCTGTGACCCAGTGTGCAACAGTTCTAGTGACCAGCGAATAGTCAATACGCGATCAGGTGCCATGAGGTGCTGAATGTAAGGTGTAAGCCAGGGTGCCACTGCCAATCGATCGCCATAGTTCGTAAAAAGCTAGAGTGCTGCAGAGGTCCCACAGCACCAATAGCGAGCGGGGTTTAGAGGTTGGGGCTTGGGAAGTGGTGTTAAGTGTGGGGTCCATTGCTGTGTTAAAGTTTACACCCATCATGATGTGTTCCACGTCTAAGTGATCAATGTGTGTGTGGAGATCATGAAAAAATTCTGGAGCGTCAGTGTTGGGTACATAGACGTTTACAAGCAAAATCTTATGGTTATCCAGGAGCCCTGCTACCATCACATATCTACCATTGGTTAACAGTGACCTAAACGGTACAGTTTTGTGAACCATGATACACACCCCACAAGAGTAAGTGTGGTAGCTAGCAAAATAGAGGTGCAGGCCCCATGTGGACACAAAGGAGGGCGCAGCGCCCATGGGGAGTTGGGTTTCCTGTAGGGAAAGCAATTTGAACCGCATGCCTGCAGATGTATTGCAGCACCAATTTGCCTTTGCAGGGGTTGTTGAGACCACAGATGTTCCAGAACATGAGCCGGAGTTCTAATGAGTTTCTCGAAGCTGAGGCGTCAGCCTTCGCGTGTTGAAAATGCGAAGTCATGTACAAAACTGATAAATGTGGCATTACACTGCACTGCATAACAAAACAACATTTCCACACCCATCCCATGGAGGTAGAACAGCCCTCTCCCCTCCCATACTCAGCCCAAAAATAACAAGTGATACACACATAGCCCTAACCAAAAACCAGTACAACAAAAGAACAGATATCTTAGTATAAACCATGGGAGCATGACAACGCAGCCACGGTGATCTCCTACTTCAGTAACAGGAATTTCAAAGTGAAATATGAGTGGGCAGTCTTTAGTTGAAATCTGTGACGGGGCTACAGAGCGGCAACATAGAATTGCCCTTAAGTAACCGAGGGAGACTCATTGTTAAGTCAACAGGATAGGGAACTAGGCTCGACCAGCTCAATCCAGTCAGGAGGAAATAGTTCCATGCTTGAGGCAGGCCTGGAGTCTGGATGGTCCTGTTCTCGGAGGGACCCACGGGGTGATCCACCGAGCCCAGGGAGTTGCTTGCAGAAAGCCATGGCATCCTTAGGGTTGTCAAAATAGTGCGGTTTACTTTTCACCTCCACTCTCAATCTAGCTGGAAATGTTATGCCATATCGAACACCAACAGAGCAGAGCGCCGACTTGACCTCAGAAAATATCCGCCTGGCTTCTTGCACTGTTGGCGGGAAGTCGGGAAAGAGGGAGACCACTGCTCCCCGATATTGCAAAGGGTCCCTCTCTCTTGCCAATCGGAGGGGAGTATTGCGGTCTCCATAATTCAAGAGGTGAGTGATAATCAAGTGGGCAGGCACCCCGTGGAGGGGGGCCGAGGGCCTAAGGTGCGGTGTGCCCTTTCAACCACAAAGGTGGATGTCAAGCTTTGTCGTCCCAGCAGCTCTGTCAGTAGGTTCACAATGAACTGGTCCAGTCGGCCAGTGTTGGTGGATTCTGTGATTCTGGGTATGCGCAGGTTAATACGGAGCCACCGTGCCTCCAAATGCTCGTTTTTAACAGCCACAGTTTTCAACGTCCCCTCCACTGTCTTGAGGAGCTTTCTCAACATCGCTGTGTGGTTCTCAAGAGCAGAAATGTGACCCTCTGCACCCTCCAGGTGCGACTGCTGCTTATCCAACCTGCTTCCCATAGTATGCAGTCTGGAGGTGAGTAGATCAAACCTTGTATCAATGGCTCAGAATCCGGCCCGCAGCTCCATCCGAATATCCTCCGCCCAATCGCCTGGTCTTGCACCAGATCATCCCAGGCCTCGCCGTCATCCCCTGCCGGAGCGATAGCCATGTCCAGCTGCTGTCACTTTTCAAAGGGGAGCTGCCGCTTTTTAAGGTCACCATGGCCTCACAGGGCCTCACCACAGCCTCCTCAAACAGCCCACAAATGCTCCAGACACCAGAAGGCCACACACTCCACTGTCCAATAGCGGGGGCAGCCAGGGGAGATGACTATCACCCAGGCCGCCAAAGCCGCAGTCCACGGCCGGACCGCCAGGCAGACACCCAGGTCATCATGGTCATAAAGGGGCCAACACGGTAGTGAGAAGCAACTGGTGCGCGTAATGGGGACAGACCAGTCAGAGTCGTCAATGTCCAGACTAGGGATAAAGGGCACCCAGTCAGTCACTGGGATTCAGCACCGGAACTGGTTTCTAGGTCGGTCAAACCTTCAATACATGCACGGTTCCCCCTTGCTGCCCAGCAGCACAGTAGGGGGCAACAATGACCTCCCCCGCCACCACCATCAGTCCCGGGGACAGCAACCAGGCCACACCCCCACAGCAGTAGGACGTGTCACCGGTTGCCCCCCCGTGGGTGCCACAACACCAGCAGAAACGCCCGTGCCAGGCAGCCACCAAGCACAGGCCCAGGAGGGCGGATAGTGCTTTCCCCAGTCACATTCTGTGGTGGGAGAGTGACCAGCGACGACTGCCACAGGCGGCACCGAGCCACTTGTAGGCCTTGTGTCTCAGGTTCACTGAGGCCTCTTTCACCTCGGGGACTCAGAGGCGCAGGAGCCGGCAGGCATGGGCCACCGCATCAGCAGCGTGCACCTCCCATACCCCAACCCCCTTCTCTGCACCGCTTCATTACCACTGCAGACCGGGGCATGTGCCAACCACAGATCGCCTCGGTTTGAATGGAGACTCCGCAGGAGCTTCATCGCCGCGTGGCCATTTGGGTCGGTGGCACAGCCACCCCACCACCTCCTTCATGTCCCATTATTAACTAGACACTTTCACCCCAGGTAAGTTTTGGCTTGCTAGAATTTACCTGGGGAAACATGTGCTAGGTACAGTGTTTACCAAACAACTCATAATTTTAATATGTGCAGGAATCTTTGTTACTAAATGTATCAGAATTAAATAGAATAGGTCAACAGTAAAAAGGGGCCTTAGTCTTTTTGGTATGCAATATCATGAGGCAGCAGTGTGCTGAAGATTTTAACTGCAGGTGTGAAAACATCCAAGTCTGTATCTATGAGTTGGCATTGCCTTTATTTGCATTTTTCAAAAACATGTTAACATACTTAGGGCCCGATGTACTATAAAATTGGTCACAAAAATGTTTGTGGCTAGTATTTAATTTTGTGAATGTGACAATAGGTCTGTTTTCAAAATTCCAAAATGGAGTGGGTCACAGTCCAATCTTCTTCCTTAATATCATGAGGTAGGCTGCAAATTACAACTCACTCAGGTTGGCCTCAATCACATGAATGCTGGCATGCATGGGCCAGCAGACCATAATTTCTGAGTTTCTGTTTAAATAAAAATAAAAAAACGGTGTCCATTTTCTTTAAATGAAATGGGACTGCGTTTAAAAAAAAAAGTTTTTTGAAAATCATTTTAAAACATTCCACAAGGGAAAAGGGTCCAAAAAGGACCCCTTCCCTTTTGCGAATGGGTTACAACCACAAGTTGTGGTCAGTAACATTTCAATAGTTGGCAACCAGAATTATGCCTGCAAATCATGGCTACAAATAATGAATCTATATTTGGAAGGTCTACAACATGCGCCTTCCAAATATGGATTTAGTATGGAGTCGCAAGCCAAATAAAAAATATAACAGGCTCCTAAAAAGCCTTTAGTTCATTGCAAAAAAACGTTTTTGTAATCTCAAACAGCAATTCAGACTGTTTGTGATTGTAACATTGCTTAATGCATCGGTTTTAAGAAGCATAGTGTGAACTTTTGGCGCAATACTTTTTTACTGTTTTTATTAATCTTCAATGCTGTTAAAATGTATCTGCCATTTACAAACATTAACTTGATAACAATTTGAACAAAGTGTACAATTGGCACTAGAGACAGTAAACTATACCATTTTTACTGTGGGCTCTTCAGCTATATACTAAAAAATATTAGTAGGAAAAGCCTGAAGTTGGCGCCCAAGTCAGACAAATACTAGTTTAAGTCAAAAAAATGTATTCTAATATAAATATATAAACAAATACAGATGTCAGAAATCATATTCAGAATTACGTTTTCATACAACTGATTTTAGAAAGGCCACAACAGCAAAACAAACATTGGAGTCCTACAGCATTTTTAGAAAAATAAATTATATTCGACCACTGCAATTGTTATGTCTCTTGAGTACTGGGTTAAAGACTTGCTTGGTAACAAACTGATAATATTTTTTAAAAAAAACATAAAATGAAGTAGATTCTGATCAGAAAATTCATTGCAGGGACAGGAACACACAGAAACATTGCTATTTCAGCGCAATGGCAAGGACAGTGAATGATGTTTTGTCCCAATTAAATCTCAACAAGAGAGCGCTCTCCCAGATTGCAAAATCCATATGAAGATAAGGCTCCATATTCCTAGTTGTCGGGATTATAGCATAAACCCTGATAGAAGCTTTTTAAAAGTCAGCATCTTCTCTTAATACACATCTTCTAGCCAAAAAAGATTTCATAACTCAAGATTTATCCAGCTTGCATATTGCTGAAGGGTGTTCAAATAAATAAAGCCTTCAATGGCCTTTCATTACAGATTTAACGTATGACAACCAATGTGTTTTGGAACCATTATCAATTTTCAATCAACCATCAATGAGGTTTTTATTAATTGGAGCACAAAGAGTTTTCCAGTTAGAGACTCATAACAATGAGGGAGCTAATTTGATAATATCTTCAGCATATAAAAGCCCCAGTTTCTCATTACAGAAATATTGGGGGACACTAGGTGGAAGAGACAGGAGATGCCACAAAAGCCAGCCACCTCAACCAACAAGCACCACCTATTAGTATAGTTTTATATCCCTGCACCATAAGCAAGGATGAGAATGCATGGCATCTTCTAAATCTCCAAAAATGGAGCAATATATCTTTCTCCAATGTCAGAAGAGATATACAATACAGCACCAATTGACTGAGAGAATTTTGGGGCCTAAATGCCAAGTAAGGAAAACATAGATTAACCCAATCAAATATCACCCAAGGTTGGGACATTGTTCCACTTTCTCCAATACTTTACCCTTAACATAAAGTGTACAAGATCTAGTGCTTTAGGGACAAGTGCCATAAGATTTTGTGAAATCAGTATCTTAGCCAAAATTTGCCCACAAAGGTCGCAAATACATTAACCAGACATAGCAACCCATTGGGCATACATGGTAACACTACACCATCAACCGCATACAGTAGATCTGTAATCAGCCTTGTACCTACTGAAAGGAACATCCTGTCCTGACATCATAAAACAATTATTATTAATAATACATAAAGTAAATAGAATAGTGGATCATTGCACAGCCCTGCCTTACCCCTTTTTTCTATTTGAAAAGATTACACGCACTCACCATCATTCCCAATTCTGACTTGCGTCATTAAATCAGAACTTTGCGTCATTAAATCAGAATTTAGCAAGAATAAAAAGTTGACTAAAGCATCCTCCAGACTGATTTTACTGAGTTGCTGCCACAGTTTCAATCTGTTGATAAGTTTAAAAACGCTAGAGAAGACCATGAAGGCCAGGTGCAATGAGTACCTTGGCAATAATATATTTACTAATTATTAGGAGTAAATTAAATCATTGCTCATTGTACTTAAGTCCTCATGGAACCCATACTGTGGATCTTAAAGGTTGGTATTTTCAGAAGCTCAATCAAGAATTATTTTGTGCACAACTCTTCCAATAACTTTAACCATGGAGTCTGGTAGGATATGTCCCAATTGCACCGGGAAACCAGTCTAC
The DNA here is from genome assembly GCF_031143425.1 of Pleurodeles waltl. Lineage (NCBI taxonomy): Eukaryota > Metazoa > Chordata > Amphibia > Caudata > Salamandridae > Pleurodeles > Pleurodeles waltl. The sequence continues at coordinate 1,064,678,057 of NC_090448.1, forward strand.
TGCCCTTTTTAAAAACTGGGACTATGCTAGACATGGCCCAGGAACTGGACATTTTGGACCTGCTAGTGTGGTTTAATGTATCAGTAAGGAGGCGTGCCCAGAGATTTGTGTTTGATTTAAAGAGTTTTATGGGCACAGCGTGCAGCCGATGTGCCTTTCCAGAGAGCAGATCTACTGATTAGCAGTAATGTGAGGCCCCAAACTAGCCATGAGGTCATTTTTCTTTTTGATGGAATTTACCGCCCGTCCGATTAATTTTAGATCTTTTGCCTTGCACGCAGTCATAAGAGACTCCATTTAATTATTTTCAGCTCAAGTTTTCTCAATTTTAACATGACCTTAAAATGCAGTTTATGAACGGATTCATCCTCCGTATTAATTGGCTTGTTAGACAAAGCAATACAAAGGCATCTATTAAAATGAACATGCATTGTTGAATCATCTTCTTTCCCTTGAATCATAATAAGGCAGAAGTTTAATAGCAATCGTCTAAATGTGTTACCCAACCCGATGAAAGGGTTAATAACATGTGCATGAATAGTTTCAAAAGAGATACAAATTGCAAAGAGAGACATGTGGCCTCTAATCAAGTTAATAAAAAGGTGCTTGATAAAACATGTTTCCAAGCCAACCTGTGCCCATTATCCTTTGACAGAGACACAGAAATTGTCATTAGTAGGTACACAAACTAGGGGTATGGGAAATTAAAAGGATTCTCCCAAAGAATTATGATCCTCAGTAGTCTTTTTCCAGCACCGCCCTAACCAAGAGATAATTGGCCATGTTCCACAACACAATCCCTGCAATCCCAATATTCTCTCACCCCACTCCATACCAGGACCCCCACCCTCTATCCCCCTTCTTGTACAGCACCCCCACCCCCCACTCCCCGCATACATGCACACACACACAGACACCCACATGCACCCAGCATACACTCATTCATGCACCCCGCATACACTCATTCACCGACACATGCATTCACTCACAAGCATCCATACATGCAAACACTTCAACAATCATACACGCATTTGAACATGCATACACACACCCATACACACATGCATTCATACACGTATACACACACGCATTCAAACACACATACACACACCCACATACACACGCATTCATACACCCATACACACACCCATACACACACACATTCATACACGCATACACACACATATTCAAACATGCATACACACACCCAACATACATGCATTCATACACGCATACACACACGCATACACACACACATGCATTCAAACGTGCATACACACACCCATACACACACAAATTCATACAGGCACACACACACGTATACACACACATGCATACACATATACACACACGCAGACAACACTCACTCACACATGCACACACAATACCCCCCACCCTCCCCTGTTGGACGATCGACTTACTTTGTCCGGCAAGGAGGTTGTCTGGCAGGGAACGGGAAGAGGCTCTTCCACCGCTAGCAGCGCCTGCCATCAGGACAGCGCCAGGCTGTATTTCAGGTTGTATTACGGCTGATGGAGTCTTTTTGGCAGGGAGGGGTCTGAAGTGGAACCGCCCATGTGCCTTTGACCGCCGACAGGACTACTGGAGGATTTCTGCCCAAAATGTGGTGGAAATCCTTCAGTACTCGTAATTTGGTAGTCAGAAGACCGCCAGCAATCTTCTTACACCCGTGGCTTCGAGGGTCTGCTGAAAAGTCAGCTGAAGTCATAATGAGGGCCATGGTTTGAACTGATCCGACCTCAAGAGTCAGATAGTACTCTAATCCTAATTCAGAGCTGAAATAGTCAAACAAAAAGGTGATAGTTGTAGTTTAGCATGGACATAGTCAGGTTGTTAGCATAGGATGTTGTTCACCAGACACAAGCCATCAATCAAGGTAAATAAATGATTTCAAGTACAGCCCTTAAAGACATCAATGTAAAAATGGATCCATTAAAATAAAATGAAGCAAAAGTTAAATCTTATAAAAAATAGCTGAATTGTTTGGTGGCTTGATGACACGAAAGCCCAGAATTCTTCATACCACAAGCCTTTGCTGAAGAAGGGGCTTGGCTGCATTGAGCACTACTTAAGCACATGGACATTCACACAGGAAGACCAGCCATGGGTTGCACCACAGCATGCGCTTGGGTTAAGGCCAGGCCAGGAGTGGGCCTGTCTGTGCCTGTCCATGCTTATTTAAGAATGAGCCCACATTCTTTGGTTGCATTAAGCTGTGACATGAGTAAGCCCAAAGTGATGTCTATTTAAAAAAGCTCTAAGGAGACCGGTGCTTCCAGGAGCTCCTCAATTATTCCATGTTTGACTTCAGCTGCGGGGGCTCCTACCTATGACATTCTTACAGTTGAGGAAAAATTCAGCCTGGGAAGCTCCAGCCCTGTAGGGGTCACATGGGTTACAGCAAACCCTACTTCTACCAATTCTAGTTGGGTGAATGCGAGAGCTGCAGGTATTATTATACAGACTACGTGGTAAGCCAGAACAACTATTGTGGATGTGCATCCTGTCCCACTGGAACTCCCCTCTGTGCTCAAACTGTTGGTATTTAAGCACAAGAATAATCCCACTAAGTTTTGTCTGTGGGGGAACATTGTTTTTTGGGCTGTTAACAGGTGTAAGAGAGATGCAGGGACTGATAGGAGGGTTTTGGGTTTGCTTGTCTGAATATTGACTCTGCTTCTGCTGGTGTTGCATCGCTGCTTGATCAGTTGCTAGCACAGAGCTCTTGTAACTTGAAAGGCCTTGCCAATGCTACGTTTGACACCATTATAGTTAGGCTCATAGCTATTGAGCAAATTCTTTCCAGTCCACACTCTTGTGCTGTTACCCATGATCACATTATGTGTCCACCTCCTGTTACCTCTGTTTTATTATCTTCTGCTTCTCTATCATTACAGTCCCAAACGAGTGAATAGACTGTAATAAGATAGGTCTGCGGCAATGTAGTTCCTTCATCTAATGTTCCACTAGACAGCCAGGGCTTGGCTAGGTTGCGTGAAGTAGAAGCAACAGAACAGTCTACCCTGCTTGTTGGGGACCTACCTCATTTTCCTTCACAAGGTGGGTCTGCCATCCTTGCCCCCTACCCAGCTGTGCAAAGGTTTGAAGAACCAGTGATGGGGAGGGTGGAAATTAACTCCCTTATCTATAATGGCTCACACATTAATTAGGCCCTATTATCTTAGATCTCCCTCCCAGTGTTGTTCCATATGTGTTGGTTCTAACAAATGTCCCTCTGTTATGTGAAGGGAGAACAACTCAGTAACAAAGTTGTACATTTGTATAGTGGATGCATCTGTGATGGGACTTTCTTTTTTTAACCTATCATCTTAGCCAGGAGGGTTGTTTGGATGAGCTGTGACCGTAAGGATGAACCTGGGGATTGTGTGGTGATTAATTTTGATCATCAAAAAATAGTGGGAAAGCTGATTTCACATCTAGCTCAGGATTATGGTCATGATTCTTGAATTAGGGTCCATCATTTGGCCTTTTTTATCCTTCTGCCTACGGGTGATCAGGGTCTAGACAATCTCACTCTTGGATTGGGACACAAAGGTCACATGAGGACAATTTTGTTGTGCCACTTCTAACAGATCCTTAATCTTAAGTACTGTAGACAGGGTGGATGACTTGCTCAATGTCTAAATGATCCTAGCCCATCTGATATCATAGCATAGGGGTATTTCAGAAGGATGAGCAGACACTTCCAGTCATGCTTAGTAGTAAACTAACCAAAATAGGCTGCAAAATGAATCAACCTTTGTGGGTTATGTTTATTTAAACTTATAGCATTGTTTGTTGTCAGGAAACCTAGGATATAGCCAATGCTTTTTGTATTGATGGTCATAGATCCTTTTTTTCTCCTACCATTCCTTTATTCTAGTAGAGCAAAGGGTGGTTTAGGGTGGTTTAGCTACACTAGTTTCTCACAACCTGATCTCTGTTTATTTGATGAGGGTTATCTTACCATTTTCTAAAACTAATAGTGTTCTTTTGTTGAATGTTTATTACTCTAATGAGGCTTTAGAAGCTTCAGCCCAGTTGGTAGCCCTTTGGGCTTCATTAGTTCAGCTATGAAGGGATTCTAACTTCTTTATTCCGGTAATGCTCCTCAGAGATTTTAACCTACATCTGTGTGGACAATATTGTGATTTCAACCTAAGTTATGGCTGAACTGGATTAGTTCCTACAGGTAGAGGGTCTGCTACCAATATTGATTATATGCTTCTCCCTTCCTCTTTAAGTCCATTTGCAAGAAATTATTCCATTTTAATTCACACCTGGAGCCATCATAACCCAATTACTGTAATCACCGGTTGGAACCTTGCTTCTGCTTCGTTCTGTTCCTCGCTCTTGAGGAGTAGTAATGTAGCAGTTGCTGCTTAATGGTGAAGGATTAAATGGAAAAAAGATCTGCCCAAAGCCTTTTTAAAAGAGTTGATAATGCTTTGCCCAAGGTGTTTTGAGATTTGCCTCCCTATGGATTCTCTCAAGTAGACAGTGGTGGCCTCTTTCGTTAATGTTTGTGAGTTGACAAACTTGATACTAACTCGACAGGGGGAAGGAGTGTCTCAGAGGCAGCTCACATTGTTTGATCATGTATTCTTGAGGGCTGTCTCCTAGGGTGGCTGAATGCAGGCAGATTTGCAAAGTTGATATTAGAAATAGAAAGGATCTCCTGTGGTGTGAGCCCTGGGCAAAACTCAAAGATGCCTGTTCTTTCAAGTAATGTGCAAATAGTTAATTGCCCAGTGTCTTTTAGCACTGACTTTCCAGACATGCATGACCACACTGACCCTGATAAATGGGTGGTTAACTTTAGAAGCATCTATGGGTTTGCAGACCCTCAGGGCAAGGGTGGTGGGCATTCCTATATGTTGGGCCCTTCTAATCTTGTCTTTTAGCTTGGAGAAGTCAGGGAGGCAATTTACCGGTTCAGTAACAATAAAGGGCAGGGCCTGATGGGGTCCCTTCTGTATTATCTAAATTGGATACTGACTTGTGGGCGCCCTTGTTTACCCAGTCTAATAATGTGGTATCTCTATTTTAAAAAAGGGTGTTAAGTCTAACCCACACTGGTATTGACTGATCTCCCTATTTGATTCAGTCATTAAGGTTGCTGGGAGGGTGATTTTATCACATCTCCAAGAGTGGGGGGAACAGAATCAGATATTATCTGACATTCAACAGGGGTGTAAATTAGGAAAGGTAACATCAACTAGTCCTTGAATTTATATTTAATTGTGAACAAATTCACCCTAGCCATGCCCAGAGGTGCTCACTTGGTGTTCATGGACCTCTGATCGGCCTTCAATAGAGTGAACAGAAATAAACTATGACCATTGATGATCTCAATGAGTATTGATGTTGATATTATTGTGTATTGATCTGCCTCAGAATACGAATGCTTCTGTGAGGTGTAGTGGGAATGGAGACTGTACGGAGGGGTTCGACATCAAGTGTGGAATTAGGCAGGGAGGCATCTTGGCTCCTTTTATATTAACCTTGTATGTTAACTATCTGGAGGATCATTTGTTATGTGATGGCCATGACTTGCCATGAATGGATAAGAGACCTTTTTGTAGTTTTGCTACATACAGATGATGCAGTTCTTCTACTAAGGAATGTACTGGGCCTCCCGTATCTACCTGACTAATTTGTGAGTTTTATGGTTTGTTTCGATTCATCCACAAATTTGGGGAAGTCCCATGTTATGATCATTGACCCTAGATCTACTAAAACCAGAAAGCATGTTGTCTTGGGGAGGAAATGTCAAGGTTTTTTTTCTTTCCCTTGGCTCCGAGTTTTATTTTGCCCACAAATGTTCTTGGTCCCATTAATTTCCTCTAAACAGCTTCACTTTAGGAGGAGAGTGGAAGCTTTCCTTTGATTTTGCTACCAGGTTTGGGAGCAAGCTGATTCAGACCTTAGTTAAGGTATATGAAGCCAAATGTGTTTCAACAGTGCTGTACGGTAGTGATCTGTAGGGGTATATGAATTGTTTGTCTATATCATATTATTAAATTGCACTTGAGGAGCTAATACAGAGCTAGATATCTGACACTGTTACCTTTAAACCATTATTAAAATCACTGTCTATATAAACCTAGATTTGGAACTCAGTAGGTAATTTCTGAAAGATTGTCTTTCACTGGACTATGCTAACAGAATACATTGGCTTAATTATGTCTTATATTATGTTATGTGTATTTGTGAAGTGCACAATCCCCCCCGAGGGCATCCTGGCATTCAGTAGGTGTGTGTGCCTAACCCTACCTATGGTAGACTAGTTAATTAAAAAGCCAGGTCTTCAACATCTTTCAAAATTCAAGTGGAGAGAAGGAGTCTTTGATGCAGGGAGAAAGGTAATTTCATGCTTTAGAAGCAAGGTAATTGAACACTTGTTGACCTGATTGGGTTCTGTGCAGGCATGGGATATTGGCGAGTAGGAGTCCATTCCATGCTTTAAGAGCAAGGTAAGAGAATGCTTGTTGTACTGATCTGGTTCTCTGTATGATTGGGATGTTGGTGAGTAGGAACCCTGCAGAACGGAGGTGTCTGGATCATTGGTGGAAGGAGATGTGACCATTCAGGTAAGGGACCTGAGTTGTGTGGGGCAGCTGTGTCAAATGCTGCAGATAGGTCAAGGGGAATGAGGGCTGTCATGTCTCTTCTGTCAAGGATCATGAAGATGCCATCTGTGTTATCTGTGGCAGCAATGAGTGCTGTTTCTAAACTGTGGTTGGACCTGAATCTAGACTGGGTGGCATCAAGGAGCTGGACTTTGGGTCAGTTTGGTCTTATAGGTGAAAGTTAAGGTCTTCAAAGAGGGCGAAGGTGCCAGCGTTGATGATGGGGAGTGTGATGAAGTCCCTGATATCACTGGAAAAATTGGTGTGGGGTCCAGGTGGTCTGTATACGGGGTTTCTGCCTAGGCAGAAGTTGGCTGTGACATGTATCTTGAACATGAGGCATTCCATGTCACTGGTGGGGTTGTCCATGTAGGTGGTGTGGCTTTTGTGGCTCTTAGTCATCAAGATTTGTGTACAGCTCCCGAATCAATCAAAAAAGTCGCTAAGACCTTGTCAAAAACACATTTTTAATACTTAGAAAAGTCCATTAGGGAGGTTCTCAAAAGGTAGAAAGGGACTGCAGGTATGTATGCTATTGTCAAAAGGATCATGCATACTGAACCTTATCTAATTTTCAGCAGTAGTCAATATCTTTTGATTCGGTTCAGGCATGGTTTGTTACATCATTTGTTGGCTGTTCCCAAATGATGGTCTTTGGTTGATGACTTTACCTCCTGCAGTTGTGATATGTTCTCGACCAAGATAGCTTGTATTTTACTTTCTTTTGTGATTTTCATTCTGATTTATGTGGCACATTTATTTTACACCTCCTCAAGGATATGAATTTTATCCAGGTGAGACCTGCTCTTTGTTTCTTACAAACACTTTCTTCTGAATGTATTTGTTCCTTTGATTGCAGGTTTTCCAGAAGATGCATTAAAGAAAAGATCCAGCTTGGGAATGTATTTGTTTTTAGTTTGTCCTTTTTCTGAGAGGACTGATTATATTTTATCTCCGCTTTAATCTCCTCTATTTACGGTCCTGATGTTTGTTTTTATTATCTATTGTGGATGTCTGGTTTTTAAAGTGAATATGTATTTTTAATTTTGTACTGTTTTATGGAACTTATTTTCCGAAATGAACACGTTAGCAGATGAATTCCGCTGTGATCAACATAAATTTCAGAAATGTTGCAGAATGATTTTAGTTTAAACCAAGGTCATCATCCACCATTAATTTGGCCTGAATTGAATGATGTGCCAGATTTTGAATAACAAGCAAAACCGCCACAGCATATCTCTGAGCATCGCCCAAATCTGCAGGAATGCTAGGACGTTGAGTTGGTTTATAAACTCCATCTAATCGTTCAGGTTGATTTTTGTATTAATGCCAATAATGTTCTAACTTAACATCAACAAATTTCCATGAGTAGCATTCAAATAAGAGATGATAGGCTGACCACATTGCATTAATTGATAGATGCTTGGCAAAACGGTAGCACTCCCTAACGTGACAACAAACACCTAGGAGGTGCAAAGCCTCAATTTAGCTCCTCAACGGAATCCAAAGCCTGAAATTTGTTGAGCGGTGGGAAAGTGTTAGCACACTTCTGGACAATAAGAACCTGGCCTAGTGCACAGTTGAATTCATTAAACAACATGGTCGGATGATAAAAAAAAGCCCAGCTGTAATATCTAAGTTGTGGCCACCCACCCTTTCTCTTGTTAGAATAACCAACTCCTATTATAGATCTCTTTAATAAAATTAATCACTACGCAATCACCAGGAATATGCTTGTGGGAGGAGCCAATCCATACAACTCTTCAAACAAATACAATATGATCAGAATGTACTACATTAAAATGTAATGATTCGTTCACAGGGACCTACTTTATTATGGAGATGGTCAGAGTTGACAGACATCTGAGGGTGCAAGGCAGGCACTTTCAGTAAAATTAATACATAGGGAAAAGATTGATGCTGCAAGCTATGATTCATACATGTGGTTAAATATTGGACCAGTACAGTCACGCAGCCGGGCTGAGGTTTACAAAAAAGCTGTCAGGACTGCAGACCTGGATGACTCAAGGTGCAATAAAATGAGGTAAGTGACAGAGTGATCGAAAGGGGAATATTATAAGCTGGCCACGATCAGCTATATAAAAATTAGTCCTCAACACAATAGATTGATTCATTTGTGGGATGGTGAGCATTTTCTGGAATGAAGAGTGGTACATTGGACTGTAATAAAGTGGACAAAATTTTCCACACAAGGGCAAGAAAAGGGAAAGGATACAGAATTAATAACTGAAACAGGTTGTTAAATTCTGAAGCTTTAAGCTTTGTCCAGACATCCCTCAATGTGGTGTAGATGCTTAACAAAGAGTTGTAACTTCTTTTCAAGCATAGCACATAATTTCAAATATAAATCACTGGAGATTAACTGCTGGAAAGAGGAAGCAACTTCAGTGTCCATAGTTGCATCAAAACCTTCGTCTAGTTTTTTCGCGGAGCAAGAAATTCACTGCTTGCATTGGTATGATAGCAGCAGGAGCAGTGTTCAAGGAAGCATCCAAGTTCCCCACTACTTGACCAGTACAGGGCAGCCCGCAAACATCACATAGATGAGTACTGTCATCAATAGAGAGGCAATGTTTTGCTAACTTGATATCCTTGGATATGGCACCTATTGCCCGCGCCAAAAACAGTCAATAGTAGAACCCTTAAGTGAAGGGAAGTGCTAGAATTAGAGGTAAAATTATCAAACTTTTCCCATTTCAAAGCAATTTTAAAAGGAGGTTGTCCCCTGTAACACGAACAGGCAGGCCTGTTCATGGATTGGTCTTCGCACAGTCACAGCCCGACACAATCTGTCAGGTGCTGCAGGAAGACTCGACTCCGTATATGTAGGCTACTCCTCCTCCACCAGTAAAGGCACAATGGATTGAGGGCTTTGTAGTCTCAGCCCACACCAGCAGCAGATATCTCCTGGCGTCTTGTGCTGCGGGAAGACTTAAAGCGCTAACGGTCCTCAGGCCCCTCTTCTTCCACCAGTAATTGCAGAGCGGATTGTGGGTTTGGGAGTTCCAGCCCACACTAGCGGCAGAAGTTTAGTTTCTTTGGCAGACACAGACTAGCAAAGTGCCCACTCTCCAAAGATGACCGCCAATAAATCAGACAGCAGTTGTTAACACGTATTAATAGTTTGAAACACAGTGTTGCTGAAAAAATAAATTAGATTCGAGAGAACTGACATATTTCTCAGTGTAACTACTTCGTGCAGTTCGTTCAGTGGCACTGGGCCCACGGACCTGAGGGACCAATTGAATCCTGATAGTTGCTGCATTCTACCATCCAATCAGTCAGCGAGGGTAATTTTCTTCCTTGCACCAGGGCCCGCGACACACTGGCTACGCCACTGACCTCAAGTACCATGGTCCCTTGACTGGAGGAAAAGGGCCAAGGTGAACACACTTATACTGGTTAGTGCAACAAAAAGTGCCTCAGTTCCCGCTGGGCAGGACGAACACGCACAGTGCCTGCAAAGGCAACACCTGGACCAACACCAGAGGCCGGAAAGACTGGACTGGACCTCCATTTTTTAGCTTCACATTTAGACAACAATTAGCAACCTGGGCAAAACGAAAGCCACCCCCTCTTGAACGATTACGATAAAAAACAATAAAACTCCTTCCATTTTTGATAAACCTTTGGCTCAAGCAGTGGGTGCGTTGAATGTAGAAACTACTGTACAGAAAATTTCTAATATAACAAATTCTGTTTTAGTTTCAACCAGTAGTTCAATTTTGATGGAGGCTTAGGTACATTACGACGGTAACTCTAGTGCCATGTTTTTATTGACAGATGATGCATTCTGTCCCTGCACTTGGCCACCTAAACAAGATTTTCATAGATTTTTGTTCTGCAAAGATCAAGAATAGCTTGTTGTCAAAGTTTATTTCCAATGAGGAAACAATGGAAAAAATAACACAGACATTTCTAGTAAAGATGATTCCATTGTGACTGTCCCTTGTAAGCTTGGATGCAATTGTAGCACAGTAGTGCATTCAGACACGACATCTATTCGAGTGGGTATATTAGAAAATAAAGGGCCATATTTATACTTTTTGACGCAAAACTGCGCTAACGCAGTTTAGCGCCCAAAAAATTAGCGCGGCTAACGCCATTCTGAAGCGCCATGCGGGCGCCGTATATTATTGAATGCCGTTAGCCGGCGTTAGCCGACCGGCGCTGCCTGGTGTGCGTGAAAAAAAACCACGTACACCAGCCGGCGTTAAATTCAGGCGCAAATGCAGGTTTTTTTGCCCCGCCCACTCCCGGGCGTCATTTTTGCCCGGGAGTTTAAATACCACGCACATGCCTGGGAGTCATTTTTTAGACGGGAACGCCTACCTTGCATCTCATTAACGCAAGGAAGGTGTTCACGCCAAAAAATGACGCTAACTCCATGAACGTTGGCGCTAGACGCGTCTAACGCCAAAGTATAAATATGGAGTTAGTTTTGCGTTGAATTTGCGTCGAAAAAAACGACGCAAATTCGGCGCAAACGGAGTATAAATATGCCCCAAAGCTTCTTCATTCCACTATCCACAGGAGACAGCCAATATGGCCTTTCTGCTTGGCAATGCAATTTATCTTATATTGTGAGGTCTACCAAGACTGTTGTGCCCCACGCCTCATGTGATCATTTGGCTACTACCATACAACTGCCCCCACAATCTTCAAAATCATCTTATTTTATCTAGTGGCCAAAGGGAAAAGTTTGTTAAGCTTAAAAATAAAACAATGCACCTGCTCCACTCACATAATAGGAAATTTTACATTTTATTTAATTATGTCATCATGGTTAGACCCTGATGGAGACTGTATAACTGCAACATTTTAAGCATCCATTACGTCTTGGTGACCACATTTCTGTTATTACAACAGAGTATTCATTAGACTAATGGATTTCTTTCGTACCTCTTTTCGAAGATAACCAAGAATATACTACCGAGCTTTCAGGCTCATTGAAGTTATCATAGAGCAAGTCTTCTCATTGAAGGTATTGCATATTGCATAGTGACCAAGATTCCAACGTATCTACCACGTAATTATTAAGTTTGATGTGGCTTTGCAGGATTATCCGGCTCTGTTGGTGGTTAAGAAGGGAGATAAGTCCCCAGCGCCTTTGAGATATGTGGATAGGATGTTTATATCTACACTCCAATTGGAAGATTGAGCCAGGTGCCACACATAAAGTCATTCTGTATAGGACCCCAGATTGATTTACGAGCCCCAACTTTCATTGGGGAGCACATCGAAAGAGCGTTATAGAAAATAGCCAGTTCGGATCCATTCTTTTTAAAATGAAGCCCCTTTTGAAAATGGTGTCCAGCGAGTGCTTGTTGGCATGAATGTCTTCTATGTAGGTTATCAGTGCATTTCTCTCTGAAATGGCAGCTGAGAGAAACACCTGGAGCCAGATTTACTAACATGGCTTAGTAACTCTCACTTAGGCCTTAGCGTGGTGCAAGGGCAACACAAGGGCTTAGTAAACTTGACTCTTGGTTAATCCTTAGTTCATCCAGAAATTAGAAAGTTCTTCAAACAACAAATATGACCACTAAGGCTAGTGAGGGTTTAATTTTTCAAGGCTTTGTGGTTTCAAGCATAACAATTAAAGAATCGGTGACTATTGTTTAACAATGGGATCTTTCTAATTGCAATTAGTATATTAATTGGCTATCTAGAGTGGGATGCTTTTTAAATTCAGTTCCCTTTATGTTAGGGATGGGCATAACGCATGTAATTTGCCCTAGCATAATTAAACACAATACTGTAAAAGTATGTGAGATTATGCAGAATTGTGCAAGGAGTGTACCCCAGCATTTAGTGCTAAATGCAAAAGAACACAAACAGCAACAGCCACTTGTATTCTATTACACTTCTGTAATTATAGTTTTGCCCATGCCTGCATTATATATTTAAAAAAATCTCAAAAGTTCTGATATTAACAGAAAAGACACTCAGGCCTAACTGATACTCAAACCCCACATACACAACGTTGTCATCAGTTATATTATTTCAGATGTCATCAATAATTTTGTCAATAATGGTTTAGAAAAATGAATGAGTGATACAATAAGTGAGATCATAAGCAGTGTATGGTGAGGGCGCAAGGTATAGTTACTTCAGTTAACTATAACTGATGAATTTCAATGTTTTTCTGAGTATAAAATGTCTTGTTTTAACTGACACTTTGTCCTATCTAGAGCGACATTTTAACCTTTGTTTTTTTCAGTGAATTTCTGAGGTTTTTTCAAAACTGTAAAGAAAGATATTCTTATTGGACCTAACTATAATGTCACTTTAAACTTTGACTTTTGAAGTGAATTTCTAGGATTTGTTTATGTAAAGTAACAATATAAAAATATGTAATTTTAAGCAAGGCAGCCCTACTGGCTTTGTCAAAAGTTTAGAATACCAAAATATAAAAGGCTTTAATAAGGGGTCAGCACATCAACCTATATAAAACTGTGCATTAGCTTTATCAAAAAGTCACTACATTAATTTATCAATAACCATAATGCAAAGTGTTAGTTATAATAAATGCCACCAATTGAAATATCTAAAAACAAAGCCGATGCAGGGCATTATGGGGCACTCCCGGGAAGGACCACTGAATATGTACTGAGCAGCTTCTCTTCTTTGATAAGGAAGTGGCTACAACTATCTGTTTTCATTTTTTTTTTAAAAATTCTGGGTACCCCTGTCCCACCCAGAGTACCCACATCCTATTTATCTTTTTAAATGAATGTGCAGGGAACATATTTTCTATTAATTTCTTCTCACCAGGGGCACCCACAACATTCAAATCAGAGTCTTTGGAGCCACAGGTGGAGGCCCATTGCCCTCATTGCCCCGTCAGCTCAACTGCCAGCATCCATCCTGATGTCAGGCTAGGTTGGCTCCACTTCCTTGGTCCCACACATCAGGAACAGTTTGTGTTTCTGCTCTCAGCTGAGGGTAGTAAATCTATTTTCTCAGGTACCAAGAGGGCAGGCAGGGACTTAAGTTTGTGTTCTCTGGGTGCGCTCTCACAGCCAGAGAACAACAGTATCCCAGGTATTGGAGGTCACTGGGACACTGCCTGCTATAAGGCCTCAGGAGAGGGAGTATCTGGGGCCATTAATCGCCACGAGGGGAGGGCACACTACACTTTACCCAAAAAAAGCAGCCTCCCTCCCCACAAAAGTGAAAACAATTAGTCAGCACCCCAGGAGTGGCTCATGAGGTGGCCGCAAGCCCCCTCCCCTTAAAGTAATAATCGATCACCCACCTGGGCCCTGGCCAACTCGGGGGATTCTAGTTAAAAAGGGCACAAGACCGCATTTTCTTTTTTAAATGTTGCTGCAGTACTTTGGTACTACTGCAGTACTGCAAAAACACAGTTTTTTTTTGTAACAGGTGGGTCCTATGAGACCACCCCACAATGTCCACGGGGTGATGGTATCCCTATCCTACTTGTTATGTGGTATCTCATTCTGTGTAATACAGCAATCAATTAGATACTAGCTGTTTTGAGAAATTTAATTTAAATATGTGACAACTGTCAAAATAAACAGTTTTTTGCTGTGTTGACCACAAATATTACCCCATCTCTGCCAGTGACATACACCTGTGATGGCCCAACAGATTAAGGACCCTCAGAGGGTTGTCACTTTGTTCACCCACCCTGTTTAGATGTCAGTCTGTCACACCAGGTAAAAGCTAGTGGCAAGAGACAATGAAAAAACTGTTCAATCACCCCTCATCCCCCCCCACACCATCGGAACAATCTTCCATGGTGAGCTGGTCACTGTTTTTTTTGTTTTCAAAAAGAAAATACAGCTTTGCAAATTTTGGGGAAAAAAAAGTGTGCTGCACGACTCCATCATGTTGACAGAGCCGTCTGTCAAATATTTAATACTTTTACAAGAACCATGGTGACAACAATTTCTGCAAATGCAGGAGATATATAGTGGGCCAGCAGACATCTAAAAATTTGGCAGGCGGGTACTCCCTCCTGAAGATGGAGTAAAGTAATGACAGTGCAAAATATCCATCAGTACTGAGAGAGAGTCTTATAAGAATAAAACATTATTATATTAGCCACTTGCAAAGGATTTGTAGGCCTTAACTAAAAACTGCACTCTTAAAATGGGTATTGCATTTGAAGCTTGCATGATGATATGTACTTGGCTGAACTGCTGGCAAGGACACATTCTTTTTCCTTCCTTTCTTTGGTCTTTCCTCTTTGTTAGTTTTGACCTTTGTCATGGTCATAAGTATAACCTTTCATCAAGCACATGTTCCATGGTAACAAATACATGAATAGAGAGAGTGTTAGAGCTTTGATTCATGACCATTTAACCTATGAAAAGAATTATTGCAATGTTAGGTTAGTCATAAAACCTGTTTCTTTATCAAGAGGCTCTGTACGAAAAAATGTGTGATCATTGAAATGAAGTCATTAGAAATGTGTATCATGCTTCCTTAAATGTTCTTTGCCTCATAGACACCAAACAGTGATAGGAAACCTGTTTGTTTCATTACTACTTGGATATTAGTTAAATCTATTTTGTATTTAGAATGTTCTTTGTTAAAACTTGCCATCTTGATGAAAACTGCCCTGTTCACATGAAGACATCAAGCTCTGATTGATCAGAGCTGAAGATTATCTACCCAGGTTTTATAATTTGTTGCTGTATACAATGTTATGAAAAAGTGTGCTCCAAGACTACAGTAAAGGCTAGACTCTCTAGATCTAGCTCCCTCTACTCACTCAGTTGAGCTTGACTCAGTTCTTCTGGGAGAGCACTCAGTCCTAATCCTTGATTCAATCTGAGACCAACTTTGTCTTACCTGAACCTATTGATAAAACTGCACATTCTCAGTGAGATGCTCTATTAAAAATGATATGCTTTCACATCTGAGAAAAGCACTCTTTATGGGTTCTACTGAATTGTAAACTTTTCCCTGAGAACAGATTAGATTAGTGACTAGATCTTTATGTGACAATCTATATGCTATGTGCTGTAATTTGAATTGAGAATACATGGTTTGCTAATACAAAAAATGATGAACTAATGATTTAATAAAATCTTGAAAAAAGAATCCAAACTCTCATTAGTGACTCTAATCATAGAGAACTGAATGAATATTATGTATGAATGTGCAGTTCTTAAGCTCATTTACCATCTACCTTAAATAGCTTGCCTTTAGAGATCAGAAGGGGAGCAGGACATTTATATTCCTGAAGGCTCCCAGTAGTGCTCAAGGGGTATCATTAAAATTGATGCTTCAGAAGTACTTTACTCTGAGACACGTCCATCTGCCAAACTCTATTCAGGCCCAAAGTCTCTGAAAAAGAAGTTACAAATCCTAAGAGGATCAAAGTAGCAGGCTGTGGTAGTTTGGGAGGTTGGTATTTACTATGCCAGAGTGCTGGAGTACACTATTTTGTCACCCTCAGGGAGTACAAGGCCTCCACATTGAGTTGTTGGCCAGCACAGAGGATTTCTCTTGCACTTACAGGAACTGCCTTGAGGGCAGTTGCTGTGAATCTGTTGAAAGTTTGCTGGATGACTCTGTCCACATGATGGAGCCATTCAGCAAATTTGCAATTCTTTTTATTTTTCAAAAAGAAAATGTAAAAGCAGGATATTCATTTTAAAAATATTAAAATCAATGACCTCCTCATATTGGGAGACTTCTACCATTGGGCCACTGAACAGTTTTCACTTTCCTTTACCCTGACAGTGAGAGACAGAGAATGGTGGCCGATTGCCCATCCACTGTAACTAGGGTGGGGGGCTAAATGGCCAACCCTCCGATGTTGATATACTGAAGGCCTTCTAACTCTAAATGAGAGGGGCAGACTTCAGTTCGATGGAGAGGGTACTTCCTTGCAGTCTCATCACCTTACTATAAATCAGAACCTTAGACACCTTTTTTAGAGCTCAGATTCTTCTAATGGGGCAAGGCTACAGGCTGTAGTCGAAGAGTACTCCGCAAAGCTGGATATCTTCTCTGCAAGGTTCCTCAGAATCAAATTTGCTGCTGCGGAAAAGCTGTGTGTGGAAGTAACCTGAATCTTTCACCTAGCAGCAAAACACCTTCAGATGATGGGCTTGGCAAATTAATGCTGTCCTCCAGAGCTCTTTGAAGCTAAAAAGTTTCCAGATTTCAGGGAATGTTACGAGGAGTACATTTTGACACAGGAAAAAGGTTAATGACCTTGGTGTTGGCACTCCAGAAGAAGCCAGCAGCAAGGTCCATAGTAGGTCCAGTTGAAACTGGTCAGTGGGTAGTTGCAGGAGAGGCCTTTTGTAGTTTGCTGTGTTCCTGTAGTCTGACAGGAGGTCAGCCTTATGACCCTTGGAGTCCACTTCTTTGTCCAGGGTTCAATAAGAACAACAGGTTCAGTCTATTAGGCTCTTTTTAGGTTGCAGACAGCAGGTCCAGTTCTCCTCTGTTCTTCCACAGGTCCAGGAAGTGATTTTCAAAGGGTACTGTTGGTGCCACATTTGTGCCTGGCACCTGCCCGTGGGGGTGACTCCTGACGCTTCCACAACAAATGGGGTAAAAATTCCATGCAACAACCCTACACACCTTTGCAGCAATATGTGGACTGCTGCAAACTATCCCACAGTGTCCCTATCCTCCTGAAATCTATAGAGGTCAAGAGGCTAGACTCCACCCACCTGACCAATGGTACAAGTCTGCTGAAACAAAGAGTAAGCCCCCAATGCCCCCCGGGCCTGGATACCTACATACAAAAAGTTGGGACTGTGTGATGGCAGCAGGTCTCAGAGGAGTTAGGATGAGAAAGAGAAATAAGACAGTCTGTCTAACTTTAGGGAATAGAGCTTCTTTTGCATATGACTTCTCATGGTTCTGAAGGGGAGTTTGCCGGCCGTCAGCTAGACACTTTGTACTGTGTACTGTGAATAGTGAAGGTGAAAGAACATGAGCACAATTTACAATTTTGTGTTATCCCTTACCCATACCTTGTGTATGTCTCAGCAGTTGATTTATCTTTATGCTTGCCCATGGAAAGTCACCTGTCTTCTACTTATTTGCTACTTACTGACACCCTTTGCAGCAGGACAGTAGCAGAAGGATGAGGTTTTTATAGGACTGCAACTAAGTGCGTGGCAGGACAAAGTCCAAGGCAGGTTACAGGCAGAATGATGAGGTCTCTATAGGGTACCTAAGGGCATGGCAGAGTGTGGTCCAAGGAAGGTTCCAGGTGCAAAACGAGACCTTGACAACAAGGAACATGAGAACAATGAAGTAGGTTATTAATATAACAACACAAACAGCACGGGAGGGAAATGTTAAGGTCCTGGGGCCTAATTTATAGGACAGGTCACTGAATAATTAGTGAAAAGGGGCAGCCAAGAAAGCGTAGAGCAGGCTATGCTTCCTGAACAGGACATGCCAGAAGTTCAGCACCCTTTTTTCCCTGTGCAAAGCCTGTCTGCCCACCTCAGAAGTGGCCCAGAGAAATGAACAACCCCTCCTCTGTGCTTACTCTGTGCTTACTCTAAACCAGTTCTCAACACAACTACTCTCTCATTAGGTTTGGGACCTGCCTTCCTGAGAGAGCAAAGGAAGGCCCTGCCCAGGTGTCAGCTAACATGTTCTTGTGAAAGTGTAGGCCTCTTTGAAGTTAATGATGTTGCTGGGCACAGCCCAGATGGACATCGAAAACACAGACTCACACCTGAGCCCCTCTCCTGCTCTGAGAGCTGTTTTCAAACCTCATGAAGGGGCCAGTTCAGCTACCAGATGACAGTTGAATATCATGCCAATATAACATAAGAGGCTAAAGTCAGGGGAAAGATTTCTTTCTAAAAGTATTGTTTCCAAAATATGTATTAGAAATCTGACTTTACCAGTGAATTGGGCGTGTAATAAATATTAAAAAAAACACAAGAATGTTTTGTAGGTGATTCCTAGCCGGAGATAATATTACTAAATTTAATATTGAATCTCAGTGTTTTCCTATGGAATATCCAACTGTGCCATAGTGAAAATAGCTTTTGAGGCATTTTCATTGGAAGGACATGTGTAACATTAAAGTTTAACATGCCCTTTTTAAAAATGCCATGTACCCTGACTTGTGGATAGTATGGGCTCCTTAGGAGAAATGCATAAATATTTAGAAGGAAAGCTTAGGCCTGTCAAATGAAGGTCTAAGAGGTCACATTTGCAGTTTTAAAACTGTACAGCAAGGCTGAAGCCACGTTTACACTGTCACTGCTGTAGGTGGCACAATCGGTGCTGCAGCTCACCCATGACATTTAACTTACAGGCTCTAGGTACACTTTTTGTACTATATACTAGGGGTATATATGTGTTAAAAATGTAAATTAGGGGTATCTCAATTTCATGATGATGTTCATGGTGTTGAAAGTGGGAGCACAAGCACTTCACCTCTGATTGTCAGGGGTAAAGTTTCCAGAGTTCTACAGCCAGCAAAACCAGTCAAGGCAAAAATCTGGGTGGAAAAACAGCCAAACAATGGTGTTTACCAAAACATATGGACCTTGAAGGCCTTGAACTCTAACCTTTACAGAATGCCAAGCAACTTAGATTCATCCTGAACACCAACCTCACTCTCAAGCAGCACATTGCCAAGAGAACAAAGACAGCTTGGTACCAGCTCTCTCTTGGTTGCTGTTCAAGCGCACACAATCTGGCACATGAATGATTGTAATGCCCTACTCCATTGCCTCTCAGACTCCACACTGGCACCCCATAGTGACATCATACACATCACAGCACATCTCATCCATGGCCATAAGAACTGTGACCACATCACCCCATCCTAATTGAACTCCATTGGTTCTCATTACTGGTTCACACAATATTCCAAACTAGCTCTATCATTAACAAAGCTATCATGAGCAACACCCTAGCATATGTTCAGACAGGGTCACTATCTTTGGTGTTTTTTGGCAAACCCATAGCCATGGCACCATCAGACTGCAGACTATGAAGTAAAAAATAAATTAAAAACACAGCTTGCTTTTTCTGTTGTTGGGTTGCCATTTTAGTTATAGCTTCATACATGATATATTAGCAAACTAGGCCTGCCGCTGTGCACTTTAACCTAGACATATTTTCTTCAGCTTTGTTTTATTATTTTAACAATAGCCACATTTGTGGTCTTGTTTTATTTTCTCCAGCTAGCTGTTCTTTGCCTAGGCCAGCACTGCGTTCTTAAACAAGATATTTCTTTCACTCTGTGCTTTTCTCAAGGCTCCAGGCCGGCAAAAGTGGTACACTTTGTCTCTAATGGTCACAGAAACATACACATTCTTATGTGGTGATCCTTTCTTGGAACGTCAGCTGTTTTATTATAAAAACAGTACTTTGACCCATGCACTTTAGAGGGAGATTCCAACATCCAGCAGCTCGCATAGAAAGAGCAAAATGCCAGAAATTATTGTTTATGTGTGGGAAGGTGTCCATTCCTACACATAAACAATCATTTGAACATGATGCTTGTCACTTCTGTGTGTGCTGCATTGTGTAGCGCACACAGAAGTGTCAAAGTGCCATTAGTGATAGTTTATGTGCAGGAAGGGACACCTTCCCACACATGAACAAACACAACCCTCAACGTAGACATCCTCGCACAATGGTGCAAGGATGCCTGTGTTGGCACTAGGCAGCTCAATTTAGCATCAGCGCAGGGGGAAACGCAGGGGGCGCCGTATTCCCTTAAATACTGTGCATCCCTGCGTTTCTGAAGTGATGCAGAGTGGCGCTGTCAATTTTGGCGCAGCACTGCGTTGCGTCACTTTTCAATAAATCTGGCCCTCAGTGCGCCACAACACGTCATAGCTCCAGTTATGGGCACCACCACGTGTTATTTTAAAAATTAGGCTCTTAGGAAGCATACTTCAAATGCATGAAGCTAGGGGAAGGTTGCTTTGGAATAGATATGCTAATACAAATGCGTGCAAGCAGACACAATACTTAAAAGGAATGGGCTTGCTGCTTGTCATGCAGTAAATGAAACAGAGGGAGATAAGGTAAAAGGCAGAGATTACAAATATAATAACAAGCACCTGTTATCCTTAAGCAACTATATGTAAGTGCTACATTATTTTAAATTGTTGTGAGCAGTAATATTTTAAGTATGATTAAACCCAACACGTAAGAGTATATCCTATTGTTTTTCCCCTTGAAGATAAAACAAAGCACTTTTGAAAGTGTTACAATGAGGCTGGCTGTATCCCGTGAAGAAATGTTACCATGTCTGTTAGAAATGGGGTTTTTGGTTGGCAGTCAGGTTACCCCCTGTCCAAGCAAAAGTCCTCACTCTAGTCAGGGTAAGTCACACACAATCCAAGATTATCCTGTGCCCACCCTCTGGTAGCTTGGCACGAGCAGTCAGGCTTAACTTAGAAGGCAATGTGTAAAGTATTTGTGCAATAAATCATACAATACCACCATATAGCACCACAAAAATACACCACACAGTGTTTAGAAAAATATATAATATTTATCAGGATAATTGTAGGTCAAAAAGAATAGAGTTGCAATGGGAAATTGTAGAGATATCACTGGAAAGTGATATAAAGTGTCTTAAGTCTTTAGAATATAAACAAAGTCTCTTTCAAGCACAAGTACCTGGCTTAGCGTGGAAAAATCTCCTCAGAGGGCCACAAAAGAAGAGGTGCGTGGAAAAAGGGTGTGTGCGTCGATTTCTCCTCAGCACACACGGACTCTTGCGTTGTTATTTTCAACGCGGGGAAGTCGTGCGTCGTTTTCCGGCGTGCAGACAGTCTCTTTTCGTGGATCGCAGGGATTACCAGATGTCCCGGGTCTGTGCGTGGATTTTCCTGCTTGTTTTCCGTCTGTGCGTCGTTCTGCGGGGCTGCGCGTCGAAATTACGATCTCACGGCAGGCGTTGCGTCGATTTCTCCTCTAGAGGTCGGTCGGCGTTGTCCTTGCGAAGCCGTGCGTTGGATTTTCGGTCGTCCCAAGAGCGTTGCGTCGATCAGCGTCGGTGTGCGGCGTTTTTCTCGCCGCGGAACAAGCTGTGCGTCGAAATTCACCAGTCAGCAGGATTTTGTATTACCATTCTGGCCATACTAAATATGACCTTCCTGCTCCTTTCAGATCAGCAGCTGCCACTTCAACAGTGTATGAGGGCAGCCCCAATGTTAGCCTATGAAGGGAGCAGGCCTCACAGTAGTGTAAAAACGAATTTAGGAGTTTTACACTACCAGGACATATAACTACACAGGTACATGTCCTGCCTTTTACCCACACAGCACCTTGCTCTAGGGGTTACCTAGGGCACACATTAAGGGTGACCTATATGTAGAAAGAGGGGAGTTCTACGCTTGGCAAGTACTTTTAAATGCCAAGTCGAGGTGGCAGTGAAACTGCACACACAGGCCTTGCAATGGCAGGCCTGAGACAAGGAAAAGGGGCTACTTAAGTGGGTGGCACAACCAGTGCTGCTGGCCCGCTAGTAGCATTTATTTTACCAGCCCTATACACATAAAGTGCCCCTTACTAGGGACTTATAAGTAAATTAATAGTCCAATCAGGTACGATTCAAGGTTACCATGTTTTAAGGGAGAGAGCATATGCACTTTAGCACTGGTTAGCAGTGGTAAAGTGCGCAGAGTCTAAAAACCAGCAAAAACAGTGTCCACAAAGTGGAGGGAGGGAGGCAAAAAGTTAGGGGTGACTACCCTAAGGCTGTCAGGTCTAACATGTGTCCCTCCCAGCTGAAAGTGGGGAGAGCTACACGACCTCCTGGGAGCTCTCATCGCTAAGGCGGAAGTACCTGGAGAGACCATCAGCATTGGCATGGTCAACCCCTGGGCGATGTTCCACTGTAAAGTCCATCCTCTGTAGGGAAATGGACACCTCAAGAGTTTTGGATTCTCACCCCTCATCTCCATGAGCCATCTGAGGGGCCTGTGGTCTGTCTGGACCCGGAAGTGAGTCCCAAACAGGTAGGGCCTTAGCTTCTTTAGTGCCCAGACCACAGCAAAAGGTTCTCTCTCAATAGCACTCCACCTCTGTTCCCGTGGTAATAGCCTTCTGCTAATAAAGACTACTGGTTGATCTCGGCCCTCCTCATTTAGCTGTGCTAGGACTGCCCCTATGCCATGCTCTAAAGCGTCTGTCTGCACGATAAATTCCTGGGAGTAGTCAGGGGCCTTGAGCACGGGGGCTGTGCACATGGCTTCCTTCAGGGCGTCAAAGGCTTTCTGACAAGCCTCTGTCCAATTCACCAACCTAGGTTGTTTCTTGGAAGTGAGCTCTGTCAAGGGTGATACAATGGTACGTTAGCCCTTGACAAATCTGCGGTAGTATCCTGTGAGGCCTAAAAAGGCTCTCACCTCAGTCTGCATTCGCGGTGGTTGCCAGGCCTTGATAGTTTCAATCTTGGCCTGGAGTGGCTGCACCTTGCCACCACCCACTAGGTGTCCCAAGTACACCACGGAACCCTGCCCAATCTGGCACTTACTAGCCTTGATGGTCAGGCCTGCCTGTTGCAGGGCCTGAAGCACCTCCTTGAGGTGAAGCAGGTGTTCCTCCCAGCTGGAACTGTAGACAGCTATGTCATCCAGGTAGGCTGCACAGAAGGCATCCTTGCCACCTAGGACCCCGTTAACCAACCGTTGGAAGGTAGCGGGGGCATTTTTCAATCCAAACGGCATCACCCGTTTGGACTGGTAATGGATTGGAACTGGTAATGGCCATCAGGGGTTGAAAAGGCGGGTCTTTCCTTAGCCCCCTCAGTCAGGGCGATCTGCCAGTACCCCGAAGTAAGATCAAACGTACTCAGGAACTTGGCAGCGCCCAGCCTTTCAACAAGCTCATCAGCTCGGAGGATGGGGTGAGCATCAGTCCGTGTGACTGAGTTGACACCCCGGTAGTCCACACAGAACTGGAGTTCTGGCTTCGCACCTGGGGCAGTAGCCTTAGGGACCAACACCACTGGGCTGGCCCAGGGACTACTGGATTTCTCAATAACCCCTAGAGTCAACATCTTGGAGACCTCCTCCTTGATGCTGGCCTTCACCTTATCCGACAACCTGTAAATTTTGTTCTTCACAGGGAGACTGTCACCGGTGTCAATATCATGAACACAGAGGTGGGTCAGTCCAGGAGTAAGGGAGAATAGGGGGGAGAACTGCTCCAACAGCTCATAGCAGTCTCCTCTCTGGTTTAGAGTCAGGGAGTCAGAAAGAATGACCCCTCTTACTGACCCATCACCTTCTTGGGCAGAGAGGAGGTCGGGGAGAGGTTCACTCTCCTCTTCCGTTCCTTCATCTGTGATCAGAAGCATGTTGATCTCCGACCTCTCACAGTGAGCCTTTAGTCGGTTCACATGGAACACCCTTAGGGGATTCCTAGGGGTTTGGAGGTCCACTAGGTAAGTGGCCTCCCCTTTCCGCTCCTTGATTTCAAATGGGCCAGACCAGCGGTCCTGGAGAGCTCTAGGCTCTACTGGCTCCATTACCCACACTTTGTCTCCAGGTTGAAACTCTACCAGGGTGGCCTTCTGGTCATACCAGTGTTTCATTACCTCTTGACTGGCCTCAAGGTTACTTTGGGCCTCTTTCCAGAAGCGGGTCATCTGGTTGCGGAGGGCCAACATGTAGCTGACCACGTCCTGAGGAGGTGCCTTTGGAGCTTTCTCCAATCCCTCCTTGACAATGCTTAAGGGTCCCCTGACAGGGTACCCATAGAGAAGCTCAAAGGGACTGAACCCTACCCCCCTCTGGGGGACCTCTCTGTAAGCAAAGAGAAGGCATGGTAAGAGGACGTCCCACTTACGCCTCATGGCCTCAGGGAGGCCACCAATCATGCCTTTCAGGGTCTTGTTGAATCTCTCCACAAGACCATTAGACTGGGGGTGATAGGGTGTGGTGAACTTGTAGGTTACACCACACGCATCCAACAGAGACTTCATGTATGCAGACATGAAGTTAGTGCCTCTGTCAGACACTATCTCCTTGGGGAATCCCACACGGGTAAATATCCCCATCAGAGTTCTGGTCACCACCGGTGCAGTTACGGTCCTCAGAGGGATTGCCTCTGGGTAACGGGTGGCATGGTCCACCAAAACCAGGATGAACCTGTTGCCTAAGGCAGTTTTGGGGTCCAAGGGACCAACAATGTCGATGCCCACCCTTTCAAAGGGGGTGCCAACGACAGGAAGTGGAATCAGGGGGCTTTTACCCCTTTTTCCTGCTTTACCACTGGCCTGGCAGGTAGGACAAGATCTGCAGAATTTATCTGAGTGTGTCCTCATTTTGGGCCAATAAAAGTGGGTGACAAGCCTGTTAAAGGTCTTGCGTTGCCCCAAATGTCCTGCCAGGGGAATGTCGTGAGCCAGACCCAGTAGGAAGGTTCGGTAACATTGGGGGACCACCAGCGTACGTGCTGCCCCAAAGGCCGGAACCTTACGCTCACTGTAGAGGAGATAATTCTCCCAGTATAGGTGGTGATCGCCAGAGGTGTCACCTGCCGCCTGGTTTGAGGCTTGTTTCCTCAGACCTTCTAGAGTGGGACATTCTTTCTGCGCCTTGCAGAATTCCTCCCTGGTGGGTCCACCCTCAACTTGCCAGCCAGCAAGCTCAGGTAAGTCACCTAGGGTGGCAATGTCTTCCCCAGTTGGCTCGGGAGCCTCCTCCTCAGGAGCCCTGTCAGCCACTGCGGGAACTTCTGGGGCCGGTTTCCCATGCCCCTGGTCCCTCCTCTTGGCCGCTCTCTGGGCCATCGTTCCAGGCTCCAGACGACCTTGACTTCCCTCTCGGTCAGCCATGGACCGTGTGGTCATGCAGAACCACTCAGGTAACCCTAACATCTCCAGGTGAGACTTGAGCTCCACTTCTTTCCAAGCAGTATGCTCAAGATCATTGCCTAACAGACAATCTACAGGCATGGCAGGACTCACAGCTACTTTTAGAGTACCCGAGACCCCCCCCCCACTCAAAAGGAACCAGAGCCACCGGTAGGTGACTCTCGCGATTGTCAGCGACTATGACCTGGTGGAATGTATTAGGTACTATCTGCTCTGTTGACACCAGCTGACTCTTGATAGTAGTCATACTGGCTCCTGTGTCACGCAGAGCCTCCACCTTCTGCCCATCAATGGTGACCCACTGCCGGTACTTGGAAGTATTTTTGGGCATGTGGACCTTGGGCACCATTTCTCCTTCTCCCAGGGACACTAGGGAAATCTCTACCTGTTCCCCAAAGCTATCTGGGTCCATCTCCCCCCGAGCGCTACACTAGTCAACCCAGGTGCCTGTCCGGTAGTGGACAGTGCCCTCTTGGGGCACTGGGGATTGCCTTTATAGTGACCATACTGGTAACACTCCATGCATTTGGGGTTAGGTTTCCCTGACCTGTCATATGTCCCTGGCTTTTTCCCAAATTTGGAAAAGGAAGGGTTGCCACCACCTCCCTGGGGATTCTTTTGGGGGCCTTTGGAGAGTTCCTTATCTGCAAGTTTATCTCCCCCCTCTTTCTTCTGTTGGGAACTCTGACCACCTTTGTGGGAGTCCCCCCCAGGTACCTTCTTGGACACTCTGGTGCTAACCCAGAGGTCTGCCTCCTCAGCAAGCTTCCTGGGATCAGTCAGCTTGCTGTCCACTAAGTGCAGGTGCAACTCTGTATAAGTAGTATTAAGCATATGCTCTCTTAGAATCAAGTCATATAAACCTTTATAATCAGCTACTTTGTTGCCCCGCACCCATCCATTCAGTGCCTTAGGGGGGAAGTCAAAGAAATCTACCCATGTTTGTGTGGTTTGTTTGGTGCTGTCCCTGAACCTCTGACGGTATCCCTCAGGGGTCAGCCCAAACTTGCCAAGTAAAATGGCTTTCTGAAGTGGGTATGTGTTTTGATCAGGTTGATCCAATGTGAGGAGTGTATCCCTCCCCAATGGCGGTACATAACCCCACATAGCTACCCCCCATTGCCCTTCAGGAACCTCATGAGCCCTTAGTGCAACTTCATAAGCAGCTAACCATTTATCTATGTCATCTCCCACCACAAAACTGGGCACCACATTTTTGGGTATACAAACCTTCTTTTCTCCAGCAGGTCCTGTCAGTATGCTGCCACCATTATTGCTGGATTCAGACTGTCTTGCCTTGATCTCCAGCTCCTTGAGACTCAGTTCATGAGCCAACAATAGTTTCTTTTCAGCCAAAGCTCTTTCAGCTTCCACCTGTTTGGCTGCTCTTTCAGCTTCCGCTTGTTTGGCTGCCCTTTCAGCTTCTGCTTGAATCTGTTTGGCTGTTCTTTCAGCTTCAATCTGTTTGGCTGCTCTTTCAGCCTCAGCTTGTTTGGCTTCTCTTTCTGCCCTTCTCTCCTCCTGTTGCACCTCAATTTTCAGTGTTGCCATTTGCAATTGGAACTCCCTTTCTTCTCTCCTTTCCTCTGCGGTCAGGCTTTGCACAGAGACACTGCTCGCTGGTCTGGAAGGGTGCACAATTGCAGTGGTAACACCATCCACAGATAGTGAAAATTCCTCTGAGGGGCAATTTTCTGGCTCCTCTTCCTCATCATCCTCTAAATGGGCTTCTGCCCAGGCCCTCAGCGCCACTTGAAAGTCCTCCTTTCTGGAGGCCCCTTGGGTGGGTACCCTCAATGCCCTGCAGAATCCTATTAGTTGTTTGACCGTATATGTATCCAACTGGACTAGGTCAAAGTCCCCTGTCTGAGACCCAGTCAGAGACATGTTGAGTGAGGATTTAGTTTTTGAAAATTGTCAGGAAAAAAAACGGATTTGCAAAAAGAGATAAAAACCAAGTTGACCTTCAACTGTGGGTAGGTAGTGAAATACTTAGCTACTGTATGTCACTGCACAAAAACAAGTCCTATCCTCACCGCTGATCACCAATGTTAGAAATGGGGTTTTTGGTTGGCAGTCAGGTTACCCCCTGTCCAAGCAAAAGTCCTCACCCTAGTCAGGGTAAGTCACACACAATCCAAGATTATCCTGTGCCCACTCTCTGGTAGCTTGGCACGAGCAGTCAAGCTTAACTTAGAAGGCAATGTGTAAAGTATTTGTGCAATAAATCATACAATACCACCATATAGCACCACAAAAATACACCACACAGTGTTTAGAAAAATATATAATATTTATCAGGATAATTGTAGGTCAAAAAGAATAAAGTTGCAATGGGAAATTGTAGAGATATCACTGGAAAATGATATAAAGTGTCTTAAGTCTTTAGAATATAAACAAAGTCTCTTTCAAGCACAAGTACCTGGCTTAGCGTGGAAAAATCTCCTCGGAGGGCCACAAAAGAAGAGGTGCGTGGAAAAAGGGTGTGTGCGTCGATTTCTCCTCAGCACACACGGACTTGCGTCGTTATTTTCCACGCGGGGAAGTCGTGCGTCGTTTTCCAGCGCGCGGACAGTCTCTTTTCGTGGATCGCGGGGATTACCAGATGTCCCGGGTCTGTGCGTGGATTTTCCTGCTTGTTTTCCGGCTGCGCGTCGCTCTGCGGGGCTGCGCGTCGAAATTACGATCTCACGGCAGGCGTCGCGTCGATTTCTCCTCTAGAGGTCGGGCGGCGTTGTCCTTGCGAAGCCGTGTGTCGGATTTTCGGTCGTCCCAAGAACGTCACGTCGATCAGCGTCGGTGTGCGGCGTTTTTCTCGCCGCGGAACAAGCTGTGCGTCGAAATTTTCGGCGCACGGAGCGTCCAAGTGAAAGAGGGAAGTCTTTTTGGTCCTGAGACTTCAGGGAACAGGAGGCAAGCTCTATCCAAGCCCTTGGAGAGCACTTTCACAGCCAGACAAGAGTTCAGCAAGGCAGCAGGCCAACAGCAAGGCAGCAGTCCTTTGTAGAAAGCAGACAGGTGAGTCCTTTGACCAGCCAGGCAGTTCTTCTTGGCAGGATGTAGTTTCTGGTTCAGGTTTCTTCTCCAGCAAGTGTCTGATGAGGTAGGGCAGAGGCCCTGTTTTAAATCCAAATGTGCCTTTGAAGTGGGGGAAACTTCAAAGAGTGGCTAAGAACTGCACCAGGTCCCCTTTCAGTTCAATCCTGTCTGCCAGGGTCCCAGTAGGGGGTGTGGCAGTCCTTTGTGTGAGAGCAGGCCCTCCACCCTCCCAGCCCAGGAAGACCCATTCAAAATGCAGATGTATGCAAGTGAGGCTGAGTACCCTGTGTTTGGGGTGTGTCTGAGTGAATGTACAAGGAGCTGTCAACCAAGCCCAGCCAGACGTGGATTGTAAGGCACAGAAGGATTTAAGTGCAAAGAAATGCTCACTTTCTAAAAGTGGCATTTCTAGAATAGTAATATTAAATCCGACTTCACCAGTCAGCAGGATTTTGTATTACCATTCTGGCCATACTAAATATGACCTTCCCGCTCCTTTCAGATCAGCAGCTGCCACTTCAACAGTGTATGAGGGCAGCCCCAATGTTAGCCTATGAAGGGAGCAGGCCTCACAGTAGTGTAAAAACGAATTTAGGAGTTTTACACTACCAGGACATATAACTACACAGGTACATGTCCTGCCTTTTACCCACACAGCACCTTGCTCTAGGGGTTACCTAGGGCACACATTAAGGGTGACTTATATGTAGAAAAAGGGGAGTTCTAGGCTTGGCAAGTACTTTTAAATGCCAAGTCGAGGTGGCAGTGAAACTGCACACACAGGCCTTGCAATGGCAGGCCTGAGACAAGGAAAAGGGGCTACTTAAGTGGGTGGCACAACCAGTGCTGCTGGCCTGCTAGTAGCATTTAACTTACCAGCCCTATGCACATAAAGTGCACCTTACTAGGGACTTATAAGTAAATTAATAGTCCAGTCAGGTATGATTCAAGGTTACCATGTTTTAAGGGAGAGAGCATATGCACTTTAGCACTGGTTAGCAGTGGTAAAGTGCGCAGAGTCTAAAAACCAGCAAAAACAGTGACCACAAAGTGGAGGAAGGCAGGCAAAAAGTTAGGAGTGACTACCCTAAGGATGTCAGGTCTAACATGTGTCCCCCCCAGCTGAAAGTGGGGAGAGCTACCCTACCTCCTGGGATCTCTCATCGCTAAGGCGGAAGTACCTGGAGAGACCATCAGCATTGGCGTGGTCAACCCCTGGGCGATGTTCCACCGTAAAGTCCATCCCCTGTAGGGAAATGGACCACCTCAAGAGTTTTGGATTCTCACCCCTCATCTCCATGAGCCATCTGAGGGGCCTGTGGTCTGTCTGGACCTGGAAGTGAGTCCCAAACAGGTAGGGTCTTAGCTTCTTTAGTGCCCAGACCACAGCAAAAGTTTCTCTCTCAATAGCACTCCACCTCTGTTCCCGTGGTAATAGCCTTCTGCTAATAAAGACTACCAGTTGATCTCGGCCCTCCTCATTTAGCTGTGCTAGGACTGCCCCTATGCCATGCTCTGAAGCGTCTGTCTGCACGATAAATTCCTGGGAGTAGTCAGGGGCCTTGAGCACGGGGCGTGCACATGGCTTTCTTCAGGGCGTCAAAGGCTTTCTGACAAGCCTCTGTCCAATTCACCAACCTAGGTTGTTTCTTGGAAGTGAGCTCTGTCAAGGGTGATACAATGGTACCATAGCCCTTGACAAATCTGCGGTAGTATCCTGTGAGGCCTAAAAAGGCTCTCACCTCAGTCTGCGTTCACGGTGGTTGCCAGGCCTTGATAGTTTCAATCTTGGCCTGGAGTGGCTGCACCTTGCCACCACCCACTAAGTGTCCCAAGTACACCACGGAACCCTGCCCAATCTGGCACTTACTAGCCTTGATGGTCAGGCCTGCCTGTTGCAGGGCCTGAAGCACCTCCTTGAGGTGAAGCAGGTGTTCCTCCCAGCTGGAACTGTAGACAGCTATGTCATCCAGGTAGGCTGCACAGAAGGCATCCTTGCCACCTAGGACCCCGTTAACCAACCGTTGGAAGGTAGCGGGGGCATTTTTCAATCCAAACGGCATCACCCGGAACTGGAAATGGCCATCAGGGGTTGAAAAGGCGGATCTTTCCTTAGCCCCCTCAGTCAGGGCGATCTGCCAGTACCCCGAAGTAAGATCAAACGTACTCAGGAACTTGGCAGCGCCCAGCCTGTCAACAAGCTCATCAGCTCGGGGGATGGGGTGAGCATCAGTCCGTGTGACTGAGTTGATACCCCGGTAGTCCACACAGAACCGGAGTTCTGGCTTCGCACCTGGGGCAGTAGCCTTAGGGACCAACACCACTGGGCTGGCCCAGGGACTACTGGATTTCTCAATAACCCCTAGAGTCAACATCTTGGAGACCTCCTCCTTGACACCTTATCCGACAACCTGTAAATTTTGTTCTTCACAGGGAGACTGTCACCGGTGTCAATATCATGAACACAGAGGTGGGTCAGTCCAGGAGTAAGGGAGAACAGGGGGAGAACTGCTCCAACAGCTCATAGCAGTCTCCTCTCTGGTTTAGAGTCAAGGAGTCATAAAGAATGACCCCGCTTACTGACCCATCACCTTCTTGGGCAGAGAGGAGGTCGGGGAGAGGTTCACTCTCCTCTTCCATTCCTTCATCTGTGACCAGAAGCATGTTGATCTCCGACCTCTCACAGTGAGCCTTTAGTCGGTTCACATGGAGCACCCTTAGGGGATTCCTAGGGGTTTGGAGGTCCACTAGGTAAGTGGCCTCCCCTTTCCGCTCCTTGATTTCAAATGGGCCAGACCAGCGGTCCTGGAGAGCTCTAGGCTCTACTGGCTCCATTACCCACACTTTGTCTCCAGGTTGAAACTCTACCAGGGTGGCCTTCTGGTCATACCAGTGTTTCATTACCTCTTGACTGGCCTCAAGGTTACTTTGGGCCTCTTTCCAGAAGCGGGTCATCTGGTTGCGGAGGGCCAACATGTAGCTGACCACGTCCTGACGGGGTGCCTTTGGAGCTTTCTCCAATCCCTCCTTGACAATGCTTAAGGGTCCCCTGACAGGGTACCCATAGAGAAGCTCAAAGGGACTGAACCCTACCCCCCTCTGGGGGACCTCTCTGTAAGCAAAGAGGAGGCATGGTAAGAGGACGTCCCACTTACGCCTCATGGCCTCAGGGAGGCCACCAATCATGCCTTTCAGGGTCTTGTTGAATCTCTTCACAAGACCATTAGACTGGGGGTGATAGGGTGTGGTGAACTTGTAGGTTACACCACACGCATCCCACAGAGACTTCATGTATGCAGACATGAAGTTAGTGCCTCTGTCAGACACTATCTCCTTGGGGAATCCCACACGGGTAAATATCCCCATCAGAGTTCTGGTCACCACCAGTGCAGTTACGGTCCTCAGAGGGATTGCCTCTGGGTAACGGGTGGCATGGTCCCCCAAAACCAGGATGAACCTGTTGCCTAAGGCAGTTTTGGGGTCCAAGGGACCAACAATGTCGATGCCCACCCTTTCAAACGGGGTGCCAACGACAGGAAGTGGAATCAGGGGGCTTTTACCCCTTTTTCCTGCTTTACCACTGGCCTGGCAGGTAGGACAAGATCTGCAGAATTTATCTGAGTGTGTCCTCATTTTGGGCCAATAAAAGTGGGTGACAAGCCTGTTAAAGGTCTTGCCTTGCCCCAAATGTCCTGCCAGGGGAATGTCGTGAGCCAGACCCAGTAGGAAGGTTCGGTAACAGTGGGGGACCACCAGCGTACGTGCTGCCCCAAAGGCCGGAACCTTACGCTCACTGTAGAGGAGATCATTCTCCCAGTATAGGTGGTGATCACCAGAGGTGTCACCTGCCGCCTGGTTTGAGGCTTGTTTCCTCAGACCTTCTAGAGTGGGACATTCTTTCTGCGCCTTGCAGAATTCCTCCCTGGTGGGTCCACCCTTAACTTGCCAGCCAGCAAGCTCAGGTAAGTCACCTAGGGTGGCAATGTCTTCCCCAGTTGGCTCGGGAGCCTCCTCCTCAGGAGCCCCGTCAGCCACTGCGGGAACTTCTGGGGCCGGTTTCCCATGCCCCTGGTCCCTCCTCTTGGCAGCTCTCTGGGCCATCGTTCCAGGCTCCAGACGCCCTTGACTTCCCTCTCGGTCAGCCATGGACCGTGTGGTCATGCAGACCCACTCAGGTAACCCTAACATCTGCAGGTGAGACTTGAGCTCCACTTCTTTCCAAGCAGTATGCTCAAGATCATTGCCTAACAGACAATCTACAGGCATGGCAAGACTCACAGCTACTTTTAGAGTACCAGAGACCCCCCCCCACTCAAAGGAAACCAGAGCCACCGGTAGGTGACTCTCGCGATTGTCAGCGACTATGACCTGGTGGAATGTATTAGGTACTATCTGCTCTGTTGACACCAGCTGACTCTTGATAGTAGTCATACTGGCTCCTGTGTCACGCAGAGCCTCCACCTTCTGCCCATCAATGGTGACCCACTGCCGGTACTTGGAAGTATTTTTGGGCATGTGGACCTTGGGCACAATTTCTCCTTCTCCCAGGGACACTAGGGAAATCTATACCTGTTCCCCAAAGCTATCTGGGTCCATCTCCCCCCGAGCTCTACACTAGTCAACCCAGGTGCCTGTCCGGTAGTGGACGGTGCCCTCTTGGGGCACTGGGGATCGCCTTTATAGTGACCATACTGGTAACACTCCATGCATTTGGGGTTAGGTTTCCCTGACCTGTCATATGTCCCTGGCTTTTTCCCAAATTTGGAAAAGGAAGGGTTGCCACCCCCTCCCTGGGGATTCTTTTGGGGGCCTTTGGAGAGTTCCTTATCTGCAAGTTTATCTCCCCCCTCTTTCTTCTGTTGGGAACCCTGACCACCTTTGTGGGAGTCCCCCCCAGGTACCTTCTTGGACACTCTGATGCTAACCCAGAGGTCCGCCTCCTCAGCAAGCTTCCTGGGATCAGTCAGCTTGCTGTCCACTAAGTGCTGGCGCAACTCTGTATAAGTAGTATTAAGCATATGCTCTCTTAGAAACAAGTCATATAAACCTTTATAATCAGCTACTTTGTTGCCCCGCACCCATCCATTCAGTGCCTTACTGGAGAAGTCAAAGAAATCTACCCATGTTTGTGTGGTTTGTTTGGTGCTGTCCCTGAACCTCTGACGGTATCCCTCAGGGGTCAGCCCAAACTTGCCAAGTAAAATGGCTTTCTGAAGTGGGTATGTGTATTGATCAGGTTTATCCAATGTGAGGAGTGTATCCCTCCCCAATGGCGTGTACATAACCCCACATAGCTACCCCCCATTGCCCTTCAGGAACCTCATGAGCCCTTAGTGCAACTTCATAAGCAGCTAACCATTTATCTATGTCATCTCCCACCACAAAACTGGGCACCACATTTTTGGGTATACGAACCTTCTTTTCTCCAGCAGGTCCTGTCAGTATGCTGCCACCATTATTGCTGGATTCAGACTGTCTTGCCTTGATCTCCAGCTCCTTGAGACTCAGTTCATGAGCCAACAATAGTTTCTTTTCAGCCAAAGCTCTTTCAGCTTCCACCTGTTTGGCTGCTCTTTCAGCTTCCGCTTGTTTGGCTGCCCTTTCAGCTTCTGCTTGAATCTGTTTGGCTGTTCTTTCAGCTTCAATCTGTTTGGCTGCTCTTTCAGCCTCAGCTTGTTTGGCTTCTCTTTCTGCCCTTCTCTCCTCCTGTTGAGCCTCAATTTTCAGTTTCGCCATTTGTAATTGGAACTCCCTTTCTTCTCTCCTTTCCTCTGCGGTCAGGCTTTGCACAGAGACACTGCTCCCTGGTCTGGAAGGGTGCACAATTGCAGTGGTAACACCATCCACAGATAGTGAAAATTCCTCTGAGGGGCCATTTTCTGGCTCCTCTTCCTCACCATTCTCTAAATGGGCTTCTGCCCAGGCCCTCAGCGCCACTTGAAAGTCCTCCTTTCTGGAGGCCCCTTGGGTGGGTACCCTCAATGCCCTGCAGAATCCTATTAGTTGTTTGACCGTATATGTATCCAACTGGACTAGGTCAAAGTCCCCTGTCTGAGACCCAGTCAGAGACATGTTGAGTGAGGATTTAGTTTTTGAAAATTGTCAGGAAAAAAAACGGATTTGCAAAAAGAGATAAAAACCAAGTTGACCTTCAACTGTGGGTAGGTAGTGAAATACTTAGCTACTGTATGTCACTGCACAAAAACAAGTCCTATCCTCACCGCTGATCACCAATGTTAGAAATGGGGTTTTTGGTTGGTAGTCAGGTTACCCCCTGTCCAAGCAAAAGTCCTCACTCTAGTCAGGGTAAGTCACACACAATCCAAGATTATCCTGTGCCCACCCTCTGGTAGCTTGGCACGAGCAGTCAGGCTTAAATTAGAAGGCAATGTGTAAAGTATTTGTGCAATAAATCATACAATGCCACCATATAGCACCACAAAAATACACCACACAGTGTTTAGAAAAATATATAATATTTATCAGGATAATTGTAGGTCAAAAAGAATAAAGTTGCAATGGGAAATTGTAGAGATATCACTGGAAAGTGATATAAAGTGTCTTAAGTCTTTAGAATATAAACAAAGTCTCTTTCAAGCACAAGTACCTGGCTTAGCGTGGAAAAATCTCCTCAGAGGGCCACAAAAGAAGAGGTGCGTGGGAAAAGGGTGTGTGCATCGATTTCTCCTCAGCACACACGGACTTCCGTCGTTATTTTCCACGCGGGGAAGTCGTGCGTCGTTTTCCAGCGCGCGGACAGTCTCTTTTCGTGGATCGCGGGGATTACCAGATGTCCCGGGTCTGTGCGTGGATTTTCCTGCTTGTTTTCCGGCTGCACGTCGTTCTGCGGGGCTGCGCGTCGTAATTACGATCTCACGGCAGGCGTCGCGTCGATTTCTCCTCTAGAGGTCGGTCGGCGTTGTCCTTGCGAAGCCGTGCGTCAGATTTTCGGTCGTCGCAAGAGCGTTGCGTCGATCAGCGTCGGTGTGCGGCGTTTTTCTCGCCGCGGAACAAGCTGTGCGTCGAAATTTTCGGCGCACGGAGTGTCCAAGTGAAAGAGGGAAGTCTTTTTGGTCCTGAGACTTCAGGGAACAGGAGGCAAGCTCTATCCAAGCCCTTGGAGAGCACTTTCACAGCCAGACAAGAGTTCAGCAAGGCAGCAGGCCAACAGCAAGGCAGCAGTCCTTTGTAGAAAGCAGACAGGTGAGTCCTTTGACCAGCCAGGCAGTTCTTCTTGGCAGGATGTCGTTTCTGGTTCAGGTTTCTTCTCCAGCAAGTGTCTGAAGAGGTAGGGCAGAGGCCCTGTTTTATACCCAAATGTGCCTTTGAAGTGGGGGAGACTTCAAAGAGTGGCTAAGAAGTGCACCAGGTCCCCTTTCAGTTCAATCCTGTCTGCCAGGATCCCAGTAGGGGGTGTGGCAGTCCTTTGTGTGAGAGCAGGCCCTCCACCCTCCCAGCCCGGGAAGACCCATTCAAAATGCAGATGTATGCAAGTGAGGCTGAGTACCCTCTGTTTGGGGGGTGTCTGAGTGAATGTACAAGGAGCTGTCAACCAAGCCCAGCCAGACGTGGATTGTAAGGCACAGAAGGATTTAAGTGCAAAGAAATGCTCACTTTCTAAAAGTGGCATTTCTAGAATAGTAATATTAAATCCGACTTCACCAGTCAGCAGGATTTTGTATTACCATTCTGGCCATACTAAATATGACCTTCCTGCTCCTTTCAGATCAGCAGCTGCCACTTCAACAGTGTATGAGGGCAGCCCCAATGTTAGCCTATGAAGGGAGCATGCCTCACTGTAGTGTAAATACGAATTTAGGAGTTTTACACTACCAGGACATATAACTACACAGGTACATGTCCTGCCTTTTACCCACACAGCACCTTGCTCTAGGGGTTACCTAGGGCACACATTAAGGGTGATTTATATGTAGAAAAAGGGGAGTTCTAGGCTTGGCAAGTACTTTTAAATGCCAAGTCGAGGTGGCAGTGAAACTGCACACACAGGCCTTGCAATGGCAGGCCTGAGACAAGGAAAAGGGGCTACTTAAGTGGGTAGCACAACCAGTGTTGCTGGCCCGCTAGTAGCATTTAATTTACCAGCCCTATGCACATAAAGTGCACCTTACTAGGGACTTATAAGTAAATTAATAGCCCAATCAGGTATGATTCAAGGTTACCATGTTTTAAGGGAGAGAGCATATGCACTTTAGCACTGGTTAGCAGTGGTAAAGTGCGCAGAGTCTAAAAACCAGCAAAAACAGTGTCCACAAAGTGGAGGGAGGCAGGCAAAAAGTTAGGGGTGACTACCCTAAGGCTGTCAGGTCTAACATGTGTCCCCCCCCAGCTGAAAGTGGGGAGAGCTACCCGACCTCCTGGGAGCTCTCATCGTTAAGGCGGAAGTACCTGGAGAGACCATCAGCATTGGCATGGTCAACCCCTGGGCGATGTTCCACTGTAAAGTCCATCCCATGTAGGGAAATGGACCACCTCAAGAGTTTTGGATTCTCACCCCTCATCTCCATGAGCCATCTGAGGGGCCTGTGGTCTGTCTGGACCCGGAAGTGAGTCCCAAACAGGTAGGGTCTTAGCTTCTTTAGTGCCCAGACCACAGCAAAAGGAACTCTCTCAATAGCACTCCACCTCTGTTCCCGTGGTAATAGCCTTCTGCTAATAAAGACTACCGGTTGATCTCGGCCCTCCTCATTTAGCTGTGCTAGGACTGCCCCTATGCCATGCTCTGAAGCGTCTGTCTGCACAATAAATTCCTGGGAGTAGCCAGGGGGGGCCGTGCACATGGCTTTCTTCAGGGCGTCAAAGGCTTTCTGACAAGCCTCTGTCCAATTCACCAACCTAGGTTGTTTCTTGGAAGTGAGCTCTGTCAAGGGTGATACAATGGTACCATAGCCCTTGACAAATCTGCGGTAGTATCCTGTGAGGCCTAAAAAGGCTCTCACCTCAGTCTGCGTTCGTGGTGGTTGCCAGGCCTTGATAGTTTCAATCTTGGCCTGGAGTGGCTGCACCTTGCCACCACCCACTAGGTGTCCCAAGTACACCACGGAACCCTGCCCAATCTGGCACTTACTAGCCTTGATGGTCAGGCCTGCCTGTTGCAGGGCCTGAAGCACCTCCTTGAGGTGAAGCAGGTGTTCCTCCCAGCTGGAACTGTAGACAGCTATGTCATCCAGGTAGGCTGCACAGAAGGCATCCTTGCCACCTAGGACCCCGTTAACCAACCGTTGGAAGGTAGCGGGGGCATTTTTCAATCCAAAAGGCATCACCCGGAACTGGTAATGGCCATCAGGGGTTGAAAAGGCGGATCTTTCCTTAGCCCCCTCAGTCAGGGCGATCTGCCAGTACCCCAAAGTAAGATCAAACATACTCAGGAACTTGGCAGCGCCCAGCCTGTCAACAAGCTCATCAGCTCGGTGGATGGGGTGAGCATCAGTCCCTGTGACTGAGTTGAGACCCCAGTAGTCCACACAGAACCGGAGTTCTGGCTTCGCACCTGGGGCAGTAGCCTTAGGGACCAACACCACTGGGCTGGCCCAGGGACTACTGGATTTCTCAATAACCCCTAGAGTCAACATCTTGGAGACCTCCTCCTTGATGCTGGCCTTCACCTTATCCGACAACCTGTAAATTTTGTTCTTCACAGGGAGACTGTCACCGGTGTCAATATCATGAACACAGAGGTGGGTCAGTCCAGGAGTAAGGGAGAACAGGGGGGAGAACTGCTCCAACAGCTCATAGCAGTCTCCTCTCTGGTTTAGAGTCAGGGAGTCAGAAAGAATGACCCCGCTTTCTGACCCATCACCTTCTTGGGCAGAGAGGAGGTCGGGGAGAGGTTCACTCTCCTCTTCCGTTCCTTCATCTGTGATCAGAAGCATGTTGATCTCCGACCTCTCACAGTGAGCCTTTAGTTGGTTCACATGGAGCACCCTTAGGGGATTCCTAGGGGTTTGGAGGTCCACTAGGTAAGTGGCCTCCCCTTTCCGCTCCTTGATTTCAAATGGGCCAGACCAGTGGTCCTGGAGAGCTCTAGGCTCTACTGGCTCCATTACCCACACTTTGTCTCCAGGTTGAAACTCTACCAGGGTGGCCTTCTGGTCATACCAGTGTTTCATTACCTCTTGACTGGCCTCAAGGTTACTTTGGGCCTCTTTCCAGAAGCGGGTCATCTGGTTGAGGAGGGCCAACATGTAGCTGACCACGTCCTGAGGGGGTGCCCTTGGAGCTTTCTCCAATCCCTCCTTGACAATGCTTAAGGGTCCCCTGACAGGGTACCCATAGAGAAGCTCAAAGGGACTGAAACCTACCCCCCTCTGGGGGACCTCTCTGTAAGCAAAGAGAAGGCATGGTAAGAGGACGTCCCACTTACGCCTCATGGCCTCAGGGAGGCCACCAATCATGCCTTTCAGGGTCTTGTTGAATCTCTCCACAAGACCATTAGACTGGGGGTGATAGGGTGTGGTGAACTTGTAGGTTACACCACACGCATCCCACAGAGACTTCATGTATGCAGACATGAAGTTAGTGCCTCTGTCAGACACTATCTCCTTGGGGAATCCCACACGGGTAAATATCCCCATCAGAGTTCTGGTCACCACCGGTGCAGTTACGGTCCTCAGACGGATTGCCTCTGGGTAACGGGTGGCATGGTCCACCAAAACCAGGATGAACCTGTTGCCTAAGGCAGTTTTGGGGTCCAAGGGACCAACAATGTCGATGTCCACCCTTTCAAAGGGGGTGCCAACGACAGGAAGTGGAATCAGGGGGCTTTTACCCCTTTTTCCTGCTTTACCACTGGCCTGGCAGGTAGGACAAGATCTGCAGAATTTATCTGAGTGTGTCCTCATTTTGGGCCAATAAAAGTGGGTGACAAGCCTGTTAAAGGTCTTGCCTTGCCCCAAATGTCCTGCCAGGGGAATGTCGTGAGCCAGACCCAGTAGGAAGGTTCGGTAACATTGGGGGACCACCAGCGTACGTGCTGCCCCAAAGGCCGGAACCTTACGCTCACTGTAGAGGAGATAATTCTCCCAGTATAGGTGGTGATCGCCAGAGGTGTCACCTGCCGCCTGGTTTGAGGCTTGTTTCCTCAGACCTTCTAGAGTGGGACATTCTTTCTGCGCCTTGCAGAATTCCTCCCTGGTGGGTCCACCCTCAACTTGCCAGCCAGCAAGCTCAGGTAAGTCACCTAGGGTGGCAATGTCTTCCCCAGTTGGCTCGGGAGCCTCCTCCTCAGGAGCCCCGTCAGCCACTGCGGGAACTTCTGGGGCCGGTTTCCCATGCCCCTGCTCCCTCCTCTTGGCCGCTCTCTGGGCCATCGTTCCAGGCTCCAGACGACCTTGACTTCCCTCTCGGTCAGCCATGGACCGTGTGGTCATGCAGAACCACTCAGGTAACCCTAACATCTCCAGGTGAGACTTGAGCTCCACTTCTTTCCAAGCAGTATGCTCAAGATCATTGCCTAACAGACAATCTACAGGCATGGCAGGACTCACAGCTACTTTTAGAGTACCAGAGACCCCCCCCCCACTCAAAAGGAACCAGAGCCACCGGTAGGTGACTCTCGCGATTGTCAGCGACTATGACCTGGTGGAATGTATTAGGTACTATCTGCTCTGTTGACACCAGCTGACTCTTGATAGTAGTCATACTGGCTCCTGTGTCACGCAGAGCCTCCACCTTCTGCCCATCAATGGTGACCCACTGCCGGTACTTGGAAGTATTTTTGGGCATGTGGACCTTGGGCACCATTTCTCCTTCTCCCAGGGACACTAGGGAAATCTCTACCTGTTCCCCAAAGCTATCTGGGTCCATCTCCCCCCGAGCGCTACACTAGTCAACCCAGGTGCCTGTCCGGTAGTGGACAGTTCCCTCTTGGGGCACTGGGGATTGCCTTTATAGTGACCATACTGGTAACACTCCATGCATTTGGGGTTAGGTTTCCCTGACCTGTCATATGTCCCTGGCTTTTTCCCAAATTTGGAAAAGGAAGGGTTGCCACCACCTCCCTGGGGATTCTTTTGGGGGCCTTTGGAGAGTTCCTTATCTGCAAGTTTATCTCCCCCCTCTTTCTTCTGTTGGGAACCCTGACCACCTTTGTGGGAGTCCCCCCCAGGTACCTTCTTGGACACTCTGGTGCTAACCCAGAGGTCTGCCTCCTCAGCAAGCTTCCTGGGATCAGTCAGCTTGCTGTCCACTAAGTGCTGGTGCAACTCTGTATAAGTAGTATTAAGCATATGCTCTCTTAGAATCAAGTCATATAAACCTTTATAATCAGCTACTTTGTTGCCCCGCACCCATCCATTCAGTGCCTTAGGGGGGAAGTCAAAGAAATCTACCCATGTTTGTGTGGTTTGTTTGGTGCTGTCCCTGAACCTCTGACGGTATCCCTCAGGGGTCAGCCCAAACTTGCCAAGTAAAATGGCTTTCTGAAGTGGGTATGTGTTTTGATCAGGTTGATCCAATGTGAGGAGTGTATCCCTCCCCAATGGCGGTACATAACCCCACATAGCTACCCCCCATTGCCCTTCAGGAACCTCATGAGCCCTTAGTGCAACTTCATAAGCAGCTAACCATTTATCTATGTCATCTCCCACCACAAAACTGGGCACCACATTTTTGGGTATACAAACCTTCTTTTCTCCAGCAGGTCCTGTCAGTATGCTGCCACCATTATTGCTGGATTCAGACTGTCTTGCCTTGATCTCCAGCTCCTTGAGACTCAGTTCATGAGCCAACAATAGTTTCTTTTCAGCCAAAGCTCTTTCAGCTTCCACCTGTTTGGCTGCTCTTTCAGCTTCCGCTTGTTTGGCTGCCCTTTCAGCTTCTGCTTGAATCTGTTTGGCTGTTCTTTCAGCTTCAATCTGTTTGGCTGCTCTTTCAGCCTCAGCTTGTTTGGCTTCTCTTTCTGCCCTTCTCTCCTCCTGTTGCACCTCAATTTTCAGTTTTGCCATTTGCAATTGGAACTCCCTTTCTTCTCTCCTTTCCTCTGCGGTCAGGCTTTGCACAGAGACACTGCTCGCTGGTCTGGAAGGGTGCACAATTGCAGTGGTAACACCATCCACAGATAGTGAAAATTCCTCTGAGGGGCCATTTTCTGGCTCCTCTTCCTCATCATCCTCTAAATGGGCTTCTGCCCAGGCCCTCAGCGCCACTTGAAAGTCCTCCTTTCTGGAGGCCCCTTGGGTAGGTACCCTCAATGCCCTGCAGAATCCTATTAGTTGTTTGACCGTATATGTATCCAACTGGACTAGGTCAAAGTCCCCTGTCTGAGACCCAGTCAGAGACATGTTGAGTGAGGATTTAGTTTTTGAAAATTGTCAGGAAAAAAAACGGATTTGCAAAAAGAGATAAAAACCAAGTTGACCTTCAACTGTGGGTAGGTTGTGAAATACTTAGCTACTGTATGTCACTGCACAAAAACAAGTCCTATCCTCACCGCTGATCACCAATGTTAGAAATGGGGTTTTTGGTTGGCAGTGAGGTTACCCCCTGTCCAAGCAAAAGTCCTCACCCTAGTCAGGGTAAGTCACACACAATCCAAGATTATCCTGTGCCCACTCTCTGGTAGCTTGGCACGAGCAGTCAAGCTTAACTTAGAAGGCAATGTGTAAAGTATTTGTGCAAAAAACATACAATACCACCATATAGCACCACAAAAATACACCACACAGTGTTTAGAAAAATATATA
Source organism: Pleurodeles waltl (assembly GCF_031143425.1). Classification (NCBI taxonomy): domain Eukaryota; kingdom Metazoa; phylum Chordata; class Amphibia; order Caudata; family Salamandridae; genus Pleurodeles; species Pleurodeles waltl. The sequence goes on from NC_090448.1 coordinate 1,064,720,290, forward strand.
ATATTTATCAGGATAATTGTAGGTCAAAAAGAATAAAGTTGCAATGGGAAATTGTAGAGATATCACTGGAAAATGATATAAAGCGTCTTAAGTCTTTAGAATATAAACAAAGTCTCTTTCAAGCACAAGTACCTGGCTTAGCGTGGAAAAATCTCCTCGGAGGGCCACAAAAGAAGAGGTGCGTGGAAAAAGGGTGTGTGCGTCGATTTCTCCTCAGCACACACGGACTTGCGTCGTTATTTTCCACGCGGGGAAGTCGTGCGTCGTTTTCCAGCACGCGGACAGTCTCTTTTCGTGGATCGTGGGGATTACCAGATGTCCCGGGTCTTTGCGTGGATTTTCCTGCTTGTTTTCCGGCTGCGCGTCGTTCTGCGGGGCTGCGCGTCGAAATTACGATCTCACGGCAGGCGTCGCGTCGATTTCTCCTCTAGAGGTCGGGCGGCGTTGTCCTTGCGAAGCCGTGTGTCGGATTTTCGGTCGTCCCAAGAACGTCACGTCGATCAGCGTCGGTGTGCGGCGTTTTTCTCGCCGCGGAACAAGCTGTGCGTCGAAATTTTCAGCGCACGGAGCGTCCAAGTGAAAGAGGGAAGTCTTTTTGGTCCTGAGACTTCAGGGAACAGGAGGCAAGCTCTATCCAAGCCCTTGGAGAGCACTTTCACAGCCAGACAAGAGTTCAGCAAGGCAGCAGGCCAACAGCAAGGCAGCAGTCCTTTGTAGAAAGCAGACAGGTGAGTCCTTTGACCAGCCAGGCAGTTCTTCTTGGCAGGATGTAGTTTCTGGTTCAGGTTTCTTCTCCAGCAAGTGTCTGATGAGGTAGGGCAGAGGCCCTGTTTTATATCCAAATGTGCCTTTGAAGTGGGGGAAACTTCAAAGAGTGGCTAAGAACTGCACCAGGTCCCCTTTCAGTTCAATCCTGTCTGCCAGGGTCCCAGTAGGGGGTGTGGCAGTCCTTTGTGTGAGAGCAGGCCCTCCACCCTCCCAGCCCAGGAAGACCCATTCAAAATGCAGATGTATGCAAGTGAGGCTGAGTACCCTGTGTTTGGGGTGTGTCTGAGTGAATGTACAAGGAGCTGTCAACCAAGCCCAGCCAGACGTGGATTGTAAGGCACAGAAGGATTTAAGTGCAAAGAAATGCTCACTTTCTAAAAGTGGCATTTCTAGAATAGTAATATTAAATCCGACTTCACCAGTCAGCAGGATTTTGTATTACCATTCTGGCCATACTAAATATCACCTTCCCGCTCCTTTCAGATCAGCAGCTGCCACTTCAACAGTGTATGAGGGCAGCCCCAATGTTAGCCTATGAAGGGAGCAGGCCTCACAGTAGTGTAAAAACGAATTTAGGAGTTTTACACTACCAGGACATATAACTACACAGGTACATGTCCTGCCTTTTACCCACACAGCACCTTGCTCTAGGGGTTACCTAGGGCACACATTAAGGGTGACTTATATGTAGAAAAAGGGGAGTTCTAGGCTTGGCAAGTACTTTTAAATGCCAAGTCGAGGTGGCAGTGAAACTGCACACACAGGCCTTGCAATGGCAGGCCTGAGACAAGGAAAAGGGGCTACTTAAGTGGGTGGCACAACCAGTGCTGCTGGCCTGCTAGTAGCATTTAATTTACCAGCCCTATGCACATAAAGTGCACCTTACTAGGGACTTATAAGTAAATTAATAGTCCAATCAGGTATGATTCAAGGTTACCATGTTTTAAGGGAGAGAGCATATGCACTTTAGCACTGGTTAGCAGTGGTAAAGTGCGCAGAGTCTAAAAACCAGCAAAAACAGTGACCACAAAGTGGAGGAAGGCAGGCAAAAAGTTAGGGGTGACTACCCTAAGGATGTCAGGTCTAACATGTGTCCCCCCCAGCTGAAAGTGGGGAGAGCTACCCTACCTCCTGGGATCTCTTATCGCTAAGGCGGAAGTACCTGGAGAGACCATCAGCATTGGCGTGGTCAACCCCTGGGCGATGTTCCACCGTAAAGTCCATCCCCTGTAGGGAAATGGACCACCTCAAGAGTTTTGGATTCTCACCCCTCATCTCCATGAGCCATCTGAGGGGCCTGTGGTCTGTCTGGACCTGGAAGTGAGTCCCAAACAGGTAGGGTCTTAGCTTCTTTAGTGCCCAGACCACAGCAAAAGTTTCTCTCTCAATAGCACTCCACCTCTGTTCCCGTGGTAATAGCCTTCTGCTAATAAAGACTACCAGTTGATCTCGGCCCTCCTCATTTAGCTGTGCTAGGACTGCCCCTATGCCATGCTCTGAAGTGTCTGTCTGCACGATATATTCCTGGGAGTAGTCAGGGGCCTTGAGCACGGGGCGTGCACATGGCTTTCTTCAGGGCGTCAAAGGCTTTCTGACAAGCCTCTGTCCAATTCACCAACCTAGGTTGTTTCCTGGAAGTGAGCTCTGTCAAGGGTGATACAATGGTACCATAGCCCTTGACAAATCTGCGGTAGTATCCTGTGAGGCCTAAAAAGGCTCTCACCTCAGTCTGCGTTCGCAGTGGTTGCCAGGCCTTGATAGATTCAATCTTGGCCTGGAGTGGCTGCACCTTGCCACCACCCACTAAGTGTCCCAAGTACACCACGGAACCCTGCCCAATCTGGCACTTACTAGCCTTGATGGTCAGGCCTGCCTGTTGCAGGGCCTGAAGCACCTCCTTGAGGTGAAGCAGGTGTTCCTCCCAGCTGGAACTGTAGACAGCTATGTCATCCAGGTAGGCTGCACAGAAGGCATCCTTGCCACCTAGGACCCCGTTAACCAACCGTTGGAAGGTAGCGGGGGCATTTTTCAATCCAAACGGCATCACCCGGAACTGGTAATGGCCATCAGGGGTTGAAAAGGCGGATCTTTCCTTAGCCCCCTCAGTCAGGGCGATCTGCCAGTACCCCGAAGTAAGATCAAACGTACTCAGGAACTTGGCAGCGCCCAGCCTGTCAACAAGCTCATCAGCTCGGGGGATGGGGTGAGCATCAGTCCGTGTGACTGAGTTGATACCCCGGTAGTCCACACAGAACCGGAGTTCTGGCTTCGCACCTGGGGCAGTAGCCTTAGGGACCAACACCACTGGGCTGGCCCAGGGACTACTGGATTTCTCAATAACCCCTAGAGTCAACATCTTGGAGACCTCCTCCTTGATGCTGGCCTTCACCTTATCCGACAACCTGTAAATTTTGTTCTTCACAGGGAGACTGTCACCGGTGTCAATATCATGAACACAGAGGTGGGTCAGTCCAGGAGTAAGGGAGAACAGGGGGAGAACTGCTCCAACAGCTCATAGCAGTCTCCTCTCTGGTTTAGAGTCAGGGAGTCATAAAGAATGACCCCGCTTACTGACCCATCACCTTCTTGGGCAGAGAGGAGGTCGGGGAGAGGTTCACTCTCCTCTTCCATTCCTTCATCTGTGACCAGAAGCATGTTGATCTCCGACCTCTCACAGTGAGCCTTTAGTCGGTTCACATGGAGCACCCTTAGGGGATTCCTAGGGGTTTGGAGGTCCACTAGGTAAGTGGCCTCCCCTTTCCGCTCCTTGATTTCAAATGGGCCAGACCAGCGGTCCTGGAGAGCTCTAGGCTCTACTGGCTCCATTACCCACACTTTGTCTCCAGGTTGAAACTCTACCAGGGTGGCCTTCTGGTCATACCAGTGTTTCATTACCTCTTGACTGGCCTCAAGGTTACTTTGGGCCTCTTTCCAGAAGCGGGTCATCTGGTTGCGGAGGGCCAACATGTAGCTGACCACGTCCTGAGGGGGTGCCTTTGGAGCTTTCTCCAATCCCTCCTTGACAATGCTTAAGGGTCCCCTGACAGGGTACCCATAGAGAAGCTCAAAGGGACTGAACCCTACCCCCCTCTGGGGGACCTCTCTGTAAGCAAAGAGGAGGCATGGTAAGAGGACGTCCCACTTACGCCTCATGGCCTCAGGGAGGCCACCAATCATGCCTTTCAGGGTCTTGTTGAATCTCTTCACAAGACCATTAGACTGGGGGTGATAGGGTGTGGTGAACTTGTAGGTTACACCACACGCATCCCACAGAGACTTCATGTATGCAGACATGAAGTTAGTGCCTCTGTCAGACACTATCTCCTTGGGGAATCCCACACGGGTAAATATCCCCATCAGAGTTCTGGTCACCACCAGTGCAGTTACGGTCCTCAGAGGGATTGCCTCTGGGTAACGGGTGGCATGGTCCCCCAAAACCAGGATGAACCTGTTGCCTAAGGCAGTTTTGGGGTCCAAGGGACCAACAATGTCGATGCCCACCCTTTCAAACGGGGTGCCAACGACAGGAAGTGGAATCAGGGGGCTTTTACCCCTTTTTCCTGCTTTACCACTGGCCTGGCAGGTAGGACAAGATCTGCAGAATTTATCTGAGTGTGTCCTCATTTTGGGCCAATAAAAGTGGGTGACAAGCCTGTTAAAGGTCTTGCCTTGCCCCAAATGTCCTGCCAGGGGAATGTCGTGAGCCAGACCCAGTAGGAAGGTTCGGTAACAGTGGGGGACCACCAGCGTACGTGCTGCCCCAAAGGCCGGAACCTTACGCTCACTGTAGAGGAGATCATTCTCCCAGTATAGGTGGTGATCACCAGAGGTGTCACCTGCCGCCTGGTTTGAGGCTTGTTTCCTCAGACCTTCTAGAGTGGGACATTCTTTCTGCGCCTTGCAGAATTCCTCCCTGGTGGGTCCACCCTTAACTTGCCAGCCAGCAAGCTCAGGTAAGTCACCTAGGGTGGCAATGTCTTCCCCTTTTGGCTCGGGAGCCTCCTCCTCAGGAGCCCCGTCAGCCACTGCGGGAACTTCTGGGGCCGGTTTCCCATGCCCCTGGTCCCTCCTCTTGGCAGCTCTCTGGGCCATCGTTCCAGGCTCCAGACGCCCTTGACTTCCCTCTCGGTCAGCCATGGACCGTGTGGTCATGCAGACCCACTCAGGTAACCCTAACATCTGCAGGTGAGACTTGAGCTCCACTTCTTTCCAAGCAGTATGCTCAAGATCATTGCCTAACAGACAATCTACAGGCATGGCAAGACTCACAGCTACTTTTAGAGTACCAGAGACCCCCCCCCACTCAAAGGGAACCAGAGCCACCGGTAGGTGACTCTCGCGATTGTCAGCGACTATGACCTGGTGGAATGTATTAGGTACTATCTGCTCTGTTGACACCAGCTGACTCTTGATAGTAGTCATACTGGCTCCTGTGTCACGCAGAGCCTCCACCTTCTGCCCATTAATGGTGACCCACTGCCGGTACTTGGAAGTATTTTTGGGCATGTGGACCTTGGGCACAATTTCTCCTTCTCCCAGGGACACTAGGGAAATCTATACCTGTTCCCCAAAGCTATCTGGGTCCATCTCCCCCCGAGCTCTACACTAGTCAACCCAGGTGCCTGTCCGGTAGTGGACGGTGCCCTCTTGGGGCACTGGGGATCGCCTTTATAGTGACCATACTGGTAACACTCCATGCATTTGGGGTTAGGTTTCCCTGACCTGTCATATGTCCCTGGCTTTTTCCCAAATTTGGAAAAGGAAGGGTTGCCACCCCCTCCCTGGGGATTCTTTTGGGGGCCTTTGGAGAGTTCCTTATCTGCAAGTTTATCTCCCCCCTCTTTCTTCTGTTGGGAACCCTGACCACCTTTGTGGGAGTCCCCCCCAGGTACCTTCTTGGACACTCTGATGCTAACCCAGAGGTCTGCCTCCTCAGCAAGCTTCCTGGGATCAGTCAGCTTGCTGTCCACTAAGTGCTGGCGCAACTCTGTATAAGTAGTATTAAGCATATGCTCTCTTAGAAACAAGTCATATAAACCTTTATAATCAGCTACTTTGTTGCCCCGCACCCATCCATTCAGTGCCTTACTGGAGAAGTCAAAGAAATCTACCCATGTTTGTGTGGTTTGTTTGGTGCTGTCCCTGAACCTCTGACGGTATCCCTCAGGGGTCAGCCCAAACTTGCCAAGTAAAATGGCTTTCTGAAGTGGGTATGTGTATTGATCAGGTTTATCCAATGTGAGGAGTGTATCCCTCCCCAATGGCGTGTACATAACCCCACATAGCTACCCCCCATTGCCCTTCAGGAACCTCATGAGCCCTTAGTGCAACTTCATAAGCAGCTAACCATTTATCTATGTCATCTCCCACCACAAAACTGGGCACCACATTTTTGGGTATACGAACCTTCTTTTCTCCAGCAGGTCCTGTCAGTATGCTGCCACCATTATTGCTGGATTCAGACTGTCTTGCCTTGATCTCCAGCTCCTTGAGACTCAGTTCATGAGCCAACAATAGTTTCTTTTCAGCCAAAGCTCTTTCAGCTTCCACCTGTTTGGCTGCTCTTTCAGCTTCCGCTTGTTTGGCTGCCCTTTCAGCTTCTGCTTGAATCTGTTTGGCTGTTCTTTCAGCTTCAATCTGTTTGGCTGCTCTTTCAGCCTCAGCTTGTTTGGCTTCTCTTTCTGCCCTTCTCTCCTCCTGTTGAGCCTCAATTTTCAGTTTCGCCATTTGTAATTGGAACTCCCTTTCTTCTCTCCTTTCCTCTGCGGTCAGGCTTTGCACAGAGACACTGCTCCCTGGTCTGGAAGGGTGCACAATTGCAGTGGTAACACCATCCACAGATAGTGAAAATTCCTCTGAGGGGCCATTTTCTGGCTCCTCTTCCTCACCATTCTCTAAATGGGCTTCTGCCCAGGCCCTCAGCGCCACTTGAAAGTCCTCCTTTCTGGAGGCCCCTTGGGTGGGTACCCTCAATGCCCTGCAGAATCCTCTTAGTTGTTTGACCGTATATGTATCCAACTGGACTAGGTCAAAGTCCCCTGTCTGAGACCCAGTCAGAGACATGTTGAGTGAGGATTTAGTTTTTGAAAATTGTCAGGAAAAAAAACGGATTTGCAAAAAGAGATAAAAACCAAGTTGACCTTCAACTGTGGGTAGGTAGTGAAATACTTAGCTACTGTATGTCACTGCACAAAAACAAGTCCTATCCTCACCGCTGATCACCAATGTTAGAAATGGGGTTTTTGGTTGGCCTGTCCAAGCAAAAGTCCTCACTCTAGTCAGGGTAAGTCACACACAATCCAAGATTATCCTGTGCCCACCCTCTGGTAGCTTGGCACGAGCAGTCAGGCTTAACTGAGAAGGCAATGTGTAAAGTGTTTGTACAATAAATCATACAATACCACCATATAGCACCACAAAAATACACCACACAGTGTTTAGAAAAATATATAATATTTATCAGGATAATTGTAGGTCAAAAAGAATAAAGTTGCAATGGGAAATTGTAGAGATATCACTGGAAAGTGATATAAAGTGTCTTAAGTCTTTAGAATATAAACAAAGTCTCTTTCAAGCACAAGTACCTGGCTTAGCGTGGAAAAATCTCCTCAGAGGGCCACAAAAGAAGAGGTGCGTGGAAAAAGGGTGTTCGCGTCGATTTCTCCTCAGCACACACGGACTTGCGTCGTTATTTTCCACGCGGGGAAGTCGTGCGTCGTTTTCCGGCGCGCGGACAGTCTCTTTTCGTGGATCGCGGGGATTACCAGATGTCCCGGGTCTGTGCGTGGATTTTCCTGCTTGTTTTCTGGCTGCGCGTCGTTCTGCGGGGTTGCGCGTCGAAATTACGATCTCACGGCAGGCGTCGCGTCGATTTCTCCTCTAGAGGTCGGGTGGCGTTGTCCTTGCGAAGCCGTGCGTCAGATTTTCAGTCGTCCCAAGAGCGTCACGTCGATCAGCGTCGGTGTGCGGCGTTTTTCTCGCCGCGGAACAAGCTGTGCGTCGAAATTTTCGGCGCACGGAGCGTCCAAGTGAAAGAGGGAAGTCTTTTTGGTCCTGAGACTTCAGGGAACAGGAGGCAAGCTCTATCCAAGCCCTTGGAGAGCACTTTCACAGCCAGACAAGAGTTCAGCAAGGCAGCAGGCCAACAGCAAGGCAGCAGTCCTTTGTAGAAAGCAGACAGGTGAGTCCTTTGAGCAGCCAGGCAGTTCTTTTTGGCAGGATGTAGTTTCTGGTTCAGGTTTCTTCTCCAGCAAGTGTCTGATGAGGTAGGGCAGAGGCCCTGTTTTATACCCAAATGTGCCTTTGAAGTGGGGGAGACTTCAAAGAGTGGCTAAGAAGTGCACCAGGTCCCCTTTCAGTTCAATCCTGTCTTCCAGGGTCCCAGTAGGGGGTGTGGCAGTCCTTTGTGTGAGAGCAGGCCCTCCACCCTCCCATCCCAGGAAGACCCATTCAAAATGCAGATGTATGCAAGTGAGGCTGAGTACCCTGTGTTTGGGGTGTGTCTGAGTGAATGCACAAGGAGCTGTCAACCAAGCCCAGCCAGACGTGGATTGTAAGGCACAGAAGGATTTAAGTGCAAAGAAATGCTCACTTTCTAAAAGTGGCATTTCTAGAATAGTAATATTAAATCCGTCTTCACCAGTCAGCAGGATTTTGTATTACCATTCTGGCCATACTAAATATGACCTTCCTGCTCCTTTCAGATCAGCAGCTGCCACTTCAACAGTGTATGAGGGCAGCCCCAATGTTAGCCTATGAAGGGAGCAGGCCTCACAGTAGTGTAAAAACGAATTTAGGAGTTTTACACTACCGGGACATATAACTACACAGGTACATGTCCTGCCTTTTACCCACACAGCACCTTGCTCTAGGGGTTACCTAGGGCACACATTAAGGGTGACTTATATGTAGAAAAAGGGGAGTTCTAGGCTTGGCAAGTACTTTTAAATGCCAAGTCGAGGTGGCAGTGAAACTGCACACACAGGCCTTGCAATGGCAGGCCTGAGACAAGGAAAAGGGGCTACTTAAGTGGGTGGCACAACCAGTGCTGCTGGCCCGCTAGTAGCATTTAATTTACCAGCCCTATGCACCTAAAGTGCACCTTACTAGGGACTTATAAGTAAATTAATAGTCCAATCAGGTATGATTCAAGGTTACCATGTTTTAAGGGAGAGAGCATATGCACTTTAGCACTAGTTAGCAGTGGTAAAGTGCGCAGAGTCTAAAAACTAGCAAAAACAGTGTCCACAAAGTGGAGGGAGGCAGGCAAAAAGTTAGGGGTGACTACCCTAAGGCTGTCAGGTCTAACAATGTCTTTTCCAAGCTGAGATCTTCTTGACAGTGAATGGCGTGTAAGCAGTGTGAAGTACTATTGAAAATGTCTGTCTGAACATTTAAAAACAAAGTGCTATGTGCTTGAAAAAGAAGTTATGGTAAATTGTAGTACTATAACAGCGTGTTAATTTTGTGACTGTGTTGGGTTAAGTAGTTACAGGCATGATGTAAATAACAATCTTTTTCTGAGGGCAGGATGTAAGCAACTCATGATAAAAATGGTTAATCATTAAAAAGTGTCAGCTTGCTGCTTACCACCAGGCTAAAAATGTGTGCTAAGACAAAGGAAGTCATTAGGAGTTTGGCGGACAGAAACATCCGTCTGCCAAACTCCCAACAAGGAGAGGCTGTGATCTCCCCACCAGCCCCATTACAAATTTCCCAATGGGTTGACTGTTGGAAACCAAGGTTTGCGCTGGTCAGCCCAGTGGGAAAGGTGTGACAGCATTGTTCTGGGCTTCATAATTGAGCTGGCTGCAATGTTGATGCGCGCAGGGTGCACCAGCCCCCCTGAAATGTGCACTGTCAGGGCATGGACAGTGCAGAAGCCCCCCCTGTGGCCCCCTGCACTTGTTCTCCTCCAGCCTTTTCATGGTGGTGAAACTACCATAAGAAGGCTGGTGAGAACAAGGCTGTAATCAGCAGGGTGGCGCTGAGTTCCGCACCGCCCTGACTGATTACAACCAGGACAGCTGTCAGCCTGTCTGAATCGTGGATCCGGACGGGAACAGCCGTAGGTTGGTGGGTCTGTCTGCCAACCTCGTATTGCAGCGGTTGGACCACCACATCGGCTACAGTCTGACTGCCAGACTCAAAATCAGCCTCCAACTATTAAAGTCATGCGTGCTCCATGAATATATTTGGTAAAAAGCGTTCTCTAACTAAAACTAACATTAGTTAAAACGAGTCAGTGCTCCCAAAAAACGAATAAATAATACATATACAAGGAGAGCCACAATGTATACTAACAGGATAAGACTACATTGAATAAATGGTTGCTCAAATTAAAGTTTGCTTTAAATGTGTGCAACCATGTGAAAATTAGTTAAAAAGGAGTTGGCTTGAAAAGAAAGCAGGCAAACATTAGTTTAATTAGTACACTCTTAACGCATGCAGCCAAACATATTGGATAAAAGAAATCGGCTTGCCACCAGGCTTGAAAAGTGTGCTAAGACAAAGTGAAGGGGTCGGCTAAAAGAGAACAATTATATTTTTAAAAAATCATTTGAGAAAGCCAAGAAACAACTGTCTGAAAGCATTCTTTAAATGTGTGCAGTCATCATAGAAAGACAACAAAATGCTGTGAGAGGTCCAGCAAAGCAAAGAAAATGGTGTTTAAAAGCACGCTTTAAATGCGTGCAGCCAGGACAAGATAATGAAAGGCAAACAATAAATGCTGTGTGTGCCTCAGGCAAATTAAAGTAGTTCCATCCATCAAATCTACAAGCAGGGGAAGAGAATCGGAATTGGTAAACAGGGGACTGATAAGAGAAAGGCGCATGTAACAGCAGGAAATAGAATTCCTACAACCAATAAAAAGGAGGAAAAGTCAAGTGACAAGCACAGGACCAATAAGAAAGAAAGGCGGGATGTAATTTCTTTTTTTTATGTTAAATACAATAGATTTCACAAGCACAGCACAAACGCTGTGCAGGCAAAACCTAAAAAGGTTGTATGTTTGCACACCTCTAGGATCAACACATTCTGCATTTGCTTTTAAATAAATAGGGAAGTGCATTACTACCAAGGCTTTAAACCATTTCATGGTATGCTGCTTCATTGTTTCTCCAATACAGCTACTTTTGCCTACTAGAGTGAGGGCCTCTGACAGAGGCTTTGGCTGACTTGTCTTAAAGAAGAATAGTTGGAGCAGAGTTTTTTTTTACTATCTTAGTGATAAATGTTGTCACTGGAAGAATTGCTTTTGCTTGTAAATGTAGCAATGAACAAACACACAACAGTGGGGAAAACAACCCAAAGATCAGCACTGCAATAAACCAAATATGCACACATTGTTAAATATTCTTGTCACACGTTAGGACCTTCACAAAATGTGTTTTCATTATACAATGGTAAAAGGTGTTTCCACTAGTCACTGCCTTACCACATGTCAAGCTCAGTCGTTTGTGCATTATGTATTAATTCCTTTTAGGTACCAGTACATGCCATTGAATAATGTATGGTACAGAGATACATGAGACCATAACTGCAATTGAAAAGGCTCTCTTGTCATGCATGATTATCATTTAGGATCACAAGTGAAAAGGTTAATGTGGGGGAAATAAATATGTCCTCAGCTCTTTAAAATTTTACATCTTCAACCCTCCTATTCCTTTATTTCTGTCACTGTAAATTATTAACCATCCAATTACATTTAATCCCCCTTGACATGGCACAGTTGTGGGATCTCACAGTTGGCAGGCAAGCACCAGTAGGCTATTCAGCTAGCCAGACTGTGCGAGAGTTGAATAGTCTGTGGTCAGCCTTTAGACCTGCACAAGATGTGTATGCCAGACTTTGTAGTTCTATGTAGCATTGAGTTTGGTAATCCTTTATTGGAGACCAACTGTCACTTACTCTGGACCAGGAGGTCGCCAATGCTTCCTGGTCCAAATAAAAACAAAAGTGTACTCAGAGGGTCTGTCCCCTTCCTTTGAAGGTAAATTCAGAATGTAAATTGATTCCTGTTGTTTTTGCTTATTATGTTTTTGGTATTTGCACACCTCTCGTTTCACTATGTTAAAATGCATTCCACAAAGTAATTGTTTTGGCACAAAAAATGTATCTTCTATGTGGTATAGAATCTTAATTGTTTGCAAACATTGTTGCTTTGCAAACAATGCTTAACTTTACCATGCCACTATGACTTGTATTTCTGGTGTATTCCAACATGTGCAATCATTAGATCTTCATGACCATTAAAGATTTGCTAACTGGAGTATTGGAAACCTGTAATTACAGTAACAGGTGTCCAAGAGTTCCTGGCTAAATTGTTGCTTTCTCTGGCCATTCAATATTGTGTACTGCATTTTAATGTTTTATAATATTTGAAATGCCTTACTATACACACACACCACACACACACATATATATATATATATATATATATATATATATATATATATATATATATATATATCAGCATGGGATTTGTGAAAATATTTGATTTAATTGGCTTACCAACCGTTCTAAAAAAACATTTGGATACCTCGTCAGTGGTAGGGTTATGGATGTCTACAAATTAACTATTCATATTGGTGGTTTGAAATAGTAAAACTTTAGATATAATGTTTGCATGTGAAGACCTGTTGAATTATAGATACATTAGTACATGGGATCAATGAGGATTTGTCCTGATCTGCAAGCTAATTAAATCATCCCGATGGGACAGTAGACATACAACGCAACCGAGAAATCTTTCTAATCCTAATATTTTGCAAAAGAAAAGGATACCCTTTAGAATGTCATTAACATTATGCCGGATCATGAAGCTATGTGGGACAAAACAGTAGCTGCTGTGTTTAATAACATTGATGTCAATGTAACACCAGACAAATACAGAGCCCTGGTTCCAGAACAGTAACCAATATTATCAGTGAATTATAAAAAGCATGTTTTTCGTAACTGAAGAAATGGTGAGAAGTTGCATCACTAACTAAATATATTGAAGGTGTGCAGGGTCCTACGAAGATTGCATTTCTTGATCTTGCTAACATTTGGAGATATGAACCTTGATCTATTGGAGGAGTGGAGATCCCACACTGCAGACTGTTCATTGAAACTTATGGGTACACTAGCTACACATGCTAAATGCCATATGGAACAACAAACTAAAATCTTTAATGGATTAAAGAGTTAGATATGGTCTCTGCCCAAGAGGAGGTTAAAATGATGTTCAGAAAAATGGAAGAATGCATCTCGAAACAAGAAGAGGAAATAAGGGCACACAAGCCACATACATTTAATCAAGACAGATTGGATTATGAATATGGCAGGATTTACACCTTCGGCACACAAATATGATACTTTGAGAGCCAAAGATAAATTATACACTGCGACCACCTTAAGCAATACAGATATGAGTTCAGACCCAAGATCCTCAGCAGATGAAGCACTACAACAAAAGCTGGATTTTCCTGAGGAGATGAGACTAATGCAATTGGCCATGCCCTCAATCAACCAGACGCAGATGGTGAGGCTGCAGTAGCACAAGACGAGGAGGGGAAAGAGGAAAGGGAAAAGGGCTCAAGCATAGATGAAGACCCCAATGCACAGACTGAGTCCTTGGCCAGTACCAGAGTAGTTAATATTTAAAAAACAACAATAAACCAGAATCAGGAGAACATTTTAAATCTTGATTTGAGTTTTTGCCCTACTACGAACTGGGACTATGCAAAAACTTGTATTGAAACATATAAATTTGTGCAGAAACTTCAGCTGAAGAAATGTTATGCTATGATAACTTCCTCCAGTAAAGTAACGCAAGGAACACAAGATATCAAGCACTCTGGGTTCAAAATAGGTGACATTCCTGACCACCAAGGACATATCTGATGTAATAACTCTGGATAGATCTTCTGACATTGCTAGCAACAAGAGTGAAATAACAAGATTAAACTCTATGGGTTTCCACAGCCAGTAATTTGAAGCCATTAGTAGATTCAATCCTCAACTACCTAGTGGAAATCTCGTTGATATTTATAATGAATTATTACAGGGCGACATCAACAAATTACGATTGGCAACAAAATAGAAATGATATAGTAACATCACTCACAATGATTGGAAAGAGATTGATACCTTAAAGAATAATGATTTAATCAATACAAAATCTTCAGATAAGGGTGGCAATGTTGTGATTATGGACACTGTTGAATACATCAAGGAAGCCCAGAAACAACTTCAAAATCATGACCATTATAAGAAACTAAAAAGGGAGCCCACTACCATACACCACTACAAATATAATGACATGCTAAAAAACTGGTTGAGTTGTGGGCTCATTTAATATGAAGAACATACTAATTTTATCTAAAATGCCTTGTATATATTTCTTACCCAAGATCCATAAGAACAAATATCATCCTCCAGGTAGACCCATTGTCAGGATTTTTTGCTCACTTTTAAAAAACACATCGAGATATTTTGTCCTCTTTTTATGTCCGTATGTTACTGAGCTCCCTTCATATTTACATGATACAACAGATTTCCTATCTAAAATCCATGATATTCCTTATCAGGACACATTTCTCTTGGTGACTATCGATGCGACATCTCGATACACATCAATTAAATATGAATTTGGTATAGAGGCTTTCAAATATTTCCTAGAAAACGCACTCTACAGAGTTTAGAGAACAAACTGAGATGTTGATGACAATGCTATCATTTTGTCTAACACACAATATTTTTTTGTTTGACAAAGAATACTATCTTCAGAAACAAGGTACGGCAAAGGGAGCTTCATTTGTGCCGACCTTCCTAACCTTAATAAGGGATGGTGGGAAAAGGAGGTGGCATGGTCTGATGAACTAAATGATTACATGAAGAGAGTGGTGCTATGGGTGCACTTTATTAATTAACTGGTGAAGTTCCATGGTTTTGTATGTTTAAAATGTGAGCCTAACTATGTGAATTTCTATATTTTTTTAATTCTATTTCCTAACTATGACGTCCCAGTAACCTTTCCTTACTTCAGTGAATTGCTAGGGTTTTTAAATGTATTTTCAGTACAATACGTTAATCCAACTACCACCACACACAGCCAGAGGCAGCGGTTGGCCACAGGGCCTGGGCTATAAGTATTCAAGCCTCCTATAAGTACCTACCTTGCACCTTGCACGGCCTTTGCCCATGCGTGGCAGGGGTTGCCCTCAAGGCCTGACCTGCAGCCAGACCCTGAGGCCAACCCCCATAACCAACCAACCCCACACTGCACATAGCCCTTTGGCAATGTGCAGCGGGAGTTGACCACAGCCTACCTCTCTGGGTGTGAGTATAGGTGTAAGAGGGTGTATCTTGGGATGAGAGTAACTGTGAAAGTCTCTGTCTGGCTGTGAGAGTGCATGCATCAGTGTCCTAGTGGGTGCATCAGTATCTGCGCAGGTCTGTGAGTGGCTGCATGAGGGTGTCAGTGGGTCTGTGAGTGGGTGTGTGAGTCTGCGTGGGTGTGTGAGTGGGTGCATGAGTGTCTGTATGGGTCTCTGAGTGGGTGCGTGAGGGTTCGAGTGGGGCTGTGAGTGGCTCCGTAAGGTTCAAACTGGGTGTATGGGTGAGAGAAAGAGACTGAAAGAGAGAGAGAGAGAGAAAGAGAGTGACGGGGAGAGAGATGTAGAGTTTTTCAGCCTTTGATGTATGAGGAACTTAGAATGAGATATTTCTGCACAATTTCAAAAGAAGAATTATTAAGATCCCCTTTCAGTATGACCCTTAAACATTTGCAGTTGAAACCGTTAGGCTATGTTTTTTTGTGATATTTATTTTCTTTGTCCTTTATGGGCTTTCTGGGACTGCTAGCTGAGCCTCAAGGCCTGCCTTGCAGTCCTTCTTGATTTTTAAATTTGTATTTTATTTGTAACCCTTTACGGGCCATCTTGGACTGCGAAGGGAGCCTCAAGGTCTCACCATGGTCCCTCTTAATATCTTTTTTATTTGTAGTCCTTTATGGGCTACCTGGGACCTTGAGGCTTACTCCGCAGTCCCAGCTGGCTCCGACCTCCTGCGTGAGCCGGCATTTACTCCAACAACCAAGGAGCTGCTTTAAGTAGCGGCTCCGTGGTTTGCTGGAGCAAAGCTGTCATCTCTGTTCCCTAAACGCATATCTGCTTGCTAGGAACAGAGAATAAAACTCAGATTTGTGACAGTGGGCCCTGTTTAACAGGTCCCGCTGTCATAAAGCAGAGTTATGTTTGCTGTGACTTGGCTGCAGCTGTCAAAGCTGCAGCCAAGCCAGAGCAAACAGCTATGTCCTGGGGTGGGCACCCTAGGAAATAGCAGGTGCTGCCCCCAGGGGGGTGGTGATCCCCAGGGCCATCAGTGGCTCCTTGAGGGGGGGCACATGCCTCCTCTTCCAACATGGAGATAGCATTGGGGATGTGGTGGTCCACGGAGCTGCAGGGGGTCTGAAAAGGAACCCCCCTCTATTTCTTTTCAGGGTGTCCCGGGGAGGCGATGGTTCCTGGGGCAGTGGGAGGGGGCCAGGTGCCCCCCGCATTGTGATAAAAATGCCCCTTGGACTTGGCCCACCAGGGGACTTAAAAAAGATGGAAGCCTGTGCTTTTTTTTTGTTATTTATGGTAGATATACAGATTCACTGTGATGCCTGCTGTAAATTAAATTTAAAAAATGCTTTTTAGCCCTGGGGGTGGTTCCTCTAGGGCTCCACAACCAGAGCTAAGAGGTCAGGGTGTCCCTACCCTGGCCCATTTTCTTATTTTTGTTAACAGAAATTCTGGCACTCAGCTAAAGCTAGTTAATCTGACTCCTCCAAAGTTTAACCCTTTCCTTACTGTTTCTCTTGTTGGTGTGGAAATAGTAAGTCTGACCGCTCCAATGTCCAGCACTTTAAATACATTTGGTTAGTGTGGCATAAGGGTAGTGAATTAGGCCCTTGCAAACTTCAATGATTTCACCAATATTGCTTAGGTTAATGTAAATATGATACCTTCAACATCCAATGCTTTCCCCATAATTGCTTAGATTGGAGAGGGAATAGTAAATCAGATCCCGCCAAAGTCCAATGCTTTCCCCAATATTGCTTTAGTTGGAATAGGGATAGCAAAAATCACCCCTAAAAGTCAAACACTTTCCTTACCATGCTTAGGTTGGATTGAGAAAAGTAACGCTACCCCCCTCAAACGTCAAATATTTTTCGTACTGTTGCTTAGACTGGTGTGGAAATAGTAAATATGCCCTCTCCCAAAGTCCAGTGCTTTCTCTACCGTTGTTTAGGTTGAAGTTGGAATGGTAAATCTGACCCCTCCAAGCTCCAACACTTTTCCTTTTGTAGATTAGTTTGAAGTGGGACCATTAGCTATCATCCTTCTAATGTACAATACTTTCCCTACTGTGATTTAGATGAATTTTTACATAGATTGGAATGTTAATGTTGTTTTAGTTATAATTTTGTTTTCATATTTATTTAGTGCATATTAATTGTTTGATATTTATTTTATTACTGTGGATGAAGCTTTTAAAATATTTTCCCTTTTTTGGACATATATCAATTGTTTTGTTATTTGTAGCTTCTCATATTTTAGTATTTTTCAAGTTTGAATTTATTTTCATTTTAATTGTTGTCATTGTATTATTTTTATTTTTATTGTATTTGTGTGATGTTATTTCACACTGTTGGCCTCATTACGAGGATGGAGGTCTTGTGACCGGCAGCCTCGCAGTGGTGGTCAGGACCACCGCTGCTATGGTGGTCCGACTGCCACATTAAGACCTTGGCGGTCAGACTGACAGGGTTCTGCCATCTCTGCTGGGATCGGTGATCCCGATGGGTTGACGGCAGGTGGAGGTCGCAATCAGCCAGGGTGACGCTGCATGTAGTGCCACCCTGTTGATTACGACCTCGTTCTCAAGAAAAGATTGGTTAAAAACAGGTGCAGGGGGCAACAACGGGGCCTCTGCACTGCCCATGTACTTGGCAAGGGCAGTGCTGGGATCCCCCTGCCCAGCACCATCACAGTATTCACTGTTTGCACACATGTTATGTTATGTTATGTTATGTTATGTTATGTTATGTTATGTTATGTTGTTATGTTATATGATCATTTTGTAGTGTACAATGTAAGTATAAGACTTCCCCAGAGGCTGAGAAAGACCTCTGCAGCGGGATCAAACTTTGAAACACAGCTGGCTAGCAAAGGTTGAGAGCCACCCACAGTTTTGCTTAGTAATGGATACCTCACTGGGGCTCTTCTACACCAGTACCTAGTAAGGGCTCACAAGCATGCTCGCTTCATCAGTGCACCTATTGCATCCCTGTGAGAAGAGAGAAAAAAGACCAAAATGCAACAGGAAAACTACAATACTTCTTTCAAATAACACATTGCATAGCTGACAACAGAAACAACACAATTCTGAAACAATAATGAAACACACAGACATGGCAGTAGAACTGTCAAGGGAGCTCTTCCTCATAAGTACGTCTAGCCACTAGGTGGACTGCATAAATCAAGCTGCATTTTTTAAACTACAAAATGAGAATCACTGTCATATGTGAACAAAACATGGGACATAGTTATGAGCATCACGCTAAGCCAGTCAACACACACGCAGGAGCAGGTGGCCAACATTACTGCCGTGGTGATACTGTGTGATACTGTGTGCTTTGCATAGGCCATGGTAATACTTATTTGTTTTCATATATTCATAATTTCTAACTGTGATAACTTCTCACTGCAGTAAAATGCTGCTCAACATTTTGCAGACATGTCAATGGTGCAGAAGCTGAGTGTTACTGTTCTACACCAATGCACTCTAAACTGTGCCACTCCAGTGTATGCCAGTGTATGCCAGTCTGTTTGACTCCATACAAGGTCACTCCAATTCACAACACTCTCTGCCACTCCACTCTACAACACTCTGTTCCACTTTTTGCCATTCCACTAACTTTTAGCCATGCTGAACAGCAGCAATGCTGGTGTACAACATGGCAATAACACACTGGCCAATCCAATACCTCTTGCACAGGTGTGACCTATGGCTTTGCCAATGCTTGCTGTATTGGGAACCAGGGCCATTACCTAGTTCATCCCTGCATTTTTCTTATTGTGCACGCAGAGCAAATTGTGGCTTCCTTTGATTGCACATACGTAAGTGGCATTTACACGATAGTGGCTACCACACATTATTTGCATGAGCTCGATGCTCATTGGGAATAAAACATGTTATGAATTGGCCGTTGTATTTAAAGCAGAACAAAATGTATAGTATGTTATATAATACAAAATCACAGATATACATATGGAATGTTGTCCTAGTACTCTGATTTAAAACATGTTTGGTCTTTGGAAAGTACAAGTATACTGGGCTTGATTCTGAGTAGTAGAAAGTCCACTAATTTCTTGAGAAATTTCCATTTGTAGATTCCCTATCGGATTTCGAGCGTTTTCCACTGCAACCTACCTCTGAAACAGGGCCATAGAAATACCGCATTCATTTTACACTCTATTTCTCTGGGGAATTCGCTGCGAAGAAAGGTGTCATTATGAAAAAAACTCAAGCCCTGCCTCTGTGGCTCTGATAATCATTTTTCAGGCAAGGCATATAGCGCTGTCCCAGTCCAATAAAAGGCTTTACATTTGATAGCCTTGCAGTTAGGAAGCATCGGTCTGAATCCCAATTGAGCCGATGCTGTTTGAAAATCTATGGCCATCAGCTGTTCAGATATTGTTTGCATTGCCGACATTTCTCAAAGGGATAAGGTGTTCCTTCCCTTTAGAGCACAAGACGAAATAGTAATTCACCTCACAGCCACATACGTTGCAGCAAGAAGCAAACAAAAATATAGTCAAATAAAAAAGAAATATACACCTACTGGAGCTTAAAATTCAAAATTCATTTATGAATGAATCTCACTGATACATACCTGGCTCTATGACTGTGTATGAAATAAAAATGCCCAATTTTAGTGAGTGAGCTAATCCGGCTGCGGAAGTCAAGTAGGAATTATTTTTCAGGTATAGATACAAAAGATAAAAACTATGAAAATGCTGAACACGATGTCATCATTCTTCAAGTAATAAGGTTAACATCACCATGATACATAAGAAGCGTAGAGAGCAAATTTGTGCCTTTGGTGCTTGCAGAATGAGAAATGGGGCAGAATATTTTCCTCCCAGGTGCGTACACGGAGCAAACAGGTTGCAAAACCGTTAAAATACAGCTAACACAGGTATTGCAAATAAATAATTGCATTTGTGTAACTGCGTTTTTAACCGAGAAGAAAATATCGAGGAAATCAATGTTGTACCATTTCTGTTGCTATTGTAACAATCATCGTGAACAGCTAGTTCGGTCTCAAATGTTGTGTGAATTGTTATTGTTGAAATCTTGAACTTACATTTAATTTGAAAAAAATCATGTTAAGGTGATATGTATGATCGATTCACTACTATGAGTCTGGTCAAAAGAGGATGTTAAATTATGTGACCTCTCTGCACCAAATGCACACGTGGTACATGCCAATTACCTGGGGCTGTACCTGGCCCTTTTTGAAGAGTCTCCCCAAACATTTTGCCTTCCTCCTACTACTTTTCTGACCTTCTTTATGTTGGCTTTAGGTCTCTGGGCACTTTACCACAGCTAATCAGTGATAGTGCATTTGCTCTCTCCTCTATACAAGGTATTATTGCTTTACACCTGTTTGGCATATTTGATTTACTTGTAAATTACTTGTAAAGTGGTATACCATATACTCAGTGCCAGCAAATTAAATGTTGCTGGTGGGCCTGCAGCACTGATTGTGCCACCCACAGAGGTAGCATTTCAAACCTGTCTCAGGACTGCTACTGCAGTGTCGATGTGTGCAGTTTACTGCCACTTTGACTTGGTGTTTAAAACTAATTGCCAAGCCTGAAACTACCCTTTTACTACATTAGGTCACCCCTAAGTTAGGCACAAGTACTGTGTGAGTAAAAGGTAGGACATCTACTTTTATGTGTGGCATATCCTGGTAGTGATAAGCAGCCTATTTTATTTTTCACTACCGTGAAGCCTGCTCCCTCATACACTTTTAAGTGGTAATTCCTGATAAGAAAGGAGTAGTCATGTTCAGTATGTTTAGAATAGTAATACAACATCCTCCTTACCGTTAAAGTTGGATTTCACATTACTATTTTAGATATGAGACTTTTAGAAAAAGGGCATTTCTCTCTGCTCATAACCTGTGTGTGTTGCAACCTGCCTCCAGTTCAAGTCTGACCTGGATGACAGCTACACTCTGTGCATACTTTCTAGACAGCCACAACACAGGAAAGGCTGGGTGTGACAGGGTGTTAGGCCTGGCATCCATGGTGTGGTTCCCCTAACTTTTTGCCCTGTGGTGTTTAACTGCCATTTCTACCTGGCAAGTGCACCTATTTGCCAGGCCCAAACCTTTCTTTTTAATATTACTTTTAAGTCACTCTTAAGGTAGGCCCTAGTTAGCCCCAAAGGCAGGGTGCAGTGCATTTAAAAAGTTAGACATGCACTTTTAAGTTCAGCATGTCCAGAGAGTGAAACACTCCCTTTTCACTACCTCAAGGCAACTCTCTCCATTAGAACAACACTGGAGTTACCTTAAAACATATTTTAAGTGTAATGTTCAATTGTGAAAATATATAAATATAAAGTATGGTGTCTATTGACTCACAATTTAAAATCACAACTTATGGTGAAGTTGGATTTTAAAATGTAAGTCTTAAAATGCTACTTTTAGAAAGTTGCAATTTTCTTCCTTTAAGCATTCTGTGCCTCTCTGTCTCTGAATACACTTGTGGTTTTTGACAGCTGGACTTTGTGCAGTCCCTCTCCAAAGTCACACACAAAGGAAGTTTGTATCTAATATTTCATCCTGATGGGCCATAACCAGGCTGATGGGCCTTCCTGGACTACATAGGTGGGAGGAGCTGACACGTATTCTTGAATAGGGCTGTGCCTCTCCCCACACAAAGGGCTGCACAACCCCCTGTAGAGTATCTGGAGCCAGGTAAAGGAAGGGCAGGGACCTTGGGCCAGATGTAGTAACCATTTTGCATGGCGCAAACTGCGAAAATCCCAGTTTGCGCCATGCAAAACGGCTATCGCGATGCACATTCCCATTTTGCGAGTCGGTACCGACTCGAAAAATGGGAATGCGACTCGCAAATACGAAGGGGTGTTCCCTTCCTATTTGCAACTCGCACCGCAATGCAGAATTGCTTTGTGACCACGAAAGCGGGCACAAAGCAATTCGCAGTTAGCACCCACTTCAAGTGGGTGCTAACTCATTTGGAAAAGGGAAGGGGTCCCCATGGGACCCCTTCCCCTTTGTGAATGTCGCTATAAATGTTTTTTCAGATCAGGCAGTGGTCCAATGGACCACTGCCTACTCTGAAAAAACGAAACCAAATGGTTTCATTTTTTTTTTTGTATTGCAACTTGTTTTCCTTTAAGGAAAACGGGCTGCAATAAAAAAAAAAAACTGCTTTATTGAAAAAGCAGTCACAGACATGGAGGTCTGCTGTCTCCAGCAGGCCACCATCCCTGTGAGTGCAGGGAATCTCAAGGGGTTCCCAAATTGCGACCCACCTCATTAATATTAATGAGGTGGGTCTTTGCGACCCCCTTAAGATTCACAGAAGGTGTCTGAGACACCATTCTGAATACGATTTTGCGAATCGGAAATTGCGAGTCGCACCGACTCGCAATTTCCGATTCGCAAAATTGCATTTAGCTACATCTGGCCCCTTATGCTCTTCAAAGGCCTCCTTTGAAGTCTCCCTCACTTCAAAGGCATATTTGGGTAGAAGTACTAGATCTCAAATCCCATCAAATCAGATCTCTACTGTAACCAAGAACACTCTGCCAGAAGGAAGGACTGCTGTGCTGCCAGTAGGGACTGCCACTCTGCAACTGCATTGCTGTGTTGGCCTACTGCTTGCTGTTCTTGAGGAGGAACAGAAACATTGCTACCTTCTCTGCTGTGTTGGCCCACTACTTGCTGCTTCTTGCTTGCAGTGAAAGGGACTGGATTTACTCTCTACATCCTTGACCTCAAGAGCCTCCAAGGTCTTGTTGGCTTGCCCCAAGACTGCTTGAAATTCTCCTGGTGCTCCTGGACTCTGCCACCTGTGAGTCTCACCTTTGCCTGAGGAGCTCCTCTCCAACCCTGGGCCTCAGAAGTGGGTTCTGCAGCTTAAACCTGCAAAAATCAATGTATCACCCTGAGTGTGGCAGAAAAATTGGTGCTTCATATCCCCCATGGTAATGTAGTGGCTGCTCAATGACAGTAGATTTGCAGACTGTGCGGATCCATGACAATGCACCGCCTTCACTTCCACAGAGCCAATGACGATGCAATACCCTGAGTGTGATGAAGCAATATCAACGCATCATGCCCTCGCCGTCAACTCATCACTCCTTCAAAGATACCATTCAGTGGATAATGCTTGGGTACGGTAGCCGGCCTGCCCTTCATCGCTGTTGGCCTGGATTTTGGATGTGCACTGATCCTTCGCGATCGCAAGTAACCTTTTACCTGCTATTGAGTTCTAAGCACTGTTTTCACATTTAATTTAAAAAAAATCATATCTTGACTTCTACTAATTGGATGTTTGTCATTTCTCTCTTGTTTTAATCAGATAAATAGTATCTATGTTTCTATCCTTGTATTGAGTCTTTTTTGTGGTGTCTTCCCCGTGTTACTGTAAGTTACGTTTTGCACAAATACTTTACACATTGCCACTTAAGTTACACCTGAGTGCACTGTGCCAAACTACCAGAGAATGAGCACAGGTTAGTTTAGGTTGTACATCTGATTTACCCTGACTAGAATTGTAGTCCCTACTTGAACAGACTGCCCACCTCTGCGAACTAGAGACCCAATTTCTAACACATCTGCATTCATCTTCATACTGATAGTGTTCCTGGGCTGGAAGAGGGAGAAGTCTGTCACATTTACATGTTAATAGGTTATAGCCTGCTCTTATGCAAAGGGCTGATTTGCCTCCTACTGATCATCTGGAGACAGGGCTGGGCTGAAAGGAATTGTTGTGCAATTCTAAACGTTACTTTGAAGTCCCCCTTCATCAAATACATTTATGACTATAAGTACTAGGTCTTTGACCCCGTGTTTTTAGAAACTGTGTGGATTTGTAACTGGACACTGCTTGCTCTACAAACTGCACATTGCAGCCAGGAGGACTACCATTTGGATTACTTGCTTTGTTGTGCTGGCCTGTTGTCTGTTGGGCTGCTGAAGAGACTGCCACCCCGAAATTGGACTCTTGTGCTGGCCTGCCAGCTACCCTCTTTGTGCCCCAGGGTTCTCCAAGGGCTTGTTGACTTGCCCCCTTGTTAAATCAGAGTATCATGACCAGAAAAGACTCTGCCTTATAATCTCCTGGCCTTGGTACTCTGAGTCCAGTCATCACAAGTTCCTAAAAACGGCACATGTTGAGCCCATTGAACCTGTGAAAAAAACATTTGTAGGGCCCTTCGTACTTCCTATGAGGGTAGCTTATGTTTTTCTACAGCGCGGCCTCCCAGACAGGGAAACTGTGATGTGCGACCTCTTTAAGCTAAGTACCATGCTGGGGAACCCAATCCCCAAAGGCATACCACCCCAGTAAGAGGAAGCTGCCACTGCGCCTCTCAGCTTGGCTTAGTACCACATTGCTCTGCAACCGAGGGCAGACCAAGTCCAGAAGGTTCGTGCCAGCGGCACTCCCCTGGATTCAGTGGGTGTAATATGCCAACTGCCCAGGCTCCACTTCCGAGGCCCGCCAGCCTCTTCTCAG
Organism: Pleurodeles waltl; assembly: GCF_031143425.1. NCBI lineage: Eukaryota > Metazoa > Chordata > Amphibia > Caudata > Salamandridae > Pleurodeles > Pleurodeles waltl. The sequence goes on from NC_090448.1 coordinate 1,064,744,880, forward strand.
CCCCCAGGATTTCCCTGCAAGGACAAGACCATCACCTGGGTCAGGAAAGACCTTCGTAGAGCCTAAGAAGTACTGTGTTGTGGGCAGCTGCACCCTGCACTCGCAGGCAACTCCATTTGGACACAGGGATAGTGAGTTACCCAGAGAAGTCTCCTGCAGCTCTCCTAACTCTCCTTTACTCAGTGGCATGGATCTTGGGGGCATTTTGAGCTTCTGTAAGCTCTACAGGGAGAGCCTTGATAGAGGTCCCTTAGTGCAGCAGGGTACTACCGCAAGGAAATGTTCCTGGCTACAGGAGACAGTGATTCAAGGATTACCGTATTATATCTAGTAAGCGCACAAGTGCGTCAGTGCCTTACTCTTTTTGCTAATGCACTTGTTTCAGTCACGCCCATAGTGATTACCGTAACCCTGCTAGTAGGAGTGCAAGCTTTCCTGTGTTTTACTTACTGTTATTGATGTGCTTTCCCTCTGCATTACATGCCCTGAGGGCCATATTTATATTCGATTTTTGCTGGATTTGCATAATTTTTTTAACGCAAATTCGGTCCAAAACTAACTCCATATTTATATTTTGAGGTTAGACCCGTCTAACGTCAAAATATTGCATTTTGCACCATTTTTTAGCTGCGTGAACCTGTCGTGCATCAATGAGATGCAAGGTAGGCGTTCCCATCTAAAAAATGGTGGTTAAATTAAGGTCTGTATTTCTAACCTGGTTTGGAGTCTTTTTGTGGTGTTTTCACTGCGTTACTGTTTGAAGTGTTGCACTAATACTTTACACATTGTTGTAGGAGGCTGGCCTGGTTTGTAGTGGGTATCTTGGGTACCCTCACCTTGTACCAGGTCCAGTTATCCCTTATTAGTGAAATGTAGTAGTGTTCTAGCAGCTTAGGCTGATAGTGGTAGCTGTAGCAGAGCCGCTTAGGCTGAACTAGGAGACATGAAAACTTCCTGCAATATCACGATAGTTGCACAGTACTTATACACAATAAAAGACAATGCTCATTGTTACCAAAAATAAAGGTGCTTTTTTTAGTGACACAAGGCCAAAATTATGTTAGAGGCAATACTCCTTCTGGAGCTCAGTATTATACATTAGACACCAAAATAAGGTAAGTAAATAGTCATAGGACAGTGCAAACAATAGAAAATATCACAGAATGCAATAGGAAGAAATAGGTCTAGGGGCAACACAAACCATATACTAAGAAAGTGGAATGCAGATCACAAATTCCCCCCGGGTGAGTGTAGTGTATAGAGAATCACTGGGAGAGTAAGAAAACCACAAAGTTGAGTAAAGTACCACACTCCAGAGCCCAGGAAAGTAGGAGTAAAGTACTGCAAGTTTCCTTAGGACACACTACAAGTCATGATTAGAGTTATTGCAAGAACCTAGCAAGACTGCAAGCAACAAAAGGTGGGTTCCTGGACCTGAAGACCTGTAAAGAGAGGAGACCAAGTCCAGAAGTCGCAGAAGATTCCAGGAAGGCCAGGAGCCCCTTCCAACCTAGAAGATGGTGCAAAAGAGGATTCTCCGGTTGGAAGTAGTCTGCAGAAGAGCACCAAATAAGATGGCTGTGGGTTCCTGCATGATGCAAAGGATGTTCCATGTCGGGATGTTGGATGCAGGTGAGTTGCAGTGCTGGATTCATCCAACAAGCCTTGGTTCAAGTAATGTTGCGGATTGTGTCAAAATGGCGGTGCCTGGACCCAGGAGGGACCTGGGGGCCTCAACGCGGACTGAGGAGGCAGAGGGTGCTCCGAACACTGGAGGGAACCCACAGATGACCAGGCAGCACCCACGGAGGTCCCAGGACACTGGGACAAAGAAGGTGAACATTGTGCTTGTTGCAGCACTACAACAGAAGGTCCCACTCCTCCAGAGAACACCTCAGTGAGCTGAGCATCACAGCATAGAGTGCTGGGGACCTGGGCCAGGCTGTGCATGAAGGATTCTTGCAAATAGTGCACAGAGGCCTCAGGAGGTGAAAATGACACGGTGCACAGGGGTACTGTTGCAAATGGGAAAGGCACGTTCTTACCTCCTCCAAATTAGGACAGCTGGATCTTAAGACGGGCTGTGTCGAAGGGGTCTACCACCTGTGTTCCAAGGCGCAGGCTCATCGCCAGGATAGGAGTCCAAGACAACCAGTTGTTGTCTTAGAAGGTGCCTGCTGGAGCAGGGAAGTGATTCCGTCACTCTACGGTAGATTTCGCTGGTCCTCATGTTGCAGGGTGAAGACAGGGTGTCCCCAGAGCGTGCACCCCATGGAAACTGTTGTAGTTGCTGGCTGGAGCTGAAGTTGCAAAGTCGATGTAGCCCTTCTGGATACTTTGTTGAAGTTACAGCAGTTCCCGGAGCAGTCTGCTGATGATCAGATGTCAGAGGATGAACTAGTAGTTGCAGAGGATTCCTGATGGAGACTTGCAAGCAGAATCTGAAGAGGAACACACAAGAGAGACCCTAAATAGCCCTGAAAGGGTGATTGGCTACCTAACCAGGTATGCACCTATCAGGAGGGGTCTCTGATGTCACCTGCTGGTACTGGCCACTCCGAGGCCTCCAGAGTGTCCCCACACCTTGGAAAACAAGATGGCTGTAGTCTGGGACACACTGGAGGAGCTCTGGTCACCACCCCTGTGGTGGTGATGGACAGGGGAGTGGTCACTCCTCTTTCTTTTGTCCAGTTTTGCGCCAGAGCAGGGACTGAACCGGTGTAGACTGGCTTATGCAAGAAGGGCACCATCTGTGCCCTTCAAAGCATTTCCAGAGGCTCTGGGAGGCTACCCCCCCAAGCTTGTAACACCTAGTTCCAAAGGGAGAGGGTGTAACACCCTCCTCCTAAAGGAAATGCTTTGTTCTACCTTCCTGGGACTGAGCTGCTCAGACCACAGGAGGGCAGAACCCTGTCTGTGAGGTGGCAGCAGCTGTAGCTGCAGTGCAAGCCTCAGAGAGCTGGTGTGGCAGTACTGGGGGTCCATTGTGGAACCCCAGGATGCATGGAATTGGCTCCCCAATACCAGATTTGTAATGGGGGGACAATTCCATTCCCATGGCCATATTCAGAGTTACCATTGTGAAGCCACATATAGGTATCGACCTATATGTAGTACACACACATAATGGCATCCCCACACTCACGAGGTCTGGGGAATTTGGCCCTGCACAGCATGGGGGCACCTTTGCTAGTGCAAGGGTGCCCTCACACTTAGTAACTTTGCACCTAGCCTTCAGTAAATGAAGGTTAGACATATAGGTGGCTTATAAGTTACTTAAGTGCAGTGAAAATGGCTGTGAAATTTCACGCAGGCTGCAGTGGCAGTCCTGTGAAAGGTGTTTGTCTGAGCTCCTTATGGGTGACAAAAGAAATGCTACAGCCCATAAGGATCTCCTGGAACCCCATGCCCTGGGTACCTAGGTACCATATACTAGGGACGTATAAGGGGGGTACAGTGTGCCAATTGGAATAGGTAAATGAAGTCACTAGCCTATAGTGACCAATTTGGAAGTAGAAGGAGCATAAGCACTGAGATTCTGGTTAGCAGAGCTTCAGTGACAGGGTTAAGCACTACTGACAACACACACATTAGGCCACAAACAATGAGCACTGTGGTCCTGACCAGTAGGATCCCAGTGAGACAGACAGAAAAATACTGACATACAGGTAAAAAATGGGGGTAAAATGCCAAGAAAGATGGTACTTTCCTACAGTTGCCTCTTAAATTAAGCCCATCTGCTCTGTGTCAATCTACCAGAGGTTGAGCGCAGGATAATTTAGGGTGTATATCTGAAACCCTGACAAGGATTGTAGTTCCTGCTTGGACAGGGTGCATACCTCAGCCAACCAGAAACCCAGTTTCTAACAACCCCTGAATGGATTAATCACAGAGGACACAGGCATTGGAATATACTAAGTAATTTGGGTACTGTTTTCTGCTGTACTGGTTCCATTTACACAGGAACATTTTTATAGTAAGAACACTTGTTTTTGCATGCATTTTAAAAGACAAAAAGACAAAGCAAAATGTGTTGGTACATATTGAATGTAGCACTGTTCAGTGTTTAGGTCTGAGAACAGAAAGACCACATTGAAATGTGAAATATGTAGCAGTCAATGTATCTTATACGGGATACCTGAAGAAAAACAACATGCCATTGAAAATGCATTGCATAGCAAAATGGTGTCATAGCTGCAGTGTCATTGTCGGAAATTAGGTTTGTTACAAAATTGACTTATTAGTTGGGAAGGATTGGTGCCCACCAAAATTGACTAAGTCACTATCTTGTTAGGTCTGATTGAAGGTTTCATTAATTTATATCTACATTCAACCTCTGGTAGCTACAGTATAGAGTACACAGGCTTAAGTTAGGGAAAATGTGTAAAGTATTTAGAAGTACAAATATGCTTGACAAGTTGAAAAACAACCCAATAAAAATCCAGCTCTAATTTATAAAAGTTGCAAAAAATGTATATGACACCAGAATGATAATAAGGAGAACCAGATATAAGAATGTTAACCATTTAAATGACATTAGCTTCCAAAATGTGCAAAGCACCTCAGTTGGACCACATGTGGAGCTCTAAGAGACTCAGAATTTTAGGCAGAAGGAAACAGCAAAATCTAGTTCAGGTCCTGTTGTCACAGCTCAGCTATGATTCTTCATCAGAATAACCTTGCCCATTTTTTATTTTCCTGGAGCCACCCAAGGGATCAGCCTTGTGGTTCTTGGAGATCTTTCTGTCTTTTTAATAGCACGTTGAAGTGGGTCCATCCTCCGCAGGTCCTTCTCACAGGTCACAGATGGCAAGTGCACCAGGCTCAGTCTGCCTGGTATCCATACATAAGTCCAGCAGTGTTTTGATGGTGCACTTTGGGGTGCCAAATTTATGCCTTGCACTAGCTAGTGAGTGGGGTTGACTACAACTCACTCGGCAACCAATGGCGTGAAAGTTCCTGGGGGCACCCATACCTTATTTTTCAATAGTTTCTGTTTGTCTTACCGCAAATAGGGCCAGGATGCAATGTGTACAAGTGTTTTGAAGACAGCAAAATTATTTGGCCACAGCAAACTTTGGCTCTGAGGGCTGGGTGTTTATGTGGGTGTGCCATAGGAAAATCTCAGTGATCTCCCACATCTAACACTCAAAGGCAATCTGCAACAGGCACTGTACCCACAACAAATCTAGAGACAGACGTGGTAAGACAAAAGCAGGATCTTTCATCAACCAGGCGGTAGATACACAGGCATTGCCTTGGAATTCTGTTTTCTTCTAACAAATCCACCCAAAGTGATATGTGGCTCAATAAACTTGTTAGGAAAGGTTTTGGCAGTGCCATGCCCAAAGGCTACCCACTTCCTGCACTCCAAATAGTCTGTCAAGTTCAGAATAGTCATCTCTGACCATTCAGGTCAGCCTATTGTATGCTCTTGGGAGCCATTTAACACCTATTCCAAGGCTGGCAGGAGCGTATGCCAATTAGCCTTCTGATAGTTCAGACATTTAAAATGAAACTTCCTAAAAGTTATGTTTACTTAATACCATTAAAATCAGATTTTGACATTTAATTATATTTGAAGAACTATTAAAGCAGTGATTTAATTACTTTTGTAGCTTGTCCCATTTTAGAGATAGCACTGTACTCTGGTATTCTACATAGCACAGCTAGATGAGACACTGTGAAAATAAATGTTAGGGCCTTGTCTCTGTTGGGATGTAATACAATTAATTTTCTATATGTCCCATGTTTAAAAACCATGCACTATGGGTGACAAGGCATACATAGGGGTGATCTACTAATATTTAAAAGGGAGGTTTTGATGTGTTAAAATTGGTTATTTTAACAGTTTGCACTACAAGGTGTACACTACAGCAGTCAGGCTACAATGGCAGGCCTGTAACCATGATGTCCCTTTTAACACTAGTGGATGGCACAGTAATTACTGCAGCCCACAACTGGCATTCACGTTTCATGCCATGGGCATATTTTCACACCATTCACTTTGGCTTTATTGAAAGGTAAAATTAGGTATTAGCCAATTTCTATAATTTTTAGGGGTATTGGCACATCACCTGGACACTGGCAGCAAAGCCCCAGTGTGAATAGTCTGGAAATCAACAATACAGTTCTGCAAAAAAAAAGAATGGACCACACAAAAGGGGGCATTTTCCCACAGTGTGCATAGTCTCAAACATTGAATTACATCATTGCTATAGAAGGAGTTGTACTACTATGTCAGCTGATCACAATACAGAGCTTCTACCTGCGAGTGGAAATAAAACAACATTACTGATGTATACCTTACAAATAAGGGCCTGATTTAGAGTTTGGTAGACAGGATTGGAAATGTGACAGAGTACCTAATTCACTGAACTATCAGTCTGCCTTCCTCATTTAGAGGCGGGCAGATCACCAGATTTTCATCAATGGAGTGACTTTTGTCGCCATCAATGGTAATGTTCTCCAATGGTCCATCAGAGCAGAGACTAAAGACATGGCACTGCCCGCAATATTTAGGTGTAATGTCTTTTTTCCTGTCCCTCACCACAAGGTAAAAACTGGTGGTGAGGAACAGGAAAATTCTAATAATCATCTGCACACTCTGTGAGAAACTTCCAGTGTGGGAGTAATTTTTTATAACAAACTCCCACTTTTTAAGTTTATTTTTTTAAACGTTTGGTGTGTGTCTATTAAAGTCGACAGCCGACGTAACCAAGCTTTTTACTTCTGTACATTGAAAACACTGACCATCAAGACAGCTTCTTTTCAATGTACAGAGTTGTCAGATTTGGAAAGCAGAGTACTCTTGGGATGGTGGAGGTAATTTCGTTTTCTATCCCAATGGATATTACTGTCTCTGTCAAACTCTAAATCAGCCACTAAGATATTTCAACTGTGATTCATAACTTTCCTAATTTAATGCATGTCATATCAAAGGTATTATTTGCATAGTTTGGGGCTGATTGTTTCATGCAGCAGCACCACTCACTGTAACAACCCCATGCACTGCATTCTGCAAAATTTGGGCAGAATAAGCCATCTATGCACTGAATCATGAGGCTTGCAAAGTTTATATGGATGTGTGTGGATTTTCCTACCTGGTCTGGGTTTCTCCTTCAGGTCACAGTTCTCTCTGTCTTCAATCACAGAACAATTTTGTGTGCAATTTTGCTCTTTCTCATTTGCCATGAGCTATGCATGGGTTTTCCATCCACCACCTGTCTGGAGGAACTTCCTTTTTTTTACAAATATATATTTAGGGAAATGTTTATGTAATGCCACATTGTTTTGTTGTATAGCCATTTTAGTACTGTCTCTGGGCACATTATTTTAGCAACTAGGCATGCTGTTTGTGCCCTTTAGCCTAGTAACGTTTAATTCTGCTTCATTTTAATATTTTAGAATCGGCCACATCTGTGGTGGTGTTTTATTTTCTTTATCTAGTTGTCCTTTTGCCTAGGAAAGCATTACATTTCTTAGCATGACATTCTTTTTACTTTGTGCTTTCCTCAAGGCTGCAGCAAGATAGGACTGTTGGTACACATGCTACACTACGTCTCTAACATTCACAGAAACACATGTATCCTTACGTAGGGACATTTTCTCAGAACATCAGCTGTTTTATTATTTAAAAAAATCCCTATCCCTAGAGAGGTTCCAGCCAGATGACCACGACCGCATGCTGTCTGACTTTGTTGCAGCTGCTTGCTGAGATCACTGGTTCCCTGACCTACTTGGGGGTTGTGACTCAGTAGACTAAAGGCTTCCTCTCTGCTGACTTATTCAGGATTAGGGGATGATGTGTTCCCAGGGGGAAATCCTGAAGGGTCAATCAGGACTTATCCTGATGTTCTCTAGCATAGCTTAGGTAGGAATCGCATATATTGTGCATAGTGACAGTATGGTGGGACTTTTCCTGTGTTTCACTTTCCTTGTCACCATTTTGCTTCTAGTATATTTCATAATTTTTAATTTTTGATTTTCATGCCATTTTATCTAAGACACAGCTGATTTAATAAATCTTATTGAACCATTTCCTGCCTCTGTTTGTCTTTGCATGTCTGAGACTACTCTAACTGAGAGAACAGGATGAGATCTGATCCATCATCCACCATCATCTTGCACCCAGTTGCCACAAATCATCCCTGTTCTTCACCAGATATGAGGCACTGCTAGTTGTCCGGAAACGGATTAGGCCGACAGTTGTTACATGGTGTGGAATTGGACTCAGTTCCCCACAACCCAGGTGATGCTGCCGCCCATTTCCAGCAGCCTCATTAGGATAATGAGAGGCCATGCAACAGTTTATTTCTTGAACAATTTAGCATCTAAAATCGTTTTAAATGCAAACAGTTATTAAAGTGGCTCAACATAACATGTATTTATGTGCTGTATTGCTTTAGTGCAAACTGAGCCAAAAGCCGGCAAAATGCTCTACGGTGCCAAAAGAAAGCTTAAAGTCAGCGACTGATAGGAAAGAAAGGTGAACTGAGAACAGAGAACTGTTAATGCATTGTGGTGTAGTGTTCTTTAAAGAGTTGAGGCTTCAACTCTTCACTACATTGGAACAGTATTGGGATGGTCCTGGTGTATACATGTATGTTCCAGAACCCACATTCACACAAGGAAAAAGCCTGTTGTTTTTCTTTTTTTGCACTTCATAGTCTGCATCCTGATGGTATCCTGTTTATGGGTGTGCTGAGAACCTGCAAAGATGGTGAGCTTATCTGCAAGATAAGTGGGATGCTGGTTGTGATGGCTTTGGAGCTATCTTTGGAGAAACTGCTGTCTGTATTTCTGCAATGATGTTCACATTGCAGCTTTTTTTTACCTGGTGCAATTGCTCAACTGACAAATTATTTACTTTTTGTCTTAGCTCATATCAGCAACAAAAACTCTATCTACTCACCTGTGAAGGACAGTTTTCTTTTTCTTCTTTCAAACCTTTCTGGTTCGTGGGTGCCTACCTTTCCTGGCTCCTAGAATGTCTTTACTCACTTATCCAGCTTTGACCCCTTAGGGCAAACACACTTCTTCAGAGTTTGCATTAAGGGAATTTTTGTTTTTGTTTTTGTTTTTATTCACTCGGATGCAATACATTATTGGACCAGTGTCATCTATACACTGGTAGTGTGTCATTGTATGTGTTTGTAAAAAGGCATCATAGCCAAGTGAAACTTCATACTTCAGCGCAATGGTATTAGTGCAACATAACACCAGACCGTTATGCATTGCATTGCACTTCACAGATGTTAGTAATTATGTGCCTCAGTATTTTTTTTTTCACCATAACATACCTGTAACATACGTTTTTGTGAACTCGTCGTTTTTAAAATTGTTGGTGGATTTTACAGATTTTTGTAGAAAGCCATACCTTCCCTTAAAACAAGTTTTCACACTCATGACGAGTCTGGCGGATGGGAACACCTGTCTGCCAAACTCCCAACAGGGTGGCCACCACTGTAGTGGTGGCCTCCCTGGTGGCCCCATTTTGACTTTCCCGCTGGGTTTCCACCAGTCAGCCCAGCAGTAAAGTGGCATCAGCATTGTTGTTGCCAGCTCATAATAAAGCTGGTGGCAATGCTGCCGCCTGCAGGGGGCACCAGCACCCTTGCAATGCGCACTGCCTGCCCAGCAGACAGTGTGCATTACAAGAGTGCATGGGTATGAGCAGTACAGGGGCCCCGCTGTGGCCTCCTGCAACTGTTCTCCGCCAGCCCTTTCATGGTGGTAAAATCACCATGAAAAGGCTGGCAGAGAACAAAGTTGTAATCAGCAGGGCGGCGCTGAGGTCAGCACCCCCCTGGCTGATTGTAACCTGCACCCTCCAACTGCCCGCTGTGATCTCTGATCAGGCTGCCTGCCAACCTCGTAATGTGGCGGTCAGACCACCACAGCCGCAGTGGTCCGAATGCCATCGCAAGTGTGGAGTCCAAGGACCGCCACATTCATAATCAGGCCCTTCATTTTTTTTATGATATTCTTGAACTAGGACCTGTAGTTTGTCTTTTCTCCTGGCCTTAATGGTGCTGGATTTGGCATTCAGCCCTGATGGCTAAGACCGGAGCCCAGTTCATTGGCAACAGGCCAGATATTTGTGCACTACCAGGTCTTGCGCCAATCCTCACAGCCTACCCCCACAAATAATACACCTAAAGATGACTGCTCATGAAAAGCCTATTCAAACATATGTGATGCCATGAGCAGTAGATTTGTGGATTAATGTTTTTGTTGCTCACCACAAGTGGGATGCATATTTTTTGTTTGAAATCATATCTATTTCAGTTTTCCCACACCCAAAAAGTGTACAGTGCACTTTGGGTACAGGGGATGCCGAATGGCCATTCCCTGTGATTGGTCCCAGGTAAACAGCACCTAATGTACACCTTCTCTTAACTGGGCTTATGGTGTTATGCAACTTTACTTGGGCCCTTTAGCGCCCCCCCCACACCACCATGTGTGTGCAGCAATTTTGGCCTTGTTGGGCCAAATTAGAATCAATATAAATGATGCTAATGTGGTGCAAGGAGGCTCTTAAGTCAGCCCTATACTCTTTAGTCGCGTGCAGCTGTGTGGCTGGAGGGAATGGCTTTTGGCTATGTGGTGTATATTAAACCACTGCACTCAGGACTTTCTGCACTCTTCTTATTTCTACATAGGACAAATTCTACTCACACCCAGCACGCATGCACTTTGCCTCAATGCCCTGAGAACCTGTGTGTTTGGCCAATGAAGAGCATGGTCGTTGATGAAGCCTAGAGTACAGCCGCCTTAACCCAAAAAGTCATGTGTGTATGTAGCGGACTCTTGCCACAGGATAAAGCTTTTGCTCTTGCCCTGTACCACATTGTCCCCTATTTATCAATGTTTAAAAACTAAAATTATTATTAAGGAAATGCAGACCAAAAATTGCAGTGCCATTATCTTTTGGATCTTTATAGCAGGCATGTTTCACGTGGACAAGCCACTTGGCGGAAAATCTTCTCTCAACATGTTTTATTTTTGGTGGAAAGGTTAACATTTTCCTCATCCCTTACAGTTTTACTGATGCGATTTCGAGAATTGCCCATTTTTAACATAAAATAGTGTCCGAAGTTATACACATTTGTCTTGCATAATATAAAGGCAGCAGAAACAAAACATTTTACTCACATACTGAAAAGATAGACAGTTAAAATGGGTCTTCAAATCAGATTTGTTCATGTTAAAACCTTTTGTGATGGCTCCTACCTGAATCTAGATCAACTGATAAGTCACAAAGAAATGGTCCAAGATGACAATATACAAGTATAACCAGCACCTTAATGAAACATAATTATCTTAGTAACTACTGGATGGATATTCACCAATCCAATAAAAGGGCCTATTCCATGTGCACTTCTATCTTAGTAATGAGTTTGGTACATTTTCTTTCAGTAGTTTCTGCTCTGGGGGAAAATAAGTTAAGACAAATTGGCTGACCGAAAATGATTGGTGAATGAGGCTTATACATTCAGGTGTAAATCATATCTAAGGTCCAAATACTCACAGAAAAAGCATCTGTTTATCTGGTCGGACACCTTTATTAACCAGGTCATATTTCATGTAGTTAGGTTAGAGATGACGATGCACCCTTGGTGAAGAAGGGGATGGATGTATGGATGGAACAGCCGAGGAGCGTAAGAGGTTGGCATAGGAGGAGGTTGGCCTTGTGAAACAATGAGATCCAGGGATTGTCTTTGTAATGGGTTTGGGCCTTGATGAGCTAATGGGTTGCATATGGTCTTGAGCAAGGATAATCATCCCAAACTGAAAGTTCCTTTATCTTCAAATGTTAATGAGATGTGAGCAAACAGATTAAAATTACCTGGGACCCAATACCTAATTGTGAAGTGGCTGTTGTTATGTGGTGCTTGATGAAAGGCAACAAAGAGTGAATGAGTGAATTGGGGTATAGATATTAAGGGTTCTTGGATGGTTAATATTATCTGTATGCTTATTTTGCAGATACTGGTCATACCACAAAACGTAACTGATTACTTGTAGGCACAGAAGAATACAGAAATAATACATTGCACCATTTTAGGTAAGTGGACTACTATGAGAGATGTTAAATAGTTCAAAACCATTTTAGGCTACACAGTTGCATGGATATATATGATACATTGTGAGATTGTATAGTTAATTAGATTACCTTGTTGGTAAGTAGGTCAGGGTATTTGGTTTTGGGCTTGGTAGTTGAAGTTATAAAGATTGAATCTGGTACAGATCTGTAAGGCTTAGTACAAATTAATTGTACAGGTGAGCCCATATTGCATAGCCAAAAGTGCAAGTAAGTAACACGAGTCACAGTTTCTAAATCTGATTATTCACTGCTATGACACAGCAAGAATGCATAGCCCAAATTACAAGTAACTAATGCAAGTGGAAGTTCCTAAATATTATTATTCACTGCTATGGCACAGCAACAATGGTAAATAACAGTTGTTTACTACTGTTGCTATATAGCAAGGGAACTTCAGACTGGTCTGTATGGATCTCAGAATGCTTGTCACTGTGGTGTTGCCTCTCTGCTCCAGTGGAGAGCAGAGAGCTCAGCTTTGAGTGGAGGCGGGCGGAAAACTTAGAGGGTGGTTGGTTAAAGACATGGTATTGCTTTTATGTTTTGGCACCTGAAGGGTGGATTGAAGAGAGGGAGGTGTGGATGGATGGCAGTGCAACAGTTTTTTTTTTCGAATTTGGGTGGAGTTTGGATGTAAAAAATTGGCCTATTGGTTGTGTGGTCTCCACACGCAATAGGTTCACAATTTACCTTACTGGGGCCCACCCCATTGTAGTGCTTGACTCTCTAAGGGTAACAAGGCAGAGCAGTCCAAGACCTGCTCAGGGGAGATGGTGTGGGATAGTAATCACCATTCTCTGGCACGCAATAATAACACCCAATAAATGATTGTCCCATGAGTACTTTTTCTTTAGAAATGTAGTAACATATTTATTACACACACACTACAAAATACTATGCGATATTATACAAATATGTACACTGGCAGATGGAAAATACCTTATATGACATTGCATAATTACCTTTGACCCACCACAGTGGACACACAAAGATATCAAATGAGTCTATTGGTTTTGTCAAGGATCAAGAGTGAGAACCCATATTTTAAAATCATCATTTTGTACTTAAATGCAACCATGAATAATAATGCTCCTGTGTAGATGCACTTATTAATGTTCATGAAGTGTTTTTCACTTTGTTTACTGATCATTGACAACATTATTGAATCTATAAAGCATTTAAAGTGAGCAAAATATGTGTATGTGTATTCCCTAGATAATTTTCAGCCACAAAACTGCAATTGTAAAATAGCTACTAGAGAACATCACACTGTAATTACATTACATTACAGACACATACCTTGTCCCTACCGGGCACTTCAAAGCATATATCTTCTTTAACCACATTCAGGTCATAATGACTGTAACCATACATACAAGCACTAAGAGAGTGCAGCACTCCCTGCTGTAGAGCAAAAGCTCCAGCCGGGAGTGCTTGCAAATATGCTGGAAATACTGAGGAGAGCAGTGTTTTTGAGTTCCACCCAAGTCTTTCTTGGAAAAAGGCAGTACACTCCCTTAGGTGGTTGGTGGTGAGCCCCCTATCCTGGGGGCACCACAAGAGGACAAATATCAAAATTGGGACAAAACAGTCACCAATGGTCCATTGCAGCAGGGCATTGTGAGGTGGTCCTTCAAGAGCAGAGAATTGTTATTTTCAGCTCTCCCCCATGCCAGGAGAGTTGCGGGCATGGTTTTATTTGCTTTTCTGTTTTTCTTTTTTAGGGGTGCCCAGTCCCACCTAGGCACCCTGCATTTCGTCTATGTTGGTGGGTGACCCAGGGATCCCACCACTGGCTGCCCCCGCTGTCTCCTTGCCTGGGCAGTACTCCTCTGTGCTGCGGTGGGACCTGGCAAGTCTCTCTGCCCATCTACTCCTACGGGCAGGCACGGTGATATGTGGTGGCCTCCATCTCCCCTGCGCACAAGGCACAGGGAGTGAGGAGGCTAGCCAACAGTGCTCTGCCATCATTCCTGGCTTGTAGGGATAGGGGATGGGGTCTCTGGGCTTTTAGAGAAGTCAGGGAGGTGGCCCCATGTACACCTCCTCCCTAGGGACAACAATTATCAAAGCTCCCTTGCACAGACCACCAGGACCTGGCCCAATCCGGCGTTATTTATCAGAAGATGTGGCGGAGCCACACACCTTCCATGAGAATAAAGGTCAAAAGTCACTAAACTTAAAAAATGTCACAACACAGGCCCCATTGGGGTGATTTTGACTTTCTTGGGCTCATTTTACTCCTGGTGGCTAGCTCTAGCCACCAGGGGCCATTTCAACATACCTTCTCACCTCCAATTAGGTGCAATCCTCAGGGAGCTTGTTTTCCTGGCTCCCTGTGCCAGCCTTACTCCCAGTCTTGGTTTCCGGGTGAAAATGTCCATAGCTTTCCCTCAGCTAGTTCTCAAGTAGTGTACAAGGGCCAGTTTCAGTGGCCCTTGGGGACACTCACTGGTCCTGGGGTCAACTGGGCAGAGTCCTTTGTCCTTTCTGGTCATGAGGGGTTTCCTCCTTCCAGTTCTACATGACGGTCCCAGGTGACAGTGAAGTGCAGAAAAACCACCAGTGCAAGAGAATTTAAAGAGGAGAGGAAGGTTCTAGATGTCATTCGCCCCTGTCCAAGCTTGGGGTGCCGCGTCACCTCTCCACCACTGTCCCAACACTCCTGCACAGCATGCTGGGACATTCCAAAATGACATCATCCAGGCATCACCAGTCACATCTGCACGGAGGGCGCACAGCTCCACCCCTTGCTGACATCACTGCCAGGTTCCTGCACACTAAACGTTCAAAGGAATCCCCTTCCTAGGTTGGCTCTAGTTCTCTGGAATCTCTCCTTTGTTCAGTGGACTGAGGCAGGCCCATCCCTAGCACAGTGTGACAGCTGATTGATTATTGTAGATCCTGCCACCCACCCCTTTTCTCCTCAGGAGCTGAGTGAAATACTGTTAATTGCTCCCTTTGTGTGGTAAGGCCTTTTTTCCTACTGCTGGAGAGAAATGCAATTAACTGGACACAGAAGGGTGACAGAAGGCCTGGGTTCCAATCCCAAGCTGAGCCTGAGAAATATGAAACCTCTGGATGACCCATGTGTACAGATTTGATTTTGGAAATTACAGAATTGATTTTCCCACACAGACTACACCCCAATTCAAGACATCAGTGGTCTGTGTAGGCCAAAGGGAAGCAAAACTGCACCCAGGTGAATATCTAATCCTGCAGAGTCCCCATTGTACTAGGCTACCTGTGCACAGTTACCGGGATGTGGTTTCCTATGCAGAGCCCACACACATGTGTTCATGCATGTGCACATGAGTTCATGTGTAACTAGCCAAATGCCAATTGCCTTTGATGCTACCAGTTGCCTTACCTTAAACAGTGGTTACCAGCCGTAAACACATGCAGTCCCTTTGCCTTCTGAATAGTGTGGGTGAGACATCTGTAGTGAGACTCACTCACAGTAAAAAGTCCAAAACCGGGTGATCAAAAAAGTGAAAAATATGGACCTAGTGATTGGGTGGAACCCTATTGCAACAGTGGAGGTAAAAGCAAAGGGCACTGTGGGTTAGTGGCGGGACAGCAGGTACTTTTAAAATATATGTTTGGCGAGGAGCAATTCTGAGGATGGCGTAAGAGGGTTGTAGATGCCAGGCATTCTTTCTTTTGTCCTTTCTTTTGGAGTGCTGAGGGGCATGATGGCTGCAGGTGGTGGAGTTAGTGACAGGACACTAGGTTTAACATGAGTGTTAGACCTGACAGCCTTAGGGTGGTCACCCCTAACTTTTTGCCTGCCTCCCTCCACTTTTTGGACCCTATTTTTGCTGGCTTTTAGACTCTGCGCATTTTACCACTGCTAACCAGTGTTAAAGTGCATATGCTCTCTTCCTTTAAACATGGTAACCTTGGATCATACCTGATTGGACTATTTAATTTAATTATAAGTCCCTACTAATGTGCACTATAGGTGTCTAGGGCCTGTAGATTAAATGCTACTAGTGGGCCTGCAGCACTGGTTGTGCCACCCACTTAAGTAGCCCCTTTACCTTATCTCCCCCACTTCAAAGGCACATTTGGGTATAAAACAGGGCCTCTGTCCTACCTCATCAGACAGTTGCTGGAGAAGAAAACCTGAACCAGAACCTGCATTCTGTCAAGAAGAACTGCCTGGCTGCCTAAATGACTCACCTGACTGCTTTCTACAAAGGACTTCTGCCTTGCTGTTGCCCTGCTGCCTTGCTGAACTCTTGTCTGGCTGTAAAAGTGCTCTCCAAGGGCTTGGATAGAGCTTGCCTCCTGTTCCCTGAAGTGTCAGGACCAAAAAGACTTCTCTTTTTCATTTGGACTCTTTGTGCGCCGAATGTTTCGATGCACAGCTTGCTCCATGGTGAGAAAATCACTGCACACCGACGCTGATCGACGCAGCACCTTCGGGGCGACCGGAACTTCAACGCACGGCCTCCCCAGATGGGAAATCGCCGAGACACCTGCCGTGAGAACTAGAATTCCACGCACAGCCTCCCGGAACGACGCGCAGCCGGAAAACAAGCCAAAGAATCCACGCACAGAGCCCGGGACATCTGGTAGTCCTGCGACCCACAGAAAGAGACTGTCCGCGTGCCAGAAAACGACGCAAGACTTACCCGCGTGAAAAATAATGACGCAAGTCTGTGTGTGCAGGGGAGAAACCGACGCACACACCATTTTTCCACGTATCTCTTCTTCTGCGTCCCTTTGTGGAGATTTTCCACTTTAAACCAGGTACTTTGTGCTTGAAAGAGACTTTGTTTGCTTTTTAAAGACTTAAGACACTTTGGGGGTCATTCTGACAGAAGACCGTACCGCGGTCAAAAGACGGCGGCAGTCATTGTGACTTTCCCGCTGGGCTGGCGGGCCACCGGCAAAAGGCCGCCCGCCCGCCCAGCGGGAAAGCACCAGCAACGAGGAAGCCGGCTCCGAATGGAGCCGGCGGAGTTGCTGGTGTGCGACGGGTGCAGTTGCTAGGCAGACACTGAAAATCAATGTGGGGCCCTGTTAGGGGGCCCCTGCAGTGCCCATGCCATTGGCATGGGCATTGCAGGGGCCCCCAAGGGCCCCAAGCACCCGTTCCCGCCAGCCTGGTTCTGGCGGTGAAAACCGCCAGAACCAGGCTGGCGGGAAGGGGGTCGGAATCCCTATGGCGGCGCTGCTTGCAGCGCCGCCATGGAGGATTCACAGGGGCAGGGGAAAACCGGCGGGAAACCGCCGGTTTCCCTTTTCTGACTATGGCTTTACCGCTGCGGTCAGAATTGCCCTTGATGCACCGCCAGCTTGTTGGCGGTGCATCCTCCAACCCCGGCCCTGGCGGTCCATGACCGCCAGGGTCAGAATCACCCCCTTTATATCACTTTTCAGTGATATCTCTACAATTTCACATTGCATCTTTATTTCGTTTTGACCTACAATTATCCTGATAAATATTATGGGGGTCATTCCAACCTCGGCGGTAAAAGGCGCTTACCACCGTGCAGCTGACCGCCATAACACCGCCGCGGCCGCGGTAAACCGCCACGGTCATTCTGACCCACAACAGGCAAACCGCCAAAATACAGACATCCACAAAAGTCCGCCACATCAAAGGCCAGCGAGAAACTGGCGATGACCAAACCTCCACCGTCACGCCAACAGAAATACGCCCATGCCATTACGACCCACGAATCCACGCGGCGGTCTTTCAACCGCGGTATTCCATTGGCGGTACACACCGCCGCGCTCAAAATACACACACACTTACAAAACACAACCACATTGGACAATTAAAAAAACACACACCTGATATACATACAAACAACACTCCCACACACCCAATACAATATAAAACACACACCCACATCACCCACAACACCCACAAACCCCCACTTCTAGAGATTCGTGAACACGCACAGAGAAAAGAGATCCGAGCACACAGACGCGCAATTCACTGTCACCCAGCAATATTACCACGCACTTCAAACTACACACCAACACACATCACCACACTTAGCACCACACAATCCACCCCACATATCACCCACACCACCCCATGGCACCACAAAGACACCCCAGGTTTTCTAGGGCTGAACTCAGGGTCATGGTGGAGGAAATTGTACGGGTAGAGCCACAGCTATTCGGGACACAGGTGCACGCACCACCATTGCCAGGAAGATGGAGCTCTGGAGCAGAATAGTGGACAGGGTCAACGCTGTGGGACAGCACCCAAGAAATCGGGACGACATCAGGAAGCGGTGGAACGACCTACGGGGGAAGGTGCGTTCCATGGCATCCAGGCACAACATCGCAGTGCAGCGGACTGTCGGCGGACCCCCACCTCCTCCCCCAGAATTTACAACATGGGAGGAGCAGGTCTTGGCGATCCTGCATCCTGAGGGCCTTGCAGGAGTATCTGGACGAATGGACTCTGGTAAGTCAAATCTTAACTACTTCATCCCCCCTACCCCACCAGCATGCCAACTCATACCCCCACCCTCACCCCCATCACAGCCAATCCTTGCAAATGTTTCACCATCACAACCCACCCATCCCAACACCAAGCCCTACATGCGACCACAAAGCATGGACACCCATCACCTAAGCATGCCCACTGCACATACCCATCCCCCCCCAAACCACCGTCACAAAAGCCCCCACACAGGAATGCAAGCACTGGGGTACACGGGCACCCACCCATTGCACGCCATGGCACACACAGAAGCAATAACCATATTTGTATACCCCTGCAGGACCCGAACGCCACGTCACCGCGCAGGTGGGTCCACAAATGTCCTCTCCACCCCCAGTAGAGGCCCACAGTGATGACAGCAGCTCTGTCTCCCTGGATCTAGATGACCAGCCCGACCAACCGGGACAGTCGGTTCCCCTCAGACAGCCACAGGCCACAGCAGACCTTCCCCTTTCTGGGAACACCAGCACAGCACCCACCCAGCGGGCCCATACCCCTGTCCCCAGGACACATCAATCAGCGGTGTGTCCACCACTACAGGGCACCCAGGTTAACCCACCACCCCAACAACAACAGGGACCTGGGGGCAGTGGTAGTGGGCACACGGTCCAGGGGACAGAGGCCCAGGGAAACAGGGGAACTGGGAGGACTGCTATGCTACATGGGGGAGCCAGGCCCAGGGAACCCACTCTCCACGAGGCCCTCTCCTCCATCATGGGAGCCTACCACCACTCCCAGGAGACAATGGCGACGGTCCTGGCCAGGTTTCAGGAGATCCAGCTTCTGCAGGAGCAACAGTATATGGGGTTGAGGGAGGAACTAAGAAACATCAGTTCCGCCATGGGCACCATCGTAGTGGCTCTGAATCAGGTAGTCACCACATTGCGGGACACTGTGGCACCACAAAGGGCCCCTGTCACTAGCATGGACCAAGAAGTGCCTACCACCTCCGCCGGCGCTAGTTGACAGGAGGCCCCGACACAAGACCAACAGGTCACAAGAACCCCACCCCCTGCAGAAGGAGAACCACCCCGCAAGCGGGCCCTGAGATCCAGGAAGAAGACAGAGTAAGATGCCAAGACCCCCGCCAGCAAAGGATACCTCCCTGATTGTCATCCCACTATCCCACATTGTCACCCTGTCCAACCTTAAACTGCCCCTGCTCCACTTTCCACAGGCATTTGGACAATGCTCCTGTGATACTGATAGTCTGGACTCTGCCATGGACAATCCTCCACCATCACCCCTCACCGATTTGCAACCACCCACCAATTTAGAGCACTCTAATAAACACACTTATTGCACAAAACAATCTGGAGCCTGGCTGTGATTTTGTACAAATGTATTAGACATGACCGTGCCGAAATGTATATGTACATTGTGATGACAACATACCACTATCACACAGCTGTAGTCCATGGAAAACAAAGCAGATGTCACGCAGTGGGGCCCACATCTCTGAAATCGGAAGGGAAAGTCACAACTCAGTTACCATACACTGGGGGAAAAGGTCAGACAGTAGAGAGGTAGTACTCTTTAAGTAAATGTAATATGCCAGTGTGGATCCTTACCTGTGTGTCATTGGAAATACTGCTGTATTACTGTGTTCCGGTTCTCTATGTCGTCCTCTTCGCCTTCCTCCTCTTCACTGTCCACAGGCTCCACAGCTGCTACAACACCACCATCTGGACCATCCTCCTGCAGAAAAGGCACCTGGCGTCGCAAAGCCAGGTTGTGAAGCATACAGCAGGCCACGATGATCTGGCACACCTTCTTTGGTGAGTACATTAGGGATCCACCTGTCATATGGAGGCACCTAAGCCTGGCCTTCAGGAGGCCGAAGGTCCGCTCGATCACCCTCCTAGTTCACCCATGGGCCTCATTGTACCGTTCCTCTGCCCTTGTCCTGGGATTCCTCACTGGGGTCAGTAGCCATGACAGGTTGGGGTAACCAGAGTCACCAATTAGCCACACAAGGTGCCTCTGGAGTTGACCCATCACGTAAGGGATGCTGCTATTCCGCATGATGTACGCATCATGTACTGACCCAGGGAACTTGCCATTAACATGGGAGATGTACTAGTCAGCCAAACAGACCATCTGGACATTCATGGAATGATAACTCTTCCTGTTCCTGTACACCTGTTCACTCCTGCTGGGGGGGACCAAAGCAACATGTGTCCCATCGATGGCACCTATGATGTTGGGAATATGTCCAAGGGCATAGAAATCTACCTTCACTGTAGCCAAATCCCCCACCTCAGGGAAGACGATGTAGCTCCGCATGTGTTTCAGCAGGGCAGACAACACTCTGGACAACACCTTGGAAAACATGGGCTGGGACATCCCTGATGATATGGCCACTGTTGTTTGAAATGACCCACTTGCTAAGAAATGGAGTACTGACAGAACCTGCACTAGAAGGGGGATCCCTGTGGGTTGGCGGATTGGTGACATCAGGTCTGGCTCTAGCTGGGCACACAGTTCCTGTATAGTGGCTCTGTCAAGCCTGTATGTCAGTATGACATGTCTTTCGTCCATTGTCAACAGGTCCACCAGCGGTCTGTACACGGGAAGATTCCTCCATCTCCTCGCATATCCCAGCGGACGGTGCCTCTGAAGGACAACAGCGAGCACAGAGTCAATCAACCCACAGGTACGTTCCCACAGCTTGCACATAACACGATTCCCAATGCATTGTATGGCTTGTATGAGTGTCGATGCAAGGCCTAGGTATGTGTGACTCAGTAGAAATTAAGCCATGTGGGCCCTTGAAATGGCGGCTGCCTGACCTGTGAAGTGCGACAATGGGATGTGAGGTCAATGCGCTGGCATGGCACACCGTGGCGGTAGGCGGTTGAAGACCGCGGCGCAAAGCAGCATTGGTTAACATTGAACCCTATGGCTCCCAGGAGCCAATGACGATGTGCGCCGGTGGTCGCGGTACGCACCGTCGCGGTACGCACCGCCGCGGGCGTGACCGCCATTTTCTATCTGCTTAATCACTCGATACCCCATCTTCCACAGGAGAGGACCTACACTGCAAGTGCTGCTGTGACCTCGGTCTGGAAGAGACAATGGCTCATGCAACTGGGGAAAGGGCCCCTGCCTTCACTGCTCAGGAATTGGAGAAACTCGTGGATGGGGTCCTCCCCCAGTATGCGCTACTCTACGGTCCTCTAGACCAACAGGTAAGTACACTGGGACCATGCTTTGTGGCCAATGCCTGTGTTGAGTCGGGTGGATGATAGATGGTGGGGAGGGGTGCGAATGAGGCATGCATCAAACGACGGATGACAGGATGTGCCACATGGCAAGGGTAGGGATGGGGGGCCACTCACATTGAGGGTGCAGAAGGTGATGACTCTTTTTCTTCCCCTGTACATTTCACATAGGTCAGCGCCCACCAGAAAATCGACATTTGCCGTGCCATCGCCTAGGACGTCCGGGCCCTGGGGGTCCACCAGCGACGGGGCACCCACTGCCGGAAGAGATGGGAGGACATCCGAAGCTGGAGCAGGAAGACGGCGGAGGCTCAGCTGGGGATGGCCTCCCAACGTGGGAGGGGTGCCAGTCGTAATTTGACCCCCCTGATGTCCCGGATCCTGGCGGTGGCCTACCCCGATTTGGATGGGCGCGCGAGGACATCACAGCAGACACAAGGGGGTGAGTACACTCTAATCCTGGTGACTTTGCGCGCAGTGGAGGTGTCTGGGTGGGGGAGGAGGGCTGTGGGTATCCCTAGGCCAGGGCGATTTCTGTAGGCTAGGCCCCTCCGTAAGACATGGCCCTGTGCCCCGCCCCCCACCTCTGTAGGGTGCCAAGTACATGTATCCATGGCCCTGTGTCATCTATGTGTGCAGATGTTGTCCATAGGCTTGTAGGACATGTCCCACGGATTGAGTAGTGGACCCCAAGTGCGCGGCGTAGTGCAGGGGGCTTCTGTGTCTGTCCTATCCGCCAACGGTGTCGCCAATGCATGCACTCAACATGTCTTTATTTCTCCCCCCCCTTTTTTGTGGTCTTCCTGTTCATGTGTGCATTAGCATCATCAGGCAGAGGAGAAGTGGCATCGGAGCACAAGGGAGCTGCATCCCACATGGCCATGGAGGGCCACGCAACGGACTCCGAATACACCAGTGGGACGGAGGGCGAGGGGAGCTCCACAGCGGGGACTCATGCAGACATTAGTGACAGCCACTCGTCCTCTGAAGGGAGCTCCCTTGTGGTGGCGGCAACATCCGTGCCCCCCGCAACAACAGGTACAGCCGCCACCCAGCGCACCAGCACTGCCCTCCCAGCAGCCCCTCAGGGTTTGCCCCGTGCCCGCTCACCCAGGAAGGTGGGCATCTCCTTCGCCCCAGGCACCTCAGGCCCTGCCCCAGTCACCCCTGCTGCCCTCAGTGAGGAGGTCATTGACCTCCTGAGGACGCTCATTGTTGGGCAGTCTACCCTTTTGAATGCCATCCAGGGTGTAGAAAGGGAGGTGCACCAGAGTAATGCATACCTGGAGGGAATTCATTCCGGTCAGGCTGCCCATCAGCGATCGTTCAACACTCTGGCCTCAGCACTGATGGCAGCAATTGTCCCTGTCTCTAGCCTCCCCCCTCCAACTTCCTCCACCCATACCCTATCACCTGTACCACTGCCTATCCCAGACACACCATCAGACCAGCCTGCACACACCTCAACACCCAAGGGAAGCTCATCCAGACATAAGCACCACACATCACACAAGCATTCACACAAGCAACATCCACATACAGACATACCAACACCCACTGCCTCCACTGTGTCCCCCTCCTCCTCGTCTCCCTCCTCCCTCCCTGCCACGTCTCCACTCACACCTGCATGCACAACATCTTCAGCCACTACGTCCATCACCAGCACACCCACCAGAACACCCCGCACACGTGCAGTCACCACCCCCACTACCATTTACACGTCCCCTGTGTCCTCTCCCACTGTGTCTGTGACCCCCTCTTCCAAGCTACACAAACGCAGGCAGCCACCCACCCAACAGCCATCCACCTCACGACAGCATCCAGCCCAAGCACCTGCACCCAAAGACACCAGACTGAAAACTCCTACAACCACAACCTCTTCCTCCACTCCCATACCCACTACACCTACCCGTCCCTCTCTTCCTAAATTGCTTTTCCTTTCTAAACTTGACCTCTTTCCAACAACTCCCCCACCCCGTCCATCTCATAGGACTCCAGTCAGCACCTCAGCCACCACAAAAGCGGGACCTGTAAAGACAGTTTGCCATGGACTGTGGAGTCCTCCACCCTCAAGGGCAGCCAGTTCAGTTAGGAGCCAAGGCACGGCCAGCCCACCCCCGGTAAAGCACCCGAAGATTGCCAGTGGCAGCCGCGAGAGGCCGAAGACCCCAGGGACCAAAATTCCTACCATGGCTCCGGCAGGAAGTGTGGTGCCACCTGGCACACCGCCAAAGGTGGGAAAGGGCCACAGGCGAACAGGGAAGGGTGGGAAGGGCAGCACGCCCGACAAGTCCGCCAGCAGGCCAGCTGGCCAGGAGGGCCCCGCCAGCCCTATCCAAGGTGGGCAGGAGGACACCCACAGGCCCGGTACTGCAGCCTAGGAGGGCCCGCAAGCCCCATCCCAGGTGGGCAGGAGGACACCCACAGGCCCAGTACTGCAGCCCAGGAGGGCCCCGCAAGCCACACGACAGATGGGCAGGAAGGCACCGCCAGCCACAGGTCAGGTGGCGTCTGACCTCCATGCCATGGCCGGATCCGCTGCACTGGGCCCTTCATCTCAAGCACCGCTGAACAGGGCACCGCCGTCTCAAGCACCGCTGCACTGGGCCCTTCATCTCAAGCACCGCTGCACTGGGCCCTTCATCTCAAGCACCGCTGCACTTGGCCCTTCATCTCAAGCACAGCTGAACAGGGCACCGCCGTCTCAAGCACCGCTGCACTCGGCACCGCCGTCTTAAGCACGGCTGAACAGGGCACCGCCGTCTCAAGCACTGCTGAACAGGGCACCCCCGTCTCAAGCACCGCTGAACAGGGCACCGCCGTCTCAAGCACCGCTGCACTGGGCACCGCCGTCTCAAGCACCGCTGCACTGGGCCCTTCATCTCAAGCACCGCTGCACTGGGCACCGTCGTCTCAAGCACCGCTGCACTGGGCCCTTCATCTCAAGCACCGCTGAACAGGGCACCGCCGTCTCAAGCACCGCTGAACAGGGCACCGCCGTCTCAAGCACCGCTGCACTGGGCCCTTCATCTCAAGCACCGCTGAACAGGGCATCGCCATCTCAAGCACCGCTGCACTGGGCACCGCCGTCTGAAGCACCGCTGAACAGGGCACCGCCGTCTCAAGCACCGCTGCACTGGGCACCACCGTCTCAAGCACCGCTGCACTGGGCCCTTCATCTCAAGCACCGCTGCACTAGGCACCGCCATCACAAGCACTGCTGAACAGGGCACCGCCGTCTCAAGCACCGCTGCACTGGGCACCGCCGTCTCAAGCACCGCTGCACTGGGCCCTTCATCTCAAGCACCGCTGCAATGGGCACCGCAGTCTCAAGCACCGCTGAACAGGGCACTGCCGTCTCAAGCACCGCTGCACTGGGCCCTTCATCTCAAGCACCGCTGCACTGGGCACCGCCGTCTCAAGCACCGCTGCACTGGGCCCTTCATCTCAAGCACCGCTGAACAGGGCACCGCCGTCTCAAGCACCGCTGATCAGGGCACCGCCGTCTCAAGCACCGCTGCACTGGGCCCTTCATCTCAAGCACCGCTGAACAGGGCACCGCCGTCTCAAGCACCGCTGCACTGGGCCCTTCATCTCAAGCACAGCTGCACTGGGCCCTTCATCTCAAGCACCGCTGAACAGGGCACCGCCGTCTCAAGCACCGCTGAACAGGGCACCACCGCCTCAAGCACCGCTGCACTGGGGCCTTCATCTCAAGCACCGCTGAACAGGGCACCGCCGTCTCAAGCACCGCTGCACTGGGCCCTTCATCTCAAGCACCGCTGCACTGGGCCCTTCATCTCAAGCACCGCTGAACAGGGCACCGCCGTCTCAAGCACCACTGGCCCATTGGCAGAAGGGGCAGGCCCGCATCTGTGTCGGGCAGGGCTGCACGAAGCACTCTAGGCACCAGTCCCCCTCCAGAACCAGTGGAGACTGTTATCCACTTGAGAGACTGTGGCTTTGCACTCTCCAGGATGGAACAGTGGGCAACCCACCCACTGTAGAGACTTGAGAGACTGTGGCTTTGCACTCCCAGGATAAAGCAGTGGGCAAACCACTCACTGTAGAGACGAGAGACTGTGGGGGTCATTCTGACCCCGGCGGTCATGGACCGCCGGGGCCAGGGTTGGCGGGAGCACCGCCAACAGGCTGGCGGTGCCCCGCAGGGCATTCTGACCGCGGCGGTTTTGCCGCGGTCAGAAGTGGAAAACCGGCGGTCTCCCGCCGGTTTTCCGATGCCCTTAAGAATCCTCCATGGCGGCGCAGCTCACTGCGCCGCCATGGGGATTCTGACAGCCCATACCGCCATCCTGTTCCTGGCGGTTCGCCCGCCAGGAACAGGATGGCGGTATGGGTTGTTGTGGGGCCCCTGGGGGCCCCTGCAGTGCCCATGCCAATGGCATGGGCACTGCAGGGGCCCCCATAGGAGGGCCCCACTATGTATTTCAGTGTCTGCTTTGCAGACACGGAAATACGCGACGGGTGCCACTGCACCCGTCGCACCTTCCCACTCCGCCGGCTCAATTCTGAGCCGGCGTCCTCGTGGGAAGGGTGTTTTGCACTGGGCTGGCGGGCGGCCTTTTGGCGGTCGCCCGCCAGCCCAGTGCAAAACCCAAAATACCCTCAGCGGTCTTTCGACCGCGGAGCGGTATTTTGGAGGGGGGAACTCTGGCGGGCAGCCTCCGCCGCCCGCCAGGGTGAGGATCACCCCCTGTGGCTTTGCACTCCCCAGGATAAAGCAGTGGGCAAACCACCCACTGTAGAGACTTGAGAGACTGTGGCTTTGCACTCCCCAGGATGGCACAGTGGGCAAACCACCCACTGTAGAGACTTGAGAGACTGTGGCTTTGCACTCCCCAGGATGGCAGAGTGGGAAACCCACCCACTGTAGAGACTTGAGAGACTGTGGCTTTGCACTCCCCAGGATAGAACAGTGGCCAAGGAGGCCCCTCGTGGATCTGGCGTCGTGGACTCATCTGGCTGAGGTGCCTCCCCTTCCCTATCCCCTGAGGTGCCTGTAGTTTTCCTATCTGATGCCTCTGCAGTGTTCTCTCCGTTGGAGTCAGGTATCCTGTGTGGGCTTTGCCCTTGTGATTTGGGCCCAGTGGTCCACTAACAATGACTGCTACAAATATCGGACTTGACAATTTATGTATATAAAAGTTTTAGATGTGTGATATATTTTTAAGCCAGTAATACAATATATTCGACTGTTTATAATCATTTCCTTTTGTCTTTGCATTCTTCTGGGGGGGTTTGGGGGGGGTAACTGTGATGTATTGCTATGCATTAATGTGTGTGTTGTAGTGGGTGAGGGTGGGGGTGGGTGTGTGGCGTATGTGTGTGCCCGTAATTATTTGCCTTCCCTGTGTCGTAGGTGCAGTACTCACCGTCGTCTTCTGCGCCGGCGTTCGTGCTCCTGGTAGAGGAGCAGGAAGACAATCGCTGGGAGGATGTGTAGTTCGGGTTCCATGATGTCCAGATTCCTCGTGGGGTGTATGGAGGTGAGCGTTTTCCTTTTGAATGGCTGTTTCCGCCGTGTTTTTAACGGCGGGGCTACCGCCCCGGAAAAGGTGGCGGATTGGTGGGTTGTGATAGGGTGGGCGGTACATTGACTCCCGTCTGTCTGTTGGCGGTGACCGTCGCGCTGTTTGTTTGTCCCGCCGTGGCGGGCGGTGTGTTGAAGTGACAGTCTCTATTGGCGGTTACCGCCAGGGTCGGAATTCCATTTTTTTTACCGCCTGCCAGTTGACGGTTTAGCCTCCGCTTTAACACCGACCGCCAGGGTTGGAATGACCCCCTATATATTTTTCGAAACACTGTGTGGTGTATTTTTGTGGTGCTATATTGTGTTATTGTATGATTTATTCCACAAATGCTTTACACATTGCCTTCTAAGTTAAGCCTGACTGCTCGTGCCAAGCTACCAGAGGGTGGGCAAAGGATAATTTTGGATTGTGTGTGACTCACCCTGACTAGAGTTAGGATTCTTGCTTGGACAGAGGGTAACCTGACTGCCAAACAAAAACCCAATTTCTAACATTGGTGATCAGCGGTGAGGATAGGACTTGTGTTTGTGCAGTGACATACAGTAGCTAAGTATTTCACTACCTACCCACAGTTGAAGGTCAACTTGATTTTTATCTCTTTTTGCAAATTCGTTTTTCCTGACAATTTTCAAAAACTAAGGGCCAGATGTAGGTAGCCTTTTGCGCCTCGCAAACGGCGAAAAACGCCGTTTGCGAGGCGCAAAAGGCCTCAAGCGATGCAGAAACACATTTTGCGAGTCGGAACCGACTTGCAAAATGTGTTTCCGACTCGCAAATAGGAAGGGTTGTGCCCTTTCTATTTGCGACCGCATCGCGATGTAGAGTTTATTTATGACCGCGAAAGCGGTCGCAAATCAACTCGCAGTTACCATCCACTTGAAGTGAATGGTAACTCATTTGCAAACGGGAAGGGGTCCCCATGGGACCCCTTCCCCTTTGTGAAAGCAAACAAAAATATTTTTTCAGAGCAGGCAGTGGTCCATACTCTGAAAAAAAAGGAACAAAAAGGTTTCAGTATTTTTTCTATTTGCAGCTCGTTTTCCTTTAAGGAAAACGGGCTGCAAAAAGAAAAAAAATCTGCTTTATTCAAAAGCAGTCATGGACATGGTTGTCTGCTGTCTCCAGCAGGCCACCATCCCCATGAATGCATAGACTCGCTATGGGGTCGCACACTGCGACACACCTCATAAATATTTATGAGTTGGGTCTTTGCGACCCCATAACGAGTCGCAGAAGGTGTCTGAGACACCTTTCTGCATTTCCTTTTGCGAGTTGCAAATTGCGAGTCGCTGGGACTCGCAATTTGCAACTCGCAAAAGGAAACCTACCTCCATCTGGCCCACAATCCTCACTCAACATGTCTCTGGCTGGGTCTCAAGTAGGAGATTTAGACCTAGCCTTGTTGGAGACATATACTGTCAAACAGCTAAGAGGGTTCTGCAGGGTGTTGAGAGTGCCACCCAAGGGGCCTCCAAAAAGGAGGACTTTCAAGTGGCGCTGAGGGCCTGGGCAGAAGCCCATATAGAGGAGGATGAGGAGCCAGAAAATGGCCTCTCAGAGGATTTATTGCCTTCAGTGGGTAATGTTACCACTGCAATTATGCCCCCTTCCAGACCAGGGAGCAGTGTCTCTGAGCAAAGCCTGATCGCACAAGAAAGGAGAGAAGAAAGGGAGTTCCAATTGCAAATGGCAAAACTGAAAATTTAACCCAAACAAGCTGAGGCTGAAGGAGCAGCCAAACTGGTGGAAGCTGAAAGAGCTTTGGCTGAAAAGAAACTATTGATGGCTCATGAACTGAGTCTCAAGGAGCTGGAGATCAAAGCGAGACAGTCTGAATCCAGCAATAATGGTGGCAGCATACAGACAGGACCTGCTGGAGAAAAGAAGGTTCGTATACCCAAAAATGTGGTGCCCAGTTTTGTGGAGGGAGATGACATAGATAAATGGTTAGCTGTTTATGAAGTTGCACTAAGGGCTCATGAGGTTCCTGAAGGGCAGTGGGGGTTAGCTATGTGGGGTTATGTGCCGCCATTGGGGAAGGACACACTTCTCACATTGGATCTACCTGATCAAAACACATACCCACTTCAGAAAGCCACTTTACTTGCCAAGTTTGGCACTGAATGGATGGGTGCGGGCAACAAAGTAGATAATTATAAGGGGTTATATGACTTGATTCTGAGAGAGTAAATGCTCAATACTACTTTTACAGAGTTGCACCAGCACTTGGTAGATAGTAAGCTGACTTATCCCAGGAAGCTTGCTGAGGAGGCGAACCTTTGGGTTAGCACCAGAGTGTCCAAAAAGGTACCTGGGGGGGACACCCACAAAGGTGGTCAGGGTTCCCAACAGAAGAAAGAGGGGGGAGATAAACTTACAGATAAGGAACTCTCCAAAGGCCCCCAAAAGAATTCCCAGGGAGGGGGTGGCAACCATTCCTTTTCCAGATTTGGGAAAAAGCCAAGGACTTATGATAAATCAGGGATATCCAACCCCAAATGCTTAGAGTGCTACCAATATGGTCACTATAAAGGCGACCCCCAGTGCTCCAAGAGGGCACCGTCCACTACTGAACAGACACCTGGGTTGACTAGTGTAGCGCTCGGGGGGAGATGGACCCAGATAGCTTTGGGGAGCAGGTAGAGATTTCCCTAGTGTCCCTGGGAGAAGGAGAAATGGTGACCAAAGCCCACATGCCCCAAAATACTTCCAAGTACAGGCAGTGGGTCACCATTGATGGGCAAAAGGTGGAGGCTCTGCGTGGCACAGGAGCCAGTATGACTACTATCAAGAGTCAGCTGGTGTCAACAGAGCAGATAGTCCATAATACATTCCACCAGGTCATAGTCGCTGACAATCGTGAGAGTCACCTACCGGTGGCTCTGGTTCCCTTTGAGTGTGGGGGCGTCTCTGGTACTCTGAAAGTAGCTGTGAGTCCTGCCATGCCGGTAGATTGTCTGTTAGGCAATGATCTTGAGCATACTGCTTGGAAAGAAGTAGAGCTCAGATCTCACCTGGAGATGTTAGGGTTACCTGAGTGGGTCTGCATGACCACACGGTCCATGGCTGACCGAGAGGGAAGTCAAGGGCGTCTGGAGCCTGGAACTATGGTACAGAGAACTGCCAAGAGAAGTGGCAAGGGGCGCGGGAAACCGGTCCCAGAAGTTCCTCCAGTGGTTGTCGGGGTTCCTGAGGAGGAGGCTCCCGAGCCAACTGGGGAAGACATTGCCACCCTAGGTGATCTACCTGAGCTTGCTGGCTGGCAAGTTGAGTGAGAACCCACCAGGGAGGAATTCTGCAAGGCGCAGAAAGAATGTCCCACTCTAGAGAGTATGAGGAAGCAAGCCTCAGCCCAGGCAGCAGGTGAAGCATCTGGCGATCACCACATATATTGGGAGAATGATCTCCTCTACAGTGAGCCTAAGGTTCCGGCCATTGGGGCAGCGCGTGCTCTGGTGGTCCCCCAGTGTTACCGAACCTTCCTACTGGGTCTGGCTCACGACATTCCCCTGGCAGGACATTTGGGGCAAGTCAAGACCTTTGACAGGCTTGTCACCCACTTTTATTGGCCCAGAATAAGGACAAACTCAGATACGTTCTGTAGATCTTGTCCTACCTGCCAGGCCAGTGGTAAAACAGGAAAAAGGGTTAAGACCCCCCTGATTCCACTTCCTGTCATTGGCACCCCCTTTGAAAGGGTGGGCATCGACATTGTTGGTCCATTGGACCCCAAAACTGCCCTAGGCAACAGGTTCATCCTGGTTTTGGTGGACCATGCCACCCGTTACCCAGAGGCAATCCCTCTGAGGACCAAAACTGCACTGGTGGTGACCAGAACTCTGATGGGGATATTTACCCATGTGGGATTCCCAAAGGAGATAGTGTCTGACAGAGGCACTAACTTCATGTCTGCATACATGAAGTCTATGTGGAATGCATGTGGTGTAACCTGCAAGTTCACCACACCCTATCACCACCGATCTAATAGTCTTGTGGAGAGATTCAACAAGACCTTGAAAGGCATGATCACAGGCCTCCATGAGGCCCTGAGGCATAAGTGGGATGTCCTCTTACCATGCCTTCTCTTTGCTTACAGAGAGGTACCCCAGAAGGGGGTAGGGTTCAGTCCCTTTGAGCTTCTCTATGGGTACTCTGCCAGGGGACCCTTAAGCATTGCCAAGGAGGGGTTGGAGAAAGCTCCAAAGGCACCCCCTCAGGATGTGGTCAGCTACATGTTGGCCCTCCGCAACCAGATGACCCGCTTCTGGAAAGAGGACAAAAGTATCCTTGAGGCCAGTCAAGAGGTAATGAAATGCTGGTATGACCAGAAGGCCACCCTGGTAGAGTTTCAACCTGGAGACAAAGTGTGGGTAATGGAGCCAGTAGAGCCTAGAGCTCTCCAGGACCGCTGGTCTGGCCCATTTGAAATAAAGGAGCAGAAAGGGGAGGCCACTTACCTAGTGGACCTCCAAACCCCTAGGAACCCCCTAAGGGTGCTCCATGTCAACCGACTAAAGCCTCATTTTGAGAGGTCTGAAGTCAACATGCTTCTGGTCACAGATGAAGGAATGGAAGAGAAGAGTGAACCTCTCCCCGACCTCCTCTCTGCCCAAGAGGGTGATTGGTCAGTGAAAGGTGTCATTCTCTCTGACTCCCTGACTCTAAACCAGAGAGGAGACTGCTATGAGCTGTTGGAGCAGTTCTCCCCCCTGTTCTCCCTTACTCCTGGACTGACCCACCTCTGTGTTCATGACATTGATACAGGTGACAGTCTCCCTGTGAAGAACAACATTTACAGGTTATTGGATAAGTTGAAGGCCAGCATCAAGGAGGAGGTCTCCAAGATGTTAGCTTTAAGGGTTATTGAGAAATCCACTAGTCCCTGGGCCAGCCCTGTGGTGTTGGTCCCTAAGGCTACTGCCCCAGGTGCGAAGCCAGAACTCCGGTTCTGTGTGGACTACCGGGGTCTCAACACAGTCACACGGACTGATGCTCACCCCATCCCCTGAGCGGATGAGCTCGTTGACAGGCTGGGCGCTACCAAGTTCCTGAGTATGTTTGATCTTACTTCAGGGTACTGGCAGATTGCCCTGACTAAGGGGGCTAAAGAGAGATCCGCATTTTCCACACCTGATGGCCATTACCAGTTCCGGGTGATGCCATTTGGGTTGAAAAATGCCCCCGCTACCTTCCAACGGTTGGTTAACGGGGTCCTAGCTGGCAAATATGCCTTCTGTGCAGCCTACCTGGACGACATAGCTATCTACAGTTCCAGCTGGGAGGAAGGCCTGCTCCACCTCAAGGAGGTGCTTCAGGCCCTGCGACAGGCAGGCCTGACAATCAAGGCTAGTAAGTGCCAGATTGGGCAGGGTTCCATGGTGTACTTGGGACACCTAGTGAGTGGTGGCAAGGTGCACCCACTCCAGGCCAAGATTTAAACTATCAAGGCCTGGCAACCACCTAGAACACAGACTGAGGTGAGAGCCTTTTTAGGCCTCACAGGATACTACCACAGATTTGTCAAGGGCTATGGTACCATTGTGTCACCCTTGACAGAACTCACTTCCAAGAAACAACCTAGGTTGGTGAATTCGACAGAGGTTTGTCAGAAAGCCTTTGACTCTCTGAAGGAAGCCATGTGCATGGCCCCCTTGCTCAAGGCCCCTGACTACTCCAAGGAATTTATTGTGCAGACAGACGCTTCAGAGCATGGCATAGGGGCGGTCCTAGCACAGCTAAAAGAGGAAGGCCTAGACCAACCAGTAGTCTTTATTAGCAGAAGGCTATTACCACGGGAACAGAGGTGGAGTGCTATTGAGAGAGAAGCTTTTGCTGTGGTCTGGGCACTGAAGAAGCTGAGGCCATACCTGTTTGGGACTCACCTCCAGGTTCAGACAGACCACAGGCCCCTCAGATGGCTCATGCAGATGAGGGGTGAAAATCCTAAACTCTTGAGGTGGTCCATTTCCCTACAGGGGATGGACTTTACGGTGGAGCATTGCCCAGGGGTTGACCACACCAATGCTGATGGTCTCTCCAGATACTTCTGCCTTAGCGATGAGAGCTCCAGGAGGTCGGGTAGCTCTCCCCACTTTCAGCTGGGGGGGACACATGTTAGACCTGACTACCTTAGGGTGGTCACCCCTAACTTTTTGCCTGCCTCCCTCCACTTTTTGGACACTGTTTTTGCCGGCTTTTAGACTCTGCACACTTTACCACTGCTAACCAGTGCTAAAGTGCATATGCTCTCTCCCTTTAAACATGGTAACCTTGGATCATACCTGATTGGACTATTTAATTTACTTATAAGTCCCTAGTAATGTGCACTATAGGTGCTTAGGGCCTGTAGATTAAATGCTACTAGTGGGCCTGCAGCACTGGTTGTGCCGCCCACTTAAGTAGCCCCTTTACCTTGTCTCAGGCCTGCCATTGCAAGGCCTGTGTGTGCAGTTTCACTGTCACCTCGACTTGGCATTTAGAAGTACTTGCCAAGCCTAAACCTCCCCTTTCTCCACATATAAGTCACCTCTAATGTGTGCCCTAGGTAACCCCTAGAGCAGGGTGCTGTGTGGGTGAAAGGCAGGACATGTACCTGTGTAGTTTGCATGTCCTGGTAGTGTAAAACTCCTAAAACTCGTTTTTACACTACTGTGAGGCCTGCTCCCTTCATAGGCTAACATTGGGGCTGCCCTCATACAGTATTGAAGCGGTAGCTGCTGATCTGAAAGGAGTAGGGAGGTCATATTTCGTATGGCCAGAATGGTAATACCAAATCCTGCTGACTGGTGAAGTTGGATTTAATATTACTATTCTAGAAATGCCACTTTTAGAAAGTGAGCATTTCTTTGCACTTAAATCTTTCTGTGCCTTACAATCCACGTCTGGCTGGGCCTAGCTGACAGCTCCTTGTGCATTCACTCAGACATACCCCAAACACAGGGTGCTCAGCCTCACTTGCATACATCTGCATTTTGAATGGGTCTTCCTGGGCTGGGAGGCTGGAGGGCCTGCTCTCACACAAAGGACTGCCACGCCCCCTACTGGGACCCTGGCAGACAGGATTGAACTGAAAGGGGACCTGGTGGCACTTCTTAGCCACTCTTTGAAGTCTCCCCCACTTCAAAGGCACATTTGGGTATAAAACAGGGCCTCTGCCCTACCTCATCAGACACTTGCTGGAGAAGAAAACCTGAACCAGAAGCTGCATCCTGCCAAGAAGAACTGCCTGGCTGGCTAAAGGACTCACCGGACTGCTTTCTACAAAGGACTGCTGCCTTGCTGTTGCCCTGCTGCCTTGCTGAACGCGAGAAAATCGCTGCACACTGACGCTGATCGACGCGACACCTTCGGGCAACCGGAACTTCAACGCACGGCCTCGCAAGGACAACGCCGCCCGACTTCCAGAGGGGAAATTGATGCAATGCCTACCGTGAGAACGAGAATTCTACGCACAGCCTCCCAGAATGATGCACAGCCAGAAAACAAGCCGAACAATCCACGCACAGACCCCGGGACATCTGGTAATCCCGCGACCCACAGAAAGAGACTGTCCGCACACCGGAAAACGATGGAAGACTTCCCCGCATGAAAAATAACAACACAAGTCCGTGTGTGCAGGGAAGAAATCGACGCACACACCATTTTTCCATGTATCTCTTCTTCTGTGCCCTTTGTGGAGATTTTCCACTTTAAACCAGGTACTTTGTGTTTGAAAGAGACGTTGTTTGCTTTTTAAAGACTTAAGACACTTTGGGGGGTCATACTGACCTCGGCGGTAAAAGGCCTTTACCGCCGGTCAGAAGTCCGCCATTCTACCGCCGCGGCCGCGGTAAACCGCCACGGTCATTCTGACCCACAACTGACAAATCCCCAAAAATCCGACCTCCACAGCAGGCCACCACATCAGCGGCCAGTGGTAAACTGGAGATGACCAAACCTCCACCGCCACGCCAACACAAACACGCCCATGTCATTCTGACCCACAAATCCACACAGCGGTCTTTCAACCGCAGTAGTCCATTGGCGGTACACACAGCCGCGGTCAAAATACACACCCAGCACCAACACACAGCCACATTGGACATTTTGAAATACACACACCTGAAACACATACACACAACACTCCCACATACCCAACACAATATAAAACACACACCCACATCACCCACAAACCCCTACGACCTAAGATCAGAGACGAAGGAGAGAGAGACACATCACAGAATAGAGAGCTACATCACACAGAGGCACACTACACCATCACACACACCACATAGAAGCACAAAGCACCACACACCAACACACTCATCACCACATACACCATCCCACACCTCATCCACACCACCTCATGGCACCCCAAAGGCACCCACGGTTTTCGGACCAAGAACTCCGGGTCATGGTGGAGGAAATAATAAGAGTTGAACCCCAGCTCTTCGGCTCACAGGTGCAGCACACCACTATAGCCAGGAAGGCGGAGCTATGGCAGCGGATCGTGGACAGGGTCAACGCGGTGGGACAGCATCCCAGAAATCGAGACGACATCCGCAAACGCTGGAACGACTTACGGGGAAAGGTGCGCTCGATGGTCTCGCGACACAACATTGCAGTACAGAAGACTGGCGGGGGACCCCCACCCACTCCACCCGAATTCACAGCATGGGAGCAAGAGGTACTAAACATCCTGCATCCTGATGGCCTCGCTGGAGTACACAGAGGAATGGACTCTGGTAAGTACAATATCAACTACTTCACCCCCCCCAGCATGCTAACCCCCACCCCCACCCTCACCCCCAACCCCCCATCACACATCCTCCCTGAGAATATCTCTCCAGCACAACCCACCCAACACCAACCCCTGCATGCCACCACAAACTATGGACACCCATCACCTAAGCATGACCACTGCACATACCCCCCCCAAACACCCCCACAACACCTCCCCCAAGGGAATGCCAGCACTGGGGGACAAGGGCACCCACAAATCGCACGCAATAGCACACAGAGAAACAATAACCATATTCTCTTACCCAATGCAGGACCCGAACGCCAACACACCGGTCAGGAGGGTCCAGAAATGTCCATCCCCCCCCCGGAAGAGGCCCCCAGTGATGACAGCAGCTCTGTCGACCTGGAACCTGATGACCAGCCCGGACCATCGGGGACCTCTGGACAGTCGGTTCCCCTCAGGCAGCCACAGGCCACAGCAGACCCAACCCCCTCTGGGAACAACAGCACAGCTCCCACCCAGCGGGCCCATGCCTCTGTCTCTAGGACAGGTCAATCAGCGGTGTGTCTGCCACTACAGGGCATCCAGGCTAACCCACCACCCCAACAACAACAGGGACCTGGGGGCAGTGGTAGTGGGCACACCGTCCAGGGGACAGAGGCCGGGGGAAACCGGGCAACTCGGAGGGCTGCTGTGCGACAGGGGGGGGAGGAGAGGCCCAGGGAACCCACTCTCCAAGAGGCCCTCACCACCATCATGGCAGCCTACCACCACTCCCAGGAGACGATGGCGACGGTACTGGCCAGGTTCCAGGAGATCCAGGCACAGCAGGAGGAACGCTACATGGGGTTCAGCAATCAACTCACCAACATCTCTACCGCTATGGGGAGCATAGTCCAGGCCGTGAACCGTATAGAAGACACGTTGCAGGACCATGTGGCACCACACAGGGCCCCTGTCACTAGCCCGGACCAGGAACAGCCTGCCACCTCCGCCGGCGCTAGTGGACAGGAGGCCCCACCACAACGACAGGCCACCAGAACCCCACCTCCTGCTGAAGAACAACCACCCCGCAAGAGGAGCCTGAGATCAAAAAAATAGACGGAGTAGGATGTCAAGACCCCCGCCAGCATGAGATACCCCCTGAAGTCATCCCACTGTCCCACATTGCCACCCTGTCCAACCTTGAACTGCCCCTGCTCCATCCTTCCACAGGCATATGGACAATGCACCTGTGAGACTGAGAACTGTACTCTGCCATGGACATTACTCCACCCCCACCCATCACCGTGTTAATATCATGTACCATTATCTAACACAAAAAATAAATCACTCAATGCACTGAAATCAATCAGGAGTCAGCCTGTATTATTTACAAATGTATAACACATTACAGATCAATTATGTTCTGTTAACTTTGTGCTGAACACATACCGAGGTCAATAAGCATTAGTCCATGGGCTAACCAAGCAGAAGTCACGCAGTGGGTCATACAGCACTGAAAAGGGAAGGGAAAATCAAACATCAGTTGAAAAGAACTGGGGGGAAATAGACAAAGTTGAGATGCAGGAGGCTTTCAGGAAAAGTAAAATGGCGTGGGTGATTCTTACCTGTGTGCTACTGAAAATACTGTTGGATAACTCTGTCCCTGTTGTCTGTGTCGTCCTCTGAGTCTTCCTCCTCTTCACTCTCCGCAGGCTCCACAGCTGCTTCAACACCACCATCTGGACCATCCTCCTGCAGGAAAGGCACCTGACGTCGCAATGCCAGATTGTGAAGCGTACAGCAGGCCACGATGATCTGGCACACCTTCTTTGGTGAGTACATCAGGGATCCCCCTGTCATATGCAGGCACCTAAACCTGGCCTTCAGGAGGCCAAAGGTCCTTTCTATGATCCTCCTAGTTCGCCCATGGGCTTCATTGTACCTTTCCTCTGCCCTGGTCCGGGGATTCCTCACTGGGGTCAATAGCCAAGGCAGGTTGGGGTAACCAGAGTCACCTATTAGCCACACACGTTGTCCCTGTAGCTGTTCCATCATATGAGGGATGCTGCTATTACGCATCACATACGCGTCATGCACTGAACCAGGGAACTTGGCATTCACATGGGAGATGTACTGGTCAGCCAAACAGACCACCTGGACGTTCATAGAATGGTAATTTTTCCTGTTTCTGTACACCTGCTCATCGTCTTTTGGGGGTACTAAGGCCACATGGGTCCCATCAATGGCACCAATTATGTTGGGAATATGTCCAAGGGCATAAAAATCACCCTTCACAGTGGCCAAATCAACCTCCTCAGGGAATAGAATGTAACTCTGCATGTGTTTCGTCAGGGCAGACAACACTCTAGACAAAACTTTTGAAAACATGGGCTGAGACATTCCAGATGACATGGCCACTGTTGTCTGGAATGAGCCACTTGCAAGAAAATGGAGGACTGACAGCACCTGCACCAGAGGGGGAATTCCTGTGGGTTGGCGGATGGGGGACATCAGGGCTGGCTCAAGCTGGGCACACAGTTCATGTATAGTGGCACGGTCAAGTCGGTATCGTAGTATGATGTGGCGTTCTTCCATTGTCGACAGGTCCACCAGCGGTCGGTACACGCGAGGATTCATCCTTCACCTCGCAAGTCCCAGCGGACGGTGCCTAGGAAGGACAACATGGAGCACAGAGTCAAGCAAATCACAGGTACGTTCACCACAGCTTGCATAGCACACGGTTATCTATGTATTGAAAGGCGTGTATGTGTGGCAATGCAAGGCCTAGGCCTGTGTGACGCAGTACAAATTATGCCATGTGGTCCCTTGAAATGGCGGCTGCCTGACCTGTGAAGTGGGACAATGGGATGTGAGGTCAATGTGCTGGTGTGGCACACCGTGGCGGTAGGCGGTCGAAGACCGCTATAGGAAGCCGCATTGGTTAACATTGAAGCCTATGGGTTTCAGGAGCCAATGACGAGGTGCACCGGCAGTCGCGGTACGCACCACCGCGGTACGCACCGCCGCGGGCGTGACCGCCATTTTCTATCTGCTTAATCACTCGAGACCTGATCATCCACAGGAGAGGACCTATACTGCAAGTGCTGCTGTGACCTCGGTCTGGAAGTGACAATGGCTGCTGAGACTGGGGAAAGGGCCCCTGCCTTCACGTCTGAAGAGTTGGAGAAGCTCGTGGATGGGGTCCTCCCCCAGTATGCGTTACTCTACGGTCCTCCAGACCAACAGGTAAGTACACCGGGTGCACATGGAATGGGCGATGCCTGTGTGGAGTCACTGCTGGGGATGGCCTCCCAACCTAGGAGGGGTGCCAGTCGTACCATGACCCCCCTGATGTCCCGGATCCTGGCGGTGGCCTACCCTGATTTGGATGGGCGCTTGAGGACATCACAGCAGACACAAGGGGGTGAGTATCAGCACATTCTCCTATCTTTCTGCGCAGTGGAGGCGTCTGGGTGGGGGAGGAGGGCTGTGGGTGACATTAGGCCAGGGCGCTTTCTGTAGTGTAGTCCTCTCCCTTAGGCATGGCCCTGTGCTCCCGGCCCCCACCTCTGTAGGGTGACAAGTACAGCTATTGATGGTCCAGCATCACACATGTGCGCGTTTGTCGTCTCTAGACCTGTTGTCCTAGTCAGAAGTACTGAGTAGTGTACCCCGAATGCGCGGCTTCGTGCATGAGGCTCCTGTGTCTGTCCTCTCCGCCAACGGTGTTGACATTGTATGCATTCAACCTGGTCTTCGTTTTTCTCCCCCCACCCTTCTTCTTCATCTTCTTGTGCATGTGTGCATTAGCATCATTAGGCGGAGGAGATTTGGCATCGGAGCACGAGGGAGCTGCAAGTCACAAGGCCCCGGTGGGCCCAGGAACAGACACTGAGGGGACCAGTGATCCGGAGGGTGAGGGGAGCACCACAACGGGGACCGGTGGTGAGACCAGCGACACAGACACGTCCTCGGATGGGTGCTCCCTAGCGGTGGCGGCAACATCCGTGCCCCCCGCCTCTACAGATACAGCCGCCACCCAGCGCACCAGCCCCGCCCTCCCAGCAGCCCCTCAGCCTACGCTCCGTGCCCGCTCGCCCAGGAAGGCGGGCGTCTCCTTCGCCCCAGGCACCTCAGCCCCTGCCCCTGTCACCCCTGCTGCCCTCAGTGTGGAGCTCAGTGACCTCCTGAGGACGCTCATTGTTGGGCAGACTACCCTTTTGAATGCCATCCAGGGGGTAGAAAGGGAGGTGCATCGGAGCAATGCCTACCTGCAGGGCATTCATTCGGGTCAGGCTGCCCATCAACGATCGTTCAATGCTCTGGCCTCAGCACTGACGGCAGCCATTGTCCCTGTTTCCAGCCTCCCTCTTCTGACTGCCTCCACCCTGTCTCTGTCTCCTGTTCCTCAGCCTATCCCATCCACACCATCTGACCAGCCTGCACACACCTCAACACCCAAGGGCAGCTCATCCAGACACAAGCACCACAGATCCCACAAACACTCACCCAAGCAACACCCAGATGCAGACATTCCAACAGTCACTACCACCTCTGTGTCCCCCTCCTCCTCGTCTCCCTCCTCCCTCCCTGTGACGTCTCCTCTCACACCTGCATGCACACCAACATCAGCCAGTGCTTCCATCACCACCACACCCTCCAGTACAGTCCGCACGCGTGCAGTCACCACCCCCACTGCCATTTACACGTCCCCTGTGTCCTCTCCCACTGTGTCTGTCACCCCCTCTTCCAAGACACACAAACGCAGGCAGCCACCCACCCAACAGACATCCACCTCACGACAGCCTACAGCACCAGCACCTTCACCCAATGACAGCACACCTGACTCTCCTACAACCACATCCTCTTCCTCCACTCCCATCACCACTTCTCCTACCCTTTACCTTGGCCCTAAAAAACTTTTCCTCGCTAATCTTAACCTCTTTCCCTCCGATGACCCACCCCCTCCATCTGCAAAGAGTCCCAAGAGCACCTCAGCCACCACCAGCCCAGCTTCGAGTGTCACTGTTGTGCATGGGTTCTGGAGTCCACCCTTTGCCAGCTGTGACACTTCAATCAGCAGCAAGGACACATCCAGCCCCCCCCCAGGCAAGAGGACCAGGAAACAAAAGGGCCGCCGTGAGAGGACTGACACGGCTGCCCCCAAGGAGCAAAGTTCGCCCACTTCACCTGCCACAACATCTAGGGGAGGCAAGGGCCCGAGAGTCACATCTAAGGAGCGAAAGGGCAGCAGGGCGGAGAAGTCAGGCAGCAGGAGCGCGGAGCAGGTGGGCCCCACATGCCACATCCCAGCTGTAAGGGAGGACACCAAAGGGCCCAGGACTCCGTCACCGAAGGGTCCAGAAACATCACGGTCGGAGGGCGACTGAGCAGGGAGTCCAGCCCAGGTCTGGCTCCCTTGACTTGCTGGATGAGCACCGCTGAACAGGGCCCGCCGCGCAGTAGAGCACCGCTGAACAGGGCCCCGCCGTGAAGATAGGCACCGCTGAACAGAGCCCCGCCGTGAAGATAGGCACCGCTGAACAGGGCCCCGCCGTGAAGATAGGCACCGCTGAACAGGGCCCGCCGTGCAGAAGAGCACCGCTGAACAGGGCCCCGCCGTGAAGATAGGCACCGCTGAACAGGGCCCCGCCGTGAAGATAGGCACTGCTGAACAGGGCCCCGCCGTGAAGATAGGCACCGCTGAACAAGGCCCCGCCGTGCAGAAGAGCACCGCTGAACAGGGCCCCGCCGTGAAGATAGGCACCGCTGAACAGGGCCCCGCCGTGCAGAAGAGCACCGCTGAACAGGGCCCCGCCGTGAAGATAGGCACCGCTGAACAGGGCCCCGCCGTGAAGATAGGCACCGCTGAACAGGGCCCCGCCGTGCAGAAGAGCACCGCTGAACAGGGCCCCGCCATCTCAAGCACCGCTCCGCTGGGCCCTTCCTGTCAAGCACCGCTACGCTGGGCACCGCCATCTCAAGCACCGCTCCGCTGGGCCCTTCCTGTCAAGCACCGCTACGCTGGACCCTTCCTGACAAGCACCGCTCCGCTGGGCACCGCCATCTCAAGCACCGCTCCGCTGGGCCCTTCCTGTCAAGCACCGCTCCGCTGGGCACCGCCGTCTCAAGCACCGCTCCGCTGGGCCCTTCCTGTCAAGCACCGCTACGCTGGGCACCGCCGTCTCAAGCACCGCTCCGCTGGGCCCTTCCTGTCAAGCACCGCTACGCTGGGCACCGCCGTCTCAAGCACCGCTCCGCTGGGCCCTTCCTGTCAAGCACCGCTACGCTGGGCCCTTCCTGACAAGCACCGCTCCGCTGGGCACCGCCATCTCAAGCACCGCTCCGCTGGGCCCTTCCTGTCAAGCACCGCTCCGCTGGGCCCTTCCTGTCAAGCACCGCTACGCTGGGCCCTTCCTGACAAGCACCGCTCCGCTGGGCACCGCCATCTCAAGCACCGCTCCGCTGGGCCCTTCCTGTCAAGCACCGCTCCGCTGGGCCCTTCCTGTCAAGCACCGCTCCGCTGGGCCCTTCCTGTCAAGCACCGCTACGCTGGGCCCTTCCTGTCAAGCACCGCTACGCTGGGCCCTTCCTGACAAGCACCGCTCCACTGGGCACCGCCATCTCAAGCACCGCTCCGCTGGGCCCTTCCTGTCAAGCACCGCTCCGCTGGGCCCTTCCTGTCAAGCACCGCTACGCTGGGCCCTTCCTGACAAGCACCGCTCCGCTGGGCACCGCCATCTCAAGCACCGCTCCGCTGGGCCCTTCCTGTCAAGCACCGCTCCGCTGGGCCCTTCCTGTCAAGCACCGCTCCGCTGGGCCCTTCCTGTCAAGCACCGCTCCGCTGGGCCCTTCCTGTCAAGCACCACTCCGCTGGGCACCGCCATCTCAAGCACCGCTCCGCTGGGCCCTTCCTGTCAAGCACTGTTAACGGTTCACTGTGCCCACCATGCCTCCTCCTTGACCAGTGGAGACTGTAATCTACCTGATGGACTGTGGCTTTGCACTCCCCAGGATGGCACAGTGGGCAGCCCACCCACTGTAGAGACTTGAGAGACTGTGGCTTCGCACTCCCCAGGATGGCACAGTGGGCAGCCCACCCACTGTAGAGACTTGTGAGACTGTGGCTTTGCACTCCCCAGGATGGCACAGTGGGCAGCCCACCCACTGTAGAGACTTGAGAGACTGTGGCTTTGCACTCCCCAGGATGGCACAGTGGGCATGGTGGCCCCTTCGTGGATCTGGCGTCGTGGACTCATGTGGCTGTGGTGCCCCCCCCTTCCCTTCCCCCTGAGGTGCCTGTAGTTTTTTCATCAGATGCCCCTGCAGTGTTCTTTCCAAAGGACTCAGGTCTCCTGTGTGGGCTTTGCCCTTGTGTCGCTACACTTTGACCCACGGACAATTCTATTTACTTTTGATGTACAGGACTAATTGCCTCGGTTCTCCATGGCAGTGTATATAGTATTATTTTGGTATGGATATTTTGCATAGTTGACCTATATTTTTCAGAGCCTATTTTTTACATAAATTTTTCTTCACAATTACATTATGTCTTTGCATTTTTCAGGGGGGTTTGGGTGGTGTCACTGTGCATTGTTGCTCTGCATTGGTGTGTACATAGTTTGGGGGGGTGGGGGTCGCATATGTGTGTGGCCGTAACCTTTCCTCCTCCCCCCTCCCGTGTGTCGTAGGTGCAGTACTCACTGTTGTCGTCTGCGCCGGCGTTCGTACTCGTGGTAGATGAGCAGGTAGACGAGAGCAGGTAGGATGTTTAATTCGGGTTCCATGCTGTCCTCCGTACTCGTGGAGTGTGTTTTGGTGAGCGTTTTCACGTTCGTGGTCTGTTTCCGCCGTGTTTTTATCGGCGGGGCTCCCGCCCCGGAAAAGGTGGCGGATTGGTGAGTTATGATAGTGTGGGCGGTACATTGTCTGCCGCCTGCCTGTTGGCGGTGACCGCCGCGCTGTTTGTCTGTACCGCCGTGGCGGTCGGAGTGTTAATGTGGAGGCCTGTGTTGGCGGTTCCCGCCAGGGTCAGAATTCCATTTTTTCGACCGCCGGCCTGTTGGCGGGTTGGCCGCCGCATTATCACCGACCGCCAGGGTTAGAATGACCCCCTTTATATCACTTTTCAGTGATATCTCTACAATTTCACATTGCATCTTTATTTCGTTTTGACCTACAATTATCCTGATAAATATTATATATTTTTCTAAACACTGTGTGGTGTATTTCTGGGGTGCTATATTGTGTTATTGTATGATTTATTTTACAAATACTTTACACATTGCCTTCTAAGTTAAGCCTGACTGCTCGTGCCAAGCTACCAGAGGGTGGACACAGGATAATTTTGGATTGTGTGTAACTTACCCTGACTAGAGTGAGGGTTCTTGCTTGGACAGAGGGTAACCTGACTGCCAACCAAAAAACCCATTTCTAACAATAAGGTATGGGTCTAAGGCAAATTAGGTAATGTTGTGCTTGGCTCCCCTGTTGCTCCTGTAGCCCAGAAGAGCTGTTGAAAGCACTGGCAGATGTTTGGGTGGGACATACACACAAAAAAATTTAAATGGATAACTCAGGGTTCCGAGTGACATCAAAGAC
The DNA here is from genome assembly GCF_031143425.1 of Pleurodeles waltl. Classification (NCBI taxonomy): domain Eukaryota; kingdom Metazoa; phylum Chordata; class Amphibia; order Caudata; family Salamandridae; genus Pleurodeles; species Pleurodeles waltl. The sequence continues at coordinate 1,064,789,545 of NC_090448.1, forward strand.
AATTTGGGTTTCACTCTCATTGTTTACTTCACTAGGTAGGAAAAGGATCACGCTGCTCCTCTAGCACACCAGATGTGAGGTTTGCAGGTGAGCAGGTGACTGGCAGATTGTGCGAGAGTTTCTCATCAATAAAATTAAATCCTACAATCCGGGACCATGACTGCAGCTCTTTGAATCTTGGCAGTTTAGCAGATGGCTACACTTGAACATTTGCATGAGTGAATGGATTCTCCCCAGCTCATGATGGCCAATGACATAATTCATTTCCCATTTGTCTAGCAGAGTAGGACATCTGGTTCCTCAAACAACTTACTTTCTTGGATTCTGAATCTGCATGGGCTTCGGATATCCAGTGATTTTGATATTGGCATCTGCCTGCAGACTCTATATCCCACTTTAACCTGATAGATATGGGTTAGTGGCAGGACACGATCAATGGCCAACGCCAGGGAGGGGTTTGAAAAATCCTCTGGTGTGTCGCATTTTAAACCCCTCGGAAGACACAGAACAGCTTCTGTGTCTCTTCCTGACCCCACACCCACCCCTCTGTGACGTCAGTGCACTAAGATGTGCACTGACGTCACACTACATTTTCCTCACTGCAGCAGGAAGCAGCAGGTAAGGAAACTTTCTGCTCTGGTGGGGAAAACGAGCCCGAAAGGGCCTCCCCACCATTCGGAATGGCCTCATTTGAAAGGGGAGATTCTCCCATTCCAAACCAGGCCTTCCTGGCCATGGATCACAGCCACAATCACCTCCGCACCCAGGGAAACCATACAGCTATTATTAAAAAATATATATACACCTATATATATATACAGGTATATGCATATATAGATATATCTATATATAAATATGTATATTAATAGATATCTATCTATCTGTCTATCTATATACATATATATATAGATATATATAGATACAAATATATATACATGTATTTAGGGAGATCACTTTTGTCAATACATGTGTGGTTTCCCTGGGAGCTGCAATGGGCCCCCAAGGAAACCACACCCACATATAAAAGTGATCGCTTTACTTTATATATATATATATATATGTATATATATATATATATATATTCACAACCAGTGCATTTCAACTGTAGCTTTTACGCGACAATAAAAAAGTCAGGCTAACTCTTGTGATTATGTTTCTCCTAGAAAACGATCTGACTTTTGTCTAGTGGCAGTTTTGATGCCATAAAGCAGCACAGAAGGTTTATATGCCTACTGCGAAGATCAAATCTGTATTTTATGTGAATAGCTGGGTGGATTAGTAAAGACAGCCATTACCTGCACTATAATACAAATCAAATGTATGTGTGAGGGGGGCTATGGAAAGATGAAGGGAACTTTTGCTGGGTGGTAGTGAGGGAATCCAAAGAGGTGGTCATGGGAGTGGGAACACCAATAATGTTTGTTGGACTGTGCGCCAGAGGGTCTGAAAACTGTGATGATTGGTATGTGACAAGGTGAAGTAAAAGTGTGTATTTTTTGTTTTTTTTGAGTGTCTTGAAGAACCTGCAGATTGAGGGAAGAAGCAAAGGTAATGTGACCTTTACTGTTCTGTTACACGCATCACACACACACACCCACCAGAAATTTTGTGACTGTCTACATGGGCTAGTATTTTAGAGCAAAATTTTAGTCAGTAGCAGAGATTGTGTCTCGTCAGATGACTATCGCTCTAGCCCTAATTCGGGTTATAGAGGACAGCTCTGACGTCGGATCAGCATCTGAGGGATAGGACAATGGCACAGACTTTGTGAGTGATTTTTCAGTTGGAGGAGTCTCGTCCGACAAATCCTCTTCCAGTGATTCTGAAGGTGATGAGGACAATCCTGCTGTCCCTCCGCAAGCACAGCTGTGCAGCCCGACAATAGCAGGTTAGCCCAACACAGAGAACAGGTGCATGCGTCGGCAAGCAAGGAGAGAGTGCTCTCTTGGGATCGCCCTAATTTAGTTCAGCCCCAAATTCCACTGCCCAAATCGTATTTTGGAGACATCAAAATTATCTATCACAAAACAACTTGGTTTTGTAAGGCAGGTACCTACGTTTTTGGCACAGGGCTCGGTTGGCATAAAGGGAAACCTACCAAACCGTAACATTTCTGGAAACTAGACATCTGGGAGAGTCTACGGAGGTGTAGTTGTGTGGATTCCCCAAAGTTTTCTTACACAGAATACCCCGCAAATGTGAAATGTTGAATAACAACTCTATTTTTTTATTGCATTTCTGTCACACAAACTACAGGAATATGCTGGGATTCACAAAGTTCCTACAACCCAGTGTTTCCCCACTTGTCCTGATAAAAATTCTACCCCACTTGAGTGCCTGTACCTAGTGCCTGCGTCAGAATGGATCACCCCAGGTCCACAGTTGTCCTCATGTGAGGACTAACATTGACCGTTGTGTGATCCTTTTCTGACACAGGTAATAGACCTCCTCACTCAAGTGAGGTACTATTTTTATCGGGAGACTTTGGGGAGCGCTGGGTGGAAGGAAATTTGTGACTCCTCTCATATTCCAGAACTTTCTATCACCGAAATGTGAGGAAAAGGTGTTTTTTTTGCCAAATTTTGAGGTTTGCAAAGGATTCTGGATAACAGAACCTGTCGAGAGCACCACCAGTTACTTCATCCTTGGTTCCCCTAGGTGTCTAGTTTTAGAAAATATACAGGTTTTAACAGTTTTCCTAGGTGCCGGATGAGCTAGAGACCAAAATCCACAGCTAGGCACTTTCCAAAAAACACGTCAGTTTTCATTGTAAAAATTTGATGTGTCCATGTTGCATTTTGGGGCGTTTCCAGTCGCAGGCAGTTGGCCTACCAAAAAAAATGAGGTACCATTTTTTATTGGGAGACTTTAGGGAATGCTGGGTGGAAGGAAATTTGTGGCTCCTCTCAGATTCCAGAACTTTCCATCACCAAAATGTGAGGAAAAAGTTTCTTTTGCCAAATTTTGAGGTTTTCAAAGTATTCTGGGTAACCGAATCTGGTGAGAGCCCCACAAGCACCTCATCCTGGATAGTTATATGGAGGATAAATTACAGCAGTCAAGTATTAATAGAAATAGAAATCCCCACTGGTTTAATCACGTTTGTACATTTGCCCTCAAAGATCTAAAGAAGATTTCTAACTCTGTTCCACGCAATCAAGCTGATATAAAAAAGGCCAGAAGGACTTATCAGGTCACCCTTGCTTCTAGGAAGAAACAATTCAGGGAGCTTGCCTGGGATTAATTAATTGAGGCTAGTAGTAGTGACTTTTTGGAAGGTGGTCAGCTCCACCCCACTTGTGGAGAAAGATAATTCGATAATAGATACTGTTGTCCCCTCGCAAACTTGGTTGGAGTATTTCTCCAAAATTTTTAACATAGAAGCCAATACTCCCAGAGAGACCTGTCTGGGTTGGTTAAAGGGGGGAATGTATCTTTAATAGCCCCTCATAATTTACCGGAAGTATCTGAGGTATTCAAGGCTATCGAAAACTGCCCCTCTGATAAAGCTCCGGGCCCAGACAGAATTCCAGCTGACATACATAAAGCTATACCCGAATTTTGGGCCCCACTCCTAACTAATGTTTTAAGGGCTGCTATGGCTGGCCCTCTGTTAGACACCTGGAGTGAAGCGATCATTGTGCCCATCTTTAAGAAGGGAGACAGAGCATATCAGCAGTGTTATCGCCCAATTTCTCTTTTAGACAGTTCCGTGAAGATCTTAGGACGTTTGTTATTGAGCAAGTTAGAACACTGGGCTAAGGAGTTGAATAGTCTATCGAAGATCCAGTTTGGGTTTCGACCAGGACTGGTCACAATTGAACAGACTCTCAATTTAACCCTGATAGTACAGAAATACACCAAAGCTAAAAAAGGCTCCACATAGCCTTTATGGACTTATCCTGTGGTTTTTACACAGTTGATAGACACAAATTGTGGTCTGTTATGTTAGATATGGGAATTGATGAGGAACTGATCTCCTTACTCAGTAGACTCCATGTTTGCACCACCGCCCGGGTTCATTTTAGCCAGAAGGGTGATCTTGCTGAAGAATTCTGCTCTTTGAAGGGAGTTAGAAAGGGGGGTGTGTTGGCCCCTTTCCTCTTTCTGCTTTACATTAATGGTTTCGAAGACTTTTTATGTAAGATGGGGAAGGAATCCCTGCTTATTAATTTTCAGCCACTTCCAGTTTTACTCTATGCGGACGATGCTGTCCTTATGTCAAGGACTGCAAATGGCCTGCAATCCCTATTAGATGCTTTTAATATTTTTTATGGGAAATCTTGGTCTTAGAATTAACAGATCAAAATCATATGTGATGAAGTGTGGTCCAAGGTCATAAAAAAGCAGGACATTTGTCTTGGAGGGGGATGAAATACCCATTTTTACTTATTTAGGGGTCACAATTGATGTGGATTTTAACTGGAAATCTTTAATAAACGTTCATATTTTGCAGTTTTGGAGAGCCATTAACGCAGCTTTTAAGGTTCTCAAAGAAATTGCCTCTTAACCAGTTAAGGAAAAGATGGTCATCTTCAAAAGCAAATGTCTTTCAATTGCCACATTTGGAGCTGGGGTGTGGGGTTACATGAACTGCTCAAGTTTACAGGTAGCGGAAAATAAGTTTTTGAGACGATTATTAGCAGTCCCCCAATCCACCCCAGCTGCTTTTTGTCATGATGAAGTGGGGCTCAGGGAAATAGCTGATTATATAAGAGTGCAACCTTTATTGCTTTGGTTAAGAGTATGAACAGATCCTGAAGCTCATTTATGCAGATCTGTGATCAGGGACTGTCTGTCATTGACGCGCTCTGTGGATATCTCTTGGATCAGATATGTGAATCTTATGTTCTCGCGCCTTGGGGTAAAGGAATATTTCCAGGATCCCACCTCCTTGTCGAGGGGGCTATACTGAGAACTAAGGACCTGTATTTGCACCCTAATTATAATTCAGATTTAACAAGTAACATGTCTGGGGCCCGGGAGCGTTTGTCTTTAAAGTCACTATTTCGTAAGTTATATCTTAGTATGATTACTTCCGAACAGCATAGGTTTTTACTTACTAGATTTCATTTGAAAACCATACAATTTTTATTGGCATTTCCTACTCAAGGCACCTGGTTCAAGAAACTGCCTCCATGTGGCTGTAATGGTAGATCGCATCAAAGCACTTTCATTTTATCTTTTTTTGTAATTTATACAGAGCCCCCAGAACAAGGTTTTTATGCCCTGCCCTTCTTCTCTCGGGCATTAGACGTAGTTATCCTGGTTTTTTTTATTGACAGGACTTGGGCAGAGAGGAGATAATAGAGGCGGTGCTAAATTTTATAAATGCTGCTATTCAAATTCGTAATCAATATTAATTATTTTTCTAATCTGTTTTTTATATCTGATATTGTTATTTACCTCTGTTTATCATGAATATGATGTTTGTAATCGATTGTGTCTTATGTGGCTCTTTTGAGCCGAATAAAGTATCTTTGATCTGATCTGACCTTATCCTGGATTCCCCTAGGTGTCTAGTTTTCAAAGTGCAAGGGTTTGGTAGGTTTCCCTAGGTGCTGGCTGAGCTAGAGGGCAGAATCCACAGCTAGGCACTTTCCAAAAAACACGTTAGATTTTAATGTAAAAATGTGATGTGTCCATATTGCGTTTCTTGTCGCAGGCACTAGGCCTACCCACACAAGTGAGGTACCATTTTTATCAGGAAACTTGAGAGAACACAAAATAGAAGAACAAATGCTATTGTCCCTTGCCTTTCTCTAAATTGTTTTCTTCCATATGTCAGCCATTGTGTAAAAAAAGAAGTCTATTTGAGAAATACACTGTAACTTACATGCTAGTATGGGGACCCCGAAATTTAGAGATTTGCAAATAACCATTGCTTCTCAACACCTTATCTTGTGCCCACTTGGGAAATACAAGGGTTTCCTTGATACCTATTTTTAACTCTTCATATTTCACAAAATGAATTGCTGTATATCCAGTATACAATGAAAACCCATTGCAAGGGGCAGCTCATTTATTGGCTCTGGGTACCTAGGGTTCTTGATGAACCTACAAGCCCTATATATCTGCGCAATCATACGGGTCCAACAGACATAACGGTATATTGTATTTAAAAGTCTGCTATAGCTGGAAAAAGTAATTGAAGAAAACGTGGACAGAAATGGCTCTTTTTTCACCTCAATTTCAATATTTTTTTATTTCAGCTGTTACTTTCTGCTGGAAAACCTTGAAAGATCTACACAAATGACCAAGTGCTGAATTCAGAATGTTGTCTACTTTCCCGAAATGTTTAGCTGTCTCAGATCCAGCATTGGTTTCACACCCATTTCTGTCACTAACTGGAAGAGGGCTGAAAGCACAAAAAATCGTAAAAATGGGGTATGTACCAGTAAAACGCCAAAATTGTGTTGAAAAATGTGGTTTTCTGATTCAAGTCTGTCTGTTCCTGAAAGCTGGGAAGATGGTGATTTTAGCACCACAAACCCTTTGTTGATGCCTTTTTCAGGGGAAAAACACATGCTTTCTTCTGCAGCTCTTTGTTTCTGAAAAAAACATGACATTTTAGCTATATTTTGGCTATTTACTTGGTCTCCTAAGGCCCAGCAGCTAAGGGGTTAAGTTCAAACTAAAAATCCTAGGAGATGCTGACTGTACCTGTGCTTTCAACTGGGTTGTGTTCTCAATGAAAAAGCATCAACCACCCTATCCACTAAAAACCATAACTGAATGCTCCTGTAACTGAAATAGAACTGCCTAGTACCATTACAGGTGGTGAGAGGATGTTAGATATTATTAATATACTACCCGTAAAATTAACGCTGGGGTCTGATACGTGTCTCATTTGGCAAACAATTAAGAGATCTGCCACAGGGTCGGATAAAGCAGTCATGCCAGTCACTCATTTGTAATTTGGCACCCGTTTTATGAGGTTAAGAGCATTTTACCTCCTCAGGGTTTCCTGCAAGAAAAATATGACATGATTATTTTAAATAAACCATTACATTATCTTGCCTAACATGTAACTCGTGAATTGTGCAAAGTGTGTGAGGTAATTTAATTTAAGAATCACATTTTTTCACTAGTATTAAGTTAGTTCTGCCCAGCAGTTCCATCTGTTTTCCTTCACTCATGAATATGTACTTTGTTGAATAAGAAAATAGTGAAACTAATGGTATAGATACATATATATATATATATATATACATATATATATATATATATGTATATATATATATATATATATATATTTTTATATATATATATATATATATATATATACATATACATCTGTGAGCAAGGCCTCATGTCATAATATGGCGTGGGACATCATATTGTAACAGTTATGAAGCCCTGGAAAATAATGTGTAAATGGAAAAGCTTTAGAAATGCATGACAAGAAAATCAAAGGTAAATATAGTTACAAAATACAAAATCACAATGGTATGCAAGGTACAAATGAGCAATTGATAAAGCCACAATCAAGCCCAGGTGGGCAATAAACCTTGACTGTGTAAAGCTGCTTTGAGCCAGATGTTCGACACATTTTATCAGTTTTATCACATTTTATCAATTTATTTTAACAGCCAATTTGGCCGTTTGCGAATGGTAAAATGTGTTATGGAATGTACCAAAGGCAAAATGCAAGTCAGCAACTTGTTACCAACTCGCATTTTGCTTTTGCGATTCAGTATTAGGAAGTGGCGTGTTTAGGGCGTCCCTTCCTAATACCGAATCGCACTGGCATGTATGAAAGAACATTCATAATTTACTGACTCCGGGAAGAGGATGATAAGCCATTCGCATTTTGAAAGGGTCCCAAAGGGAACCCATCCCCTTTGTGAATGTGGGTGTCAAAAGTTTGTAAGAGCAGGCAGTGGACTTTTCTGTTTTTTTGTATGAAATGCACACTGCTTTCCTCCAAGGAAAACAGGCTACATTTCTGAAAAAAACTGCTTTATTTAAAAATCAGTCACAGATATGGTGGTCGGCTGACTCCAGCAGGCCATCCTCCCTGTGAGTGTCGGCCATTCCCAATTGGACCCAAATTGCTATTAATGAGGCAAGCCGCTTGGGACCAATTTGAAAATCTCAACCAGTGTGTCAGACATTGTTGTACATCAGAGTTTGCGACTTAAAATTTCCAAACCTCTATAATTCGCAAATTGTGAGTTGCAACCTCTGATAGCCGTACATCTGGCCTTAAGTTTCCATTGCATGACCTGTAAATTTGGACTTGACTGTGGCTTCATCAATTGTTGTATAGTGCATTGGTTTTGAGTTGTAGGAGAGGATGAATTCCTTTAATTTATATGCCTGGATACTCGCTTGTTGTATTGCCCACTTGCTGACTGAGACTGCATATTTGTTTGTCAATGCATTTATGTTGCGGATAACGTGCTAATGTTTGAAATGTGTTTCGCGCAATAATGTTTATCATAAATCCTGTTTCAAGTACAATGCACATTGTAAGGACATTAAAAATTTGCAATTTAAAGTGTACTATTCCTTCACAGTACATTGGGGCTGAAGAGTATATTTAGCAAACAACACGTCTACAGATAGAAAATAAAGTGAATTGTGGGACAGTTCAACTTTTTTGCTATCAGGGTTCTGGATTTGCAATATTTATTACCACACAAAGGGGAGTATTCCGGATGTATTTCATTATTGTAAACCAGGTATGCATCTTCACAAGAATGTTAGCATATGGACAGTCACTGCACTGCAAAAACACCTTAGCATCCAGAACATATCTATATATAATGCAACAGCTGTTGAACTTTAAACCAAAACTATGCCCGAAATGCTTAGTTCAACTTACCTTATGCCCTTGATTCAATCTACTTGTCGAGAACATTGTAGACTTTTCCGACAGTAACAGATTAAAAATACACGACCACATTAAATCTTAAGGAGTGATGAGTACAAACCTTCATGAGAGAGAGACAGCAAATAAATTGGATACCAAGTGAGATAATCAGCAAAGCCTTAGCTGGAACTCTCTAGGGCCACAATGTGTTGTTCCTGTAGTGCTTACAAAAATGTAAAAGTACACGACTGAATATTTCTGTGCTGACTGAAGCCTGTTAGACGTATTATTTCAAGTTGAGAGAACAATAGAAAACTGGGAACTTGGTTTAATACTTATGTTACTTGTAACTTCGGCAGTTTTATGTTATTAAAGATTTACAAGAATGATGTAAGCTTTAAAATGGTTTATGGCATGTTCACTCATACTTAATCAGACTTTGCCTTTAGAGCTCTTTTCCAAGATGTTTTTGCAAACCCAATAAGACAGGAATGGATTTTAAATGATTTTTGTCGTCAGAAGATTTGTAGGAAGTGACAGATCCTCAAGAAACATTGCACTGCATCTGCAACGCAGAACTCTGAAGTATCACAAGAAAAGAGCAGTCTCTGGAGTGATTAAATAGAAGCAGATTAAAATCATCCATCTTATCTTTATTACTTAAAATGTTTTACTCATTGCCATTAGTGTGGGACATTATTTCACCTGGATTGATATTATGAGATTATAATACTCATCTTTCTGGAATTTACTACTTAATTGATCGTAAGCTTGCCAGACAGTACATTATCACTTATTCCATTACCAGCTAGTGTATCAGTAGGCAAAATGTTCTGATTTATTGTGAGGGCTGAAGAGGGGACAGGCAAATACGCATGCCTACTGCGAGAGTTGCACGGCACATGGTACTTTGTCATCTGTTCAGAAATCAAAGGTAGCTGATGCTACTGTTACCTCATTCTTCTGGGATCTCAGCACTGCCCTTTGCCACATCTGGGGCCCTATTATGCAGCAGGTGCACTTTCTCTGTTTGCACCACCGCACACCCTAAAAGAGGTGTGCCATGCATAAACAGAGAAAGTGTGCCCTATTACGTTGAACGCGCCGCCCCAAAGCAGCCGTGAACTTGCGCTGTCCTGGGGCAGCACATTCAAGTGAAAAATAGAGCAGCTCCTTTAAAGCTGCTCCGTGTTTCACTGTGCAGGGGACAACCTGCCTGCACTTTTAAAGGGGATGTCTAGGAGGGCATAGGACCCACTTTCCCCACTCCAGAGGGCTGCCATCAGAGGGTGCACTGACAGCTTATTTGAATCTGCGCCCACGCCTATAATACGTTGCAGGTGCAGAGGCAAAGGGATTCCTTCATGTTCCTGGGGCCACACCCCCATGTAAATGAGGGAACACCCTCTGGTGATAGCGCTGGCACTATATGTGTACCAGCACGATCGGTATTACAGCAGGGGCCACACAAGCATGTCTGGCTCCTGTAATGTCAAAGTTTCTGGGGCACGCAAAGGGGACAAAAACGCCTGTAGCACCCTTGGGTCTCCATTGTAATACAACTCCTGGTGTCAGGATTCATAAAGACAGCAGCAGCCCAGACATCTACAAACCCCTAATAATCTTGAGGAGTTTCTTCTCCTTCTCCGTACAGAAGATCAACAGCAGCTAGTAGGAGGATATTGAGAGCCTACTTTGTGGAATATAATCTCAGTACATGAAGCCCCTGTAATCCAGAGGGTGTTCAAAGTCATTTTCAATACTCTGTGCATTTTAGTGAATGCTGACCAGCCTGTGAGACAGACATGTCTTAAGGTAATTAGAACCATGAGGAGGACTAGAAATAGGTGAACAAATGATATATAGGGAACCAGTTAGAAAGAGTAGCTAAATACTATACCTTTGCCTGTGGTCTGCATTTCTTGCTTTTGGAAGGGCACAACTATTGAGTACAGCATCCATTAACAAACCAGTTATCTGTGTTTCTTAAATACTCCATTTCTAAGCCTTAGTCACAAGTTAGGCAGAATAGGGTGAGGTATTTGCCACAACTGGTAAATACAATTACCCCGGGTGAACTTGCAAATGAAGAACGAGAAGCCCAATCAGTGTTGAATCTATCGAATTTTCCATGATTTGTATTTTTGTAGGCATTTCCCCCAGTAAATTTAGGTGACTGTGAAGGCGTGATAATTATCACACAACTTGCAATTCCAATCCCTGTGCAAACAAGCATTGGAACAACAATCAAAATTCAACCCTAAACTTGTAGTGAGGACCAAAGTGTAGCTTTAAGGTGCATTTCAATTTCCTTTAATTCTTTTCTGCATTGCTACCTCTCACTTATCCAAATGCTGCTTTGGCTGTTTATCATCCCCCACTCCTTTTCCAGTACCCTCAAGTCATGATTATTAAATCACTTCGTCCTCAATCCCTGAGTTTCTTCTCCATACGTTTCAATGTTTTGCATTATGCTCCTTTGATGGCAACCGGGTTAAGTAAACAGAGTGGACCATCTGGCCTGTACTTCATTCTGTAGCACTGAAGTAGATCATTGCAGCTGTGTGACAGCTGGTGACTCTGCTGCCTGCCAATTTTATAGGTAGATAGATTTGGCATTCTGGCTAGAAACAGGATCTGTTTCCTTTTGTTGACCCACTTTTGCCACTGAGTGGCAGGGACAGGGCTTGTCTTCAAACATACCGTGACACCATGCCGCCAAGGAGTATGTTCCAGCTGAGCCAGGAAGACATATAAATAATCAGTCTGTCTGAACACTCAAGGGAAGTGTTGGGAGAACAAACTGCCACAAAAGATACCACATTACCATAGCAAATGGCAAATGACAATGGAGTTCCAGTGTGGCCCAACTAAGAAAGAAGATTTGTGAGTGTAGCAATGTGAAGGAGATCTACATTATGAGAAATTGGGGGCTTAGTTGAGGGGTTAAGTACTCAACTCAAGCAATAACCAAAATTCCTGTTAGGGGAATCACTAAAGTCAGTAAATTAGACTTCCTGTTAGCTATGGCACTGTGCAGACATGCCTAACTTACAGGCAATGTGTAAAGTATTCATGCAGTACTAAAACAGTAATGTCAAAACACGACACAAAAAACCCAGGCCAAAAACAAATAAAAGGAACATTTTAATTTGTGAAGAGATCAAAACAACAAAACCTCCAATTAAAGAACCCAGAGCTATACATTTTAAAAGTTTAGATATCAAAACAGTTCTAAAAACAGTAAGGGCCAACCACAGCTTTCTGGTTGTACTTGACCGATACCATGACAAATGTTAAGTCTGCGCACAATGTCGGTCACAGAAACCACATGGTCAGAAGTTTTACTTTCTGACTTAGAGCCATATTTACGACCCTGGTTGCTTCACTCTTGGACCACGTAGCATGGTGCAAGAGCTACACAACTTCTAAGGCAGTTTTATGAAGCCACGCAAGGCCTTGCGTGGTTTCATAAATTTGGAGTAATGCACTGCAGCAAAAATCGTTGCATTGTGTTACTCTGCCTTGGGAAGGCATTTCATGGGCGTTGCATGGTTGTTCCCACAAAACACCCATGGGTTTTGATGCATTCCCATATTTACAAGAATCTATAAACCTGGGAATGCTTCAGTACTGTACACTTCCCGAGGGCAGGGGCAAGAAGAAATATCTCTATTTCTCCTCGCTGTTTCCTCTTTCCATGTATGCTGCATTCTATAGCACACACAGAAAGAAGAAAATGCCTTTGAGGATTGTTTTGTGCAGGAAGGTACCCCTTCCTGCCCGAAAACAATCCTGCTGACAACGCAGATACCCTTGCACCATGTTGCAAGGTTGCCTGGACTGGCGCTAGGCAGCAATTTGTGCACCAGCGTAGGGGGAAAGGACAGAAATGCACTGTATTTTGTAAATACAGTGTAATTCTTCCCTTTCCCTGTGGCACAGGGCAGCACAGCAAAGTCACTTGCTGCGCAGCTGTGTGCCACAGGACTTGTAAATATGCCCCTAAGTCTCTGAAATGGAAGGCACAAATGCTCAGTATGGCAAGACAGTAGGTTGTGGACAAAGACGGTGCCACATTGTGGGATAGCCCCTGGACAATGTCTTAGTGAAGCTGTTGACTTTTGATGGGAAATCTCACAGCGGGGGAGATTTGAATTTCGCACCCAATGTAGGTCACTTTGTTGTTATAGGTATTTTAGCCATATTTTAGACACGTTGTTTTACCAAACTAGGCCTGCCCTTGTGCACTTTAGCCCAGTTACATTTTATTCAGCACTGCTTTATTTTTCTAGCATTAATCACATTTGGGTTATTGTTTTATTTTTTTCTATCTAGTTGTTCTTTCGCCTAAGAAAGCATTACGTTCTTAGCAGGACAGTCATTTTACTTTGTGCTTTCCTCAAAGCTTCACTCAGATAGGGTTGCTGTAAAAAGTGATACACTGTGTCTCCGACATTCACAGAAACACACATATTCCTATGTGGGGACTCTTCCTTAGAATGTCAACTGTTTTATTATTAAAACACCCCTTTGTCCTATACATGTTAAAGGGAGATTCCAGCCAAATGACCACACCTGTATGCTGATTGCTGATTGCCTTTGCTACAGCTGCTTGCTCAGACTTCTGAAGCCCTGGCCTACATGGGGACGGTGTCTCTCTAGACTACAGGCTTTCCTTCCTCAGGTATGGGGCATGATATCTTCCCAGACGGGAAACCCGAAGGGCGGATTAGGCTTATTATGAAGTGCTGTAACATAGCTTAGGTTGGAAAGATATATGTCACTCTTAGTGACAGTATGGTGGGACTGTTTTTGTGATTCACACTCCTTGTCACCCTTTTGCTTTTAGTGTGTTATAGAAATACATGCCATTCTATCTTAGAAACAGTTACTTCAATCACTCTTTACTGAACTATATTCTGACTCTGTTGTCTTTACCTGTGTCAGACTAAAGTAACTGAGAGAAAGGGGTGAGATCTGATTCCCCTGAGGAGTCTTTCGTGTCATGCGCCCGGTTGCCACAATCATCCCTGCTCTTGGGCAATCAATCAATCAGTCAAGTAATTTATAAAGTGCACTACTCACCCGTCAGGGTCTCAAGGCACTGGGGGGGGGGGAGCTACTGATCAAATAGCCATGTCTTGAGGCATTTCCTGAATGTCGGGAGGTCCTGGGTCTGGCGTAGGTGGAGCGATAGGGTGTTCCAGGTCTTGGCGGCGAGGTGAGAGAAGGATCTTCCTCTGGCAGTGGTGCGGCGAGTGCGGGGGATGGAGGCGAGGGCGATGCTGGTGGAGCGGAGATGGCGGGTGGGAGTATGGAAGGTGAGTCTGTTGTTGAAGTAGGCCGGACCTGTGTTGTGGAGGGCTTTGTGTGCGTGGGTGAGGAGTTTG